>NW_006921859.1:3376244-3406415 GCF_000298275.1 Orycteropus afer afer | reverse complement strand
GCCCTGGAGCGGCGGCCGCGGGCCGAGGCGGAGAAGACGCTGTGGAAGGTGAGGCGGCGGCGCCGGCCGCCGCTGCGGCACTTGGAGTCGGGCGCGGCTGCGTGTAGGGATGTGGAGCGCGGCGACTCGGAGTCCTTCTCGGAACCCATGGCCCGCAGAGGCCGCGGGGCGCAGGGCGCCCAGCGCCGCCACCGCTCCTGCCTCCTCAGCCCCCTCAGCCTGCGCCCCAGGCGCCGCTACCTCAGCCGCCCTCCCGGAGATAGAAGCCAAGTGGCACCAACGAAGTGATTATAAAGCCTCCGCCCCGCGTGCCGCTGCCCACTGCGCAGGCGCTTCGCTGAGACACCTCACAACCCGCGCCGCTGAGGCCGAAGGGGGCGCTGGGCGGGGCCGAGAGGGGTGGGGCTGGGAGAGCTCAGGCGGTGCTCCGCCTCCTCTCCGTCAGGTGGTTGCGAGGCGGCCATTTTGTAAAGACCCTGTGGGAACCTGGATTAACTCTTATTTTTGGTTTCCACCCACAATTCTATCGTCCCCACTCCCATAATCCCCAAGGTGGAGTTTTCGGTTCCCCTTCCCTCAGAGATAGCCTGATTGCTACTTCCAGCAAATGATTCCTCAGTTACTTCATCTGTAAAAAAACAAGGCTTGATCAGATTGATTTCCAACACAATGTGTACCTTCCAACATTTCTTTTGTTGTTTATTAAGCAAACTGTTAATAAATAATATATTCATTCATTGAGTATCTACAAAGTGTGAGGCATTAGTAGATAAGACAGGCAGGGTCCCTATTCATAAAATTTATAAATCTTAATAAAATCTGAACACCTTAATCTAGCATTTGGTGCTCTCAGTGAGGCAAACTCTATTCCTAGGCCCATCACCCATTATATTCTCCTGATATCTTGGCTACTTGACATTCCTGGAAGGAGGCCCAGCATTTTCTTACCTAGAGGTGCCTTTTATCTTCTAGTTCCCCATTTCCCTTCTAGTTCCCCAGATTCTGGACTATTATGCTTCCTAATGGGAGGTAGGAAAATAGCTCCAACAGTAATAGGAAGGTATCAGTTAGGATTAGACTCATTTGCAAAGTAAAAAAAAAAAAAGGCTTATGATAGAAATTTATTTCTCTCTCCACGAAAAATAAGTCCAGAGGTAGGCAATTCAGGACTGCTCAACCATACTCAGCATTTGGTTTCCAGTCATAAGGTGCCCTTGTTACTGTCCACATTCCAAAAGTAAGGAAAGACAATGGGAAGAAAGGTGCACCCTCTACCATTTAATATGACTTCCTTGTAAATCCTGCACAACATTTTTGCTTACATCTAATATGCCAAAACTTAGTCACATGGCCATACTTAGTTGCAAAGGAGATTGGAACTGTAGTCTTTTAACTGGGCACAATGTGGCTTCTGCAGCTGTCTTTTTCATGGGTGGTATTTAAAACCATGAGAAAAGTCCCTAGGAATAATCCCTGGGAACCTTCAAAATTTTGAGGTGCGGTGGTGGGAGAGGAGCCAGCAGAGGAAACTGAGGCACAGGGGCCAGTGATACAAGAGAAAAACTAACCAGGCATGATGTCACAGACACCAAGATAAAATGTTTCCAGGAGGGGGTGGTCAATTACGACAAGTGCTGCTGAGAAATCAAAAAAGAGAAGAATAGAGAAGTGACCACTAGATTTAGCAATACCAAAGAGTCCTATAAGGAGAGGAAGGGTTCCTCCTCAAATAGGAAGGTAGTTTGTTGTTGGATGACTAAAATAATTAATGTCCTTATATTGATTAGCATAGGCTAGGCTCTGCTGAGGTGATAACCAGCTCAAACATCTCATAACACAACAATGGTGTTTCTACTAATGCAAAGTTAGCTAAAGGTCCAGGCACTCTCCCAGGTACCTCTCCTCTACTCCATCAGGTAACTCAGAGATCCAGGCTATTTCCATCTTGGGCTCTGTCATCTTAATATACAAGGATTGCCTCATTGGGGAAAAAAGAGCTGGAGGATTGTATACTAGAATTAAATACTTCAGCCAGGAAATGTCACATATTACTTCTGCTCACAGACCATTAGCCAGAAATTGTCATATGGGCCCAATCTAACTGCAAGGGGGGACTGGGAAATGTAGGGGAAAACCATGGACTATTTAGTAAACAATATTGTCTCCATCACCGTTTCCTATACTGTAGTCATCTTTGACTGTTACCAGTGCCCAACGTCTTGATTAGAGCCCCCTTTAGAGGAAGTATGTAGCTGTGGTGGGCATGGGGGCCAGAGAGGGCTGCCTTGTTCCTTGAGTCAGATTATGCTGAAGGAGATGGAGACTCCTGATTCCAGGGAGTGCCAGGTGCCTTTCAGATGCTCATCCCTATGCTGCTGACAGAAATACCTGTCAGAATCGCAGCTTGCTGAAAAGCTCAACACACCAAATGTTTGCTTGTCCTGGCACTGCCTCTCAAAACAAACTCTGCTTTAGCTCTGAGCTGCCACCATTAGTGCTTTGGTAGAAAACTGAACTCTCATAAATACCATTGGACTTTGCAGTGGCCCATTCTTTTGGGTTTTCTTTTCTGAATCCATCACTGTTGAATAAAAAAACTAAAGCAATTCCTCCTACTTTTTCTTCTGTGTCTCTCCTTGATCTAAATTGAGTAATGACTCAGGGAGATAGCATGAAGGAGAGAAGGATTCTCACTCATGTATTCACTCATTCAGTAAATGCTTATTATACTTGTTTTGTGCCAGGCCCTTTGCTAGAAACTAGGGTCATAGAGATAAAAAGCATAGTCTGAAGACAAGAAAGCAGATCATTAAGATATTAGATGAGAAGGGCCATGTACAAAAAGCTGCAAGAGACCAAAGGAAGCCATGGCAGGTTCTGCTCAGAGCGGTCATGGGTGGTTTCACACACATTCATTTGAGCTGGGTCAGGAAGGATGAGTAGGAGTTGACAAGTTTGTAAGAAGGGAAAGGATATTCCAAAGTGAAGCCTGGAGGAAAGGAATAGAGGATACAAACGCAAGATAGTTTGAGGGAGTGTGGGTAGCAGGGTATGCTAGGAGTAGAGAATGTGAAATGATAGAGAAGTGAGAATGGTTCCAAGTAGCCTGGGCCAAAAGAGTGATTCTGAGCGTATGTGACTTTTTGATACAAGTACTAGGGCAGCTGGGCCCAAGGACCAACTGGAACTAGGGACCCAGATGCCATCTAGCTCTCACATGTCATCATCCATCTTTGCTTCTCTACATGTTGGCTTCATTTTCTCAGACCACTTTCCTGTCCAAGCTGGAACTGGCTTAGCCAACAGCAATCCCAGCTCATGCCTCCTAGCTGCTTTACTAGACAGCTGAGGAATTGACCCCCATTTGTTCCAAATCCCCAAAATCCTACAGAAGGACTCTGATTGGCCAGGCTTGCTCACATGCTCACTCACACCCTTGGTCATGGGGGATGTTGTTGTTGTTGTTGTTATGTGCTGTGGAGTCCGCTCAACTCATAGCGACTCCTCCTTGGGTTTCCGAGAGGCAGTATCACTATGGAAGTAGATTGCCCAACCTTCCTTCTGAGGAGTGGCTGGTGGGTTTGAACCGCCAGCCTTCTGGTTAGCAGTCAAATGCCTTTGGTACTAGGCTACCAGAGCTCCTGGTCATGGGGGTTGGGATGCTATAATTAATATTCTCTACCTGGACCACAAAGGAGCTCTGGTGGTGTAGTGCCTAAGGCATTTGACTGCTAACCAGAAGGCTAGTGGTTCAAACCCACCAGCCACTCCTCAGAAGGAAGGTTGGGCAATCTACTTCCGTAGTGATACTGCCTCAGAAACCCAAGGGGGGGTCGCTATGAGTCGGTTCTAACTCCATAGCAGTGAGGTTTTTTTTTTTGGTTTTTGAACCACATGGTTATACCAGGGGGAGGAGTAATTTTCCAAAAAGAAGGAGCTGTTCTTTCACAAGAAGGAAGACATTAAACAGCCCAGGTGAAACATGAAATGGTCAACACAGATAAGTTGGACCCAGGCCACCAGGAGACTTGATTGCCAGACTGAGGAACTCAGCCTTTATTCTGCTAGGTAGTGGGGCACTGCGGGAAGGTTTTTCAAACAGAGACGTGTGTAAAGATGGCCTGCAAAGCTCCCACTTTCCTTCCTTACAGCTCTCCTTTGAGCCCTCTCATAGACCAGTTTCTCAGCTAGTCTCTTTTGCAAAACCATTGGCTAACATAAACCTATACTGAAAACCTTTCTACAGTTCCTACTGTCAGCCTCATCTCCTACCAGGCATCCTGGGCTCAAGCCACCTGGACTGCTTGATATTATTTAAACATGCCTAGGATTGTCACGCCTTGCTTCTTTGCACGTGCTGGTCCCTCTGCCCATTATGCCTTTCCTACACTTTCTACTTGGTGTAATCCTACACCTTCCTCTGGGAACATTTTATTATCACTACCTCTCTGTAGTCAGACCCACCTGCCTCCTTCCTTTGTGTCTGCAAGGCACAATGTAGATAACTCTAGTGTTAACCTACAACTAGGATAACCATATATTGTCCAATCAGGACACTTTTAGGAATGGAAGGAAATACTGTAATTAATTCACATAGTTCAAAAGGTACCAGTCGAGACTGTCCCAGGCAAACCAGAAGGTATGTCACTCACCTACTGCCAGCATTTCTGTAACAGCTGGTTGTGGTTGTTAGGTGCTATCGAGTTGCCTCTGACTCAGCAACTTTATGTATAACGGAACGAAACATTGCCCAGGCCTGTGCCATCTTCACGATCATTGCTGTTTGAGCCCCTTGTTACAGCCACTATGTCAATCCATCTCATTGAGTGTCTCCCTCTTTTTCACAGACCCTGTACTTGACCAAGCATGATCTCTTTCTCCAGTGATTAGACCTGATGACCTGTCCAAAGTAAGAGAGACAAAGTCTTAGGACTCCTCACCTCTAAGGAGTATTGTGCTGTACTTCCCCTAAGACAGATTTGTTTGTTCTTCTGGCAGTTAATGGTATATTCACTATTCTTCTCCAACACAATTAAAGACATCAGTTCTTCAGTCTTCCTTTTTCTTTGCCCAGCTTTCACATGCATATGAAGCAATTGAAAATACTATGGCTTGGGTCAGGCATGCCTTAGTCCTCAAGGTGACACCTTTGCTTTTTAACACTTTAAAGAAGTCTTTTGCAGCAGATTTTCCCAATGCAATATATTGATTTCTTGACTGCTGCTTCCATGGGCATTACTTGTTGATTCAAGAAGATCAAGTTGACAAGATGAAATCCTTGACAATTTCAGTTTCTTCATCATAACATCTGGTAGTTGGTGCTTTTTATTATTTATTTCATTCCTATCTCCCAACAGCCTGTGAGATTGGTATTGTAATGCTCATTTTTAAGGTGAGGAGATGCAGCTTCAAAAAGAAGTGACTTGTAGTCACACAGGCAGAAGGCTGCAGAGATGGCCTGGGAAGATAGATCATGGATTCTCAAACCTGGATTCTTCTAAACCAATGATGCATGGGAAAAATTAGTCCAAGCAACTGGTGCACCATGCGATCCTCAGCCTATACAACTATGAAACCAGAAGAACTAGGTGGTGCTCAGGTCCCACCATCAACCACTCGGAGGGGATCTATGTAGGAGATCCTGGATAGTGTGGGAGAAAAATATGGAACAAAACTGAAAATCATTAAAAAAGAAAAAAAACTGGATCCTTCTGACTCCAGAGTTGATGTGTTACCAGGGCACCTGGCCTCTCCAATACCACAGGTTCTCATTGTCTAGGTTAGTCACTCACGAAGTCCTAGAGACCATGGATGGGGGGAACTTTTGCATCCATTCATTCAATTAACATTTATTAAGCACCTACTATGTGTGACGATTGTGAGGCTGGTGCAGGATGTTTCATTCTGCTATATATAAGGTCACTATGAGTTGGAACTGACTCCATGGCACCTAACAACAACAACAACAACAACATGTGCCTGGTACTGTGTTGCTAATATAGTGATAAAATTGACAAGGTCCCTGTTCTAATGGAGTTTACAGTACAGTGGTGAATACTGGATACTGAGGTTCAAGAAGTATTTTGAAGGTAAATTTAATAGGTTTTGGTCATTTGATGCAAGATGGAGATGGTTCTCTGGGTTTCTGCTTGAAATAGAGGTAGGGACACAAAGAAGCTGTTTGGAGAGAGAATGAGGTCGGTTTGGTTGTGTGAGGTTTGAGGTGCCTATGATATTTTCGTTTAATCCTCATCACGTCCAGCAAGGTCAATTTACCTGCCCCGAACTGCAAGATTATGGCAAGTGACAATCCTGCTCTAGTCAGCTACAACAATGCTGGCCTCCAGATAGACACTGCAGACAGAGGGGTGAGTGAGGGAAGGCAGAAGAGAAGCAGAGAAGGAAAGGGGGAAGGGATGTGCTCATGGAGACGATAACCATGGCTGCAGAGGGGACTACTGGGAGGATCCAGGAATCCGAAAGCGCGTTGCACACAGCGAAGGGAGCACGATTCCAGGCCCCCCTCAGGCTCTGCGCCCCCTACTGCACCGCCGGAGCTAGGAGGTGGGGGCCGCTTCAGGCCTGGAAACACGAGCAGTCCCGGCCCTCTCGCCTGCGAGGCCCGCCAATTGGGCAGCGCCTGGTGGCGGCGCCACGTGACCGGCCTCCGCTCCCCTCCCCTGCCTTCCAGGGAAGACCGGCATCCCCACCATCCCGCCACCCCCGCCATCCGGCCCCCGCCTCTCTCGTGCCGCAGCCGAGCCGGAGGGCGGTTGGGCGCGGGTCTGGGATTCCGCCGCAGTCCGCTGCGGCGCGAGGGAAAGGAGGGGGGCGAGTGAGCTGCAGCCGCATCGCCCACAGTGTTTCCCGTCAAGGTCAAGCATACTCATTCCCGGGCAAGGTTCTCTCCGGAATCCCTCCCTTGCTTCCTTCCCTATCTTTGCTACCGCCGTTGCCACGCAGCCAGGCGCAGCATCCATCACCGGAGTGGACCACTGCCCCACACTCTCGCTTGGCTCCCTGCGGGGGCAGTGGAGGAAGAGGAGGGTGTCTCTGCCGCCCTGTGAGCTTCCCAACCACCTTTCTTAATTCGCACACCTCATTGAGGCACCCAGCTTTAAACATGACACTAGCTCCCATTGCTGCATAACATAAAGGAGCGCTAGGCCTTTTACAACCAAGCCTCAGCTTAACGCGCTCTCCACCTGCTCAGCCCCCTTGTCTCCAGACCCAGTCCCTGTGGACCCCTTGCGGTCCCAGGACCAGCCATCACTAGCATCCTTAAGTGACTGCCCTTGCTGCACTGTTTTCCAAGGCTAGCGTTCTCTGGCTTGTGGGTCTGGTAAATTTCTAGACCCTGTTTAGTTATAATAATGCAGCAAAATGTGAAACTGGCAGGAAAATGCCTTTTAGCAAAGGACCCAAAATTGAAATCCTGCAGGGTCAGGCAGGAGAAATAAATAGGGCCAATGGGCAGGAGCATAAGAAAAACCCTTCTAAAAGGCAGGGGGACACCCTCCATTCCCATCAACATCCTCTTTGCTGTATGTGGGTCCTATGAGGCCAGATTTTCTGAGTTTACAAGAATAGTCACACTTCTGATTTTTATATGTAGCCTCTCAATTTTTAAATATTGGTTTGAGTTTTAAAAAACACCCCTGTGGGTCAAATGCAGCTCCTGGACTCTCAGTGTGTGACTGCTAAAGGAAAGAGCTGGCTTTCATTAGGAAAATATTTTGAAAAACTGTTTTGGGTGAAGGTGTGGTCTGGAGGCTCTGGGATGCAGTTGTTGCTGAGGCAACAATGAAGATGGGTGAGGACCTGGATTTGATTTGTTCCTAAAATAACCCTGGATGTTTTAAGCAAGAGCTCATGCATTGAGTAGCTACAGAGGGTTCTGAGAGTCTAGGGGAAGCTAGAGGACTGGGCTTGGGAAAAGGCAGGAACTGAGAGTCTTGGGGAGGGGTAGGCAGCAGGAACCCAGGCAGGGCCACCTACCCTTGCAGTGGATAGTCTAGTCACCAGTATCATTGCCATGAATGACAGTCGTCCCTTGTGGGGACAACATGGTCAGAGAAGGCATCTGTGACTAACCACAAGGCTTCTCACTGGAGGGTGCTGCCTTGGAAGGGAAATTGGAGAAGGGAGAGTGGAAGTGACTAGTTAAACAATAGGAGACAGGAGCTGGCCCACAGGCAAGGGAGACACCCCTCTACCCAGAAGCCAAAGAGCAGGCTGAGGCTGTCTTGAGAACCAGGGGTTTTTGTTGTTCTCCCTGAGGTTTTTGGGAGCTATCTTGTGATTCCTCCTCTGTCCCCAGTTCCTGGAAATCTTCGGTTAAAGTCTTGCTAAAAAATAATTTAAAAAAAAACAAACCAAACTCACTGGCATTGAGGCAATTCCAACTCATAGTGACCCTTTGGGTTTCCGAGGTGGTAAATCTTTACAGAAGTAGATTGCTCAGTCTTCCTTCTGCAGAGTGGCTGGTGGGACCGCCAACCTTCTGGTTAACAATCAAATGCCTTAGGCACTATGCCACCAGAGCTCCTAAAACAGAGGATTTATTCCAGCAGTTATGCTATATACATACAAGGAGACCATTCTGTTTCTAAAAAAAAAAAGCTACAAATGGCTAATTAGAAAGAAGCTTTAAATAAAACAAAGAGGCAGTATGATAGAAAATAAACCATTGGCTAATCTTACATGATTAATTGAAGGATGCTGTTGGCTGATATCAGGAGCTCTGATGGCCTATTGCCTAAGGCATTTGACTGATAACCAGAAGGGTGGCAGTTCAGACCCACCAGGAAGGAAGATTGGGCAATGTACTTCCATAGAGATACTGCCTTGGAGACCCAAGGAGGCGTCGCTATGAGTTGGATCAGACTTGATGGGAGTGAGTTTGGTTTTGGTTTATTGGCTGATATCAGGTTATATAGATGGTCTCTGGCCTTGGGTTGTAGGAGCTTCATTTGCACAAATCTTTAGGTGTTGTCTGGAGGTTTTGAGATAATAAAAGCTACCTCAATTATTCAAGGAATTCCAAGGGTTATCACTCAGGGAGCAAGGGAAATTACTTAAAGTTACATCAGGTAAACTCTGAGCTAGTTTATGGTTAACAAATGTCTTCCTCACAAAAGGGGATTTGCAAAGACTTAGTCACTGTGTCAAACTGTGCCTCAATTTCCTTGTTATTAACGGTCTCCTACCGCATCTAGGCTTCCCTTCTGTTATGGTATGGTGCTTACTGAAGATGGTACAGGCTGAAGCAGGAGCTGGGCCAGGAAAAATAAAACTTCCCAGGAATTTGCCATAATCCTGGAAAGGGCTTTGGAGTGGGTGCTCAAGGGGTCAGGGATCCCCTGGCTGACATCCAGGCTACAATAACCAGCTACAATTTACTGAATGCTTGCTTGTATCAGACACTGCTGAATGCTTTCCATGCTTTTTCTTACCCCATAGTGGTTGTATGAGGAAGCAACTATTATCATAATCCTCATTTTACAGATGAAGAAATTAAGGCCCAGAGAGGTACAGTGACTTGAGCAAAGTTAGCAGATGGTGGAGCTGGGCCTGTTCCCTGGCCACTTGCCCCTAACAGAGTACAGTAGTAGTACTTTGTGGATTTTCATGGTAACTGGAGGACAGCACTTTCTGTGCAGAGTGTAGGTGTTGTTTTGACTTCCATGTCTGTCATCCCCACTCCTCTATTAGGTGGCAAGGGCCGGGTTAATTTCAAGCACCTAGCACACAGTGGGTGCTGAGTACATGTTAAATGAATTAGTTTAAGGAAGTCCAGAGATGGTGTCCTCAAGTCTTAGATCTTTGTGACCTGAGTGAATCATTCACTTTCTCTGGGCCTCAGTTCCTCATCTGTGACATGGAGATTATAATTATTAGGTTATTTTTTGTGGTGGTTGTGTGTCAACTTGGCTAGGCCTGCTTGAGCGGCTGGGCAGCTGGATGTAGTTATTCCCCATGGTGAGACTGATAATTAATTCCATGGTGGAATCTACTGGAGCAGCTGAGTAGCTGCATTGGTTATGTGGTCTGCTTCCCGTATATAAGAAACATCTTTGGGAATAGTCTTTAGCTTATGGCACACTTGAATCCTGCATGTAGCCATGTCATTGTTCAGCAGCCTGCCATGCTCTGCCAACCTTGGGACTTGCAGTGGACTTAAACTAATGGCCTGCTGTGTGGTTTGGTAACATCGGGACTTGTCAATCTTGGGTTTGTTGGTCTCAGCAGTCAGTAGCTGTCTGAATGAAGAAAAGCCTCTAGCTCCAGTGGGCCGGGAGCAGGAGGCAGAGCTAAACCCCAAAGCTGAGGGGCTTTCACCCAGTCTCTAGAGCCTGGCACTTTGAACTTGGACTTCTAGCCTCCCAAACTGTAGGAGAATAAACTCGTGTTTGTTAAGGCCATCCCATTTGTGGTATATTCCTGTCAGAGCGGCACTAAGTAACCAGATTATTGAAACTTAAATGAAATCAGAACATAAAATTTCTGTAAATTGCCATGCAAAAGGCAGCTGTTGTTGCTGATGTTGTTGCTATAAAGATGATAGGAGGATGCTGGGCACTGGGCAAAGAGCAAGGAAGGGAGAGAGGAACTGGAAGGTCCAGGGCTCTATCAGCTCAGACAGGAAATTCTCAGGAGGCCCAGCCAGTTTGCAGGGTTTCCAAGACTTCTGTGTCTTCAATCTCTATTGTTAGAACACCTACTATGTATCCAGTGCTTGATATTGTTTCATTCAAAACTCTGCAGAGCAAGTATTCAAATTGGCCTCATTTTACAAAGGAGGAAAATGAGATTACAGTGATGATGAAGTCCCCCAAGGGTTACATAACTAGAAAGTGGCAGAGGCAGCATTTGAACTCAGATCTGTGATTTTGGAATCCTTGTTCTTCATACTTTCTATTCCACAGCTGCTCCAGTCACTCCTTCATTCACCAAAACATTTATCAAACATCTATTAAGTGCTAAAACTCTTGCAGGAAATGGGGGAAGACCTAGACTCTGTCTGCAGGATGCTTCAGGTCTAGTGGGGGAGGGAGACAATTCAATGGACATTTGCAATTCAGTGAGAAAAGCCCTCTCTGGGGGAAGTGCAGGTGATGGAAAGCAGGCTTTTTTGCTTTAGGCTTGCCTTTCTCCTGGCCCAAAGACCACTGGGGCACACCTCAAACTCTCTAGGTAGTTCTCTTTTAGTCTTTCTTCTGTGGTTTAAAGTAAGGAGGAAACAGTCCTCAACCCTCTTCTCTGAGTTGAGGGTGGGGAGGGTTGCAATAGGGACCACACAGCAATCAACAATTCTCTGCAAAAGAAATCACTCACAACAGCCTACCCCTCTTTTTTCTTCCTTTTACTTTCCTCTCTCCCCCTTTCTTTCTCTAGCTGGTCCTCTTCTACCACCACTCCAGTATCCCATGAATTCTTCTCTTATGTTGACCGCAGGACCAAAGCAAACCAAAACCAAAATTCAAACGTACTGCCATCGAGTCGGATCCGACTCATAGCGACCCCCTCCTTGGATTTCCGAGGCAGTATCACTATGAAAGTAGATTGGGCAACCTTCCTTCTGAGGAGTGGCTGGTGGGTTTGAATCTCCAGCCTTCTGGTTAGCAGTCAAATGCCTTAGGCTCTACGCCACCAGAGCTCCCAAGACCAAAGCAGCAGTCCAGAAATCAAACGTCATGTTGCATTGGGCAAATTTGCTGCAAAAGCCTCTTTAAAATGTTAAAAAGATGTTACCTTGAGGACTAAGGTGCACCAGACTCCAGCCATGCTCATTTCAGTCACCTCATATGCATGCAAAAGCTGGGCAATGAATAAGGAAGACTGAAGGAAATGCATTTGAATTATGGTATTGGCAAAGAATATTGACTATACCATGGACTGCCAGAAGAAATAACAAATCTATCTTGGAAGGAGTACACTCAGAACGCACTTTACAAGTGGGGATGGTGAGACTTAATCTCAGGAATTTTGGATATGTTATTAGAAGGGACCAGTCCCTGGAGGACATCATGCTTGGTAAAGTAGAAGGTCGGCAACAAAGAGGAAGACCCTGAACGAGATGGAACGACACAGTGGCTACAAGAGTGAGCTCAAACACAACAACCATTCTGAGGATAGCGCAAGACCTGGCAGTGTTTCCTTCTATTGTACATAGGGTTGCTATGAATCAGAACCGACTCTGTGACACCTAATAATAAATAACAGCAAGGTGGGTGTTGGGCTAATGCTAGTAAAACTGGTTTCTCCATTTCTCAGCACGCCCTGACTGGGTGGTAGAGCACGTTGATGTGGGATGCAGTGGTCCTTGGCACTCATTGCTTCAAAGCCAAGAGGACATGAAACTTGCATTTAACATCCTGTTACATGTGCATTTGAAAAAATCCAGGAAGAGAGTCACTAGACCATCAACAGTGATTATTTTTGGGTGGGGAAATAATGTGTAATCTCTACTTTTTGTTTTCACTTATTTGCTTCAAGGTTTGTTTTCCCACCCCTACCTCTTATAATGGACTTTTGTAATCAGTTAAAAGAAATTCTCTACTTAACAATTAAGGAGCCTTGGTGGCACCATGGTTAAGCACTCAGCTGCTAATGAAAAGGTTGGCAATTCCAACCCAACCTGTGGCTCTGTGGGAGAAAAGACCCTGCAATCTGCTCCCATGAAGATTACAGTTTAGGAGACACTATGGGACAGTTCTGTTCTGTCACTTTGGGTCTCTATGAGTCGGAAATCCACTCCATGGCACCTAACAACAATTTTCACAATTATTTGTGGCCCCACAGATGTAGGGAAGTCTATTGGGAACAATCTCCGAAGGGGCTTTTTCCGGAGCACCCTGGGGGAATGAACAGGACAGCACACAAGAAGGGGAGGAAGTGAGAAGTCATTGAGGATTAAAAACAACAACAACCCATTCCTGAGCCTGGCTTTGAGCCCAGCTCCATTCCACGTCCTTGATATGCATATCCCAATTCTCAAAACAAGTTTAGGAGGTAAACATTCTTTAACAGCTGAGAAACCAAGGATCCATTTTACAGGGGAAGAAACCAAGATTCAGAGAGGTTCTGTTACTTGCCCAGGGCCACACAGAAAGAAAGTCATAGAGGCAGGATTTGACTCCAGATCTGAGTGACTTCATTGTCTGTGGGTTTTCAACCGCTGGACTTGGAGAGTATTCCAAGCCCTCCTATGTGCGGTGCTTACATATCCCCAGCTCCTCATACGCAGTGAAGTATAGAGCACAATCCAGAGAAGCAAGTGGGGTGAAGATTACTGCCAGAGAGCCAACTTGCTCAGTGTAGGTAGCTGAGAAGTGGTGGCATTTGTTCTAGAATCCAAGTCTCCTTTCTCTCCTGGGCAGCCCTCCTCCTTCCACTGCCTTCTGCCAACTGCAGAGGCTTCCTTCTCGAAACAAATGACTCAGATCTCTGGCTGGACTTCCCCTTTCTCAAAACACAGGAAATCTGTTGTTTGTAATCCCTGTGGGTGAACAATTGCAGGTCAGTTACATAGTAGGCAGGGCCACATGGGGTCCTGCAGGGGACAAGACACCCTGCCACCTAGACTGGCCAGGGACACCTGCCTTTTTCCTTCCTGATGGCCACGTCAATTTGCTCCTCTCACAGCCTTGAAGTCTCACTCGAAAGGTCTGGCTGCATTCTCGCTGCACTATTCTGGAAGTTAGAAAAATGAGCCCAGGAGGAAACACCCCCTGACCCCAATAAAAATAATGATAGCTCACGATTATGGCACATTAACCTTTGTACCAGGCACTGTACAGAGTGGCTGGCACCTGTCAACCCATTTGAGCACATAGCAGCCCTAGGAAGTAGCCTCTATAGCTTTGGAGCTGCAGAGAACTGGATTTGAATCATAGCCATTCTGCTGCTTCCCAGTGGTGTGACCTCAGAGAAATTACGTACACTCACTGAACAACTATGTTTGCTATGAGTCAGAATGGACTCAATGGCAGTGAGTTTGGTTTTGACTGACTACGTGCCAAAGGAGCTCTAGTAGTGCAAGTGGTAAAGCGCTGAACTGCTCATCAAAAGGTTGGCAGTTCAAACTCGCCAGCTGTTCTGTGGGAGAAAGATGAGGCAGTCAGCATCTGTAAAGATTTACTGCCTTGGAAACCCTGTAGACAGTTCTCTGTCCTATGGAGTCACTATGAGTCAGAATCGACTCAATGGCAGTGGGTTTAGTTTGGTTTTGGTACTGTGTACCACGCGCTGTTCAGCGAACAGAAAACAAAGAATCCTGCTGTTCGGAGCTTACATTCTATAAGCGGAAGGAGACAAATTATAAACATAATAAATCAATTACCCACTGCCATCCAGTTGGATCCGACTCATAGTGACCCCTCCTTGGGTTTCCGAGGCAGTATCTCTGTGGAAGTAGATTGCCCAAACTTCCTTCCGAGGAGTGGCTGGTGGGTTTGAACCACCAGCCTTCTGGTTATCAGTCAAATGTCAGAATTCCTAATAAATCAATTACATATTGTATATTAGAAGGCGATAAGTGATATGGGAAAAAAGAAACAGAGCAGGGTAAGGAGGATAAGGAATGTTGATGAGGCTAAGGGAGGCAGGAGGCGGCAATATTAACTAGTGATGTGTCAGAAGGCTTGCTGAGCCAAAATTCTTGGTGGCTTCAAAGCACAGCAAGACATCATGGTTGGAACAGAATGAGCCAGGGAGAGGGCCCTTCCTACCCCTTAAGTCCCACCCTAGTCATTTTTCCTTATACCACTGCAGTGTAGTAAATTACTTAGTGTGGCTTTTCTACCCATAAGTCTTTGTAAACTCCAAAGTGGGATTTGCTATGAGCAACTGAGGAGCTCCTGATTGCTAAAGTTGTCCACCTGGAGTATTTCTGTTGGGAGTGACACAAAACAATGTTCTGGGAGGTTCCCACTCTCTCTTAGGTGCTTAGAGTTCTGATGCTATGACTGGCTAGTTTGACCACTCTGCTGGGCTCAAAAGGAGGCCTCCTAGAGGCAGAACTCCTCTGACTGCTGGTTGATGAAGGTTTGCTCCTGAAAGAGACATGTGCTGCTGGGAAAGAGACGCAAGAGACATGCCTTGCTGACACACCCAGGGACATGCACTGCTGGGGGAGAGACTGTGAGAGACTTGGCTGAGAGACAGTGGGCTGGGAGAGAGACTGAGCATTTTTTTTCTGAACTTGAATTGTAGCCTGGTGCTTCCCTAATAAACCCCATAATCTGAGAGTTCTGCGTGGCCACTGCAGTGAATTATCGAACCCAGGAGAGAGGTGGTGGGTGCTTTGAGAGGAATGTTGGAGAAAAGGGCTGGAGGGAGGCAGCATGTCTGGCCTTGCAGTAATAGGCCTTGGGTTATTGATGATGATTCTGTCTTCCTCTTGTGGGATTAGAGGAGGTCAGAACATGTGGCCTCCTTGCCCTTTTTGCAACCACCCTTTGTGCTTCCTTCATTGCTCTTATAATTTTAATAGTTTTATTTGGTGTTTGCATATTTATTGTCTGTTTCTTTCACTAGCCTTAAGCTCCTTAAAGATAGATGCAATGTTAGCTGTGTTCAGTGCCCATCAGAGAGCCTGGAACATAGGGAAAAACAAATAAACAAACTGACTGTCCTTGAGTCGGATCTGACTCATAGCGACCCCTCCTTGGGTTTCTGAGATGGTATCACTATGGAGGTAGATTGCCCCATCTTCCTTCTGAGGAGTGGATGGTGGGTTTGAACTGCCAGACTTCTGGTTAGCAGGC
Organism: Orycteropus afer afer; assembly: GCF_000298275.1. Taxonomy (NCBI): domain Eukaryota; kingdom Metazoa; phylum Chordata; class Mammalia; order Tubulidentata; family Orycteropodidae; genus Orycteropus; species Orycteropus afer. The sequence continues at coordinate 3,390,645 of NW_006921859.1, read as the reverse complement.
AAATGCCTTATGCACTACACTACCAGAGCTCCTGGAACATAGAAAGTGCTTAGTAAATATTGGTTGAATTCGTGAATTAAATCCATTCATCTATCCACATTTATAATGGAATCTTCCATCATGAAGAAACACTGTTTCTGAGGGTGTGGTAGTTAAGGTTATGTGTCATCTTGGCTGGGCCTGATTGAGTAGCTGGGCAGCTGGTGGTAGTTATTCCCCATGATGAGACTGGTAATCAGCTCCATGGTAGACTCTACTGTTAGCAGCTGAGTAGCTGCCTTAGGGATATGGTCTGCTTCTCGTATGTAAGAAACAGCTTAGGGAATGGTCTCTAGCTTATGACACACTTGAACCCTGCATGTAGCTGTGTCGTTGTTCAGCAGCCTGCCATGCTCTGCCGATCTTGGGACTTTCAATGGACTTGAATCAATGGCCTGCCGTGTGGCTTGGTAACATCGGGACTGTGCCTTTTTACTTGTCAACCTTGGGCTTGTCAGCCTCAGCAGCCAGCAGCTGCCTGAGTGAAGAAAAGCCTCTAGCTTCAGTGGGACAGGAGCAGGAGGCAGAGCTGAAGCAAGGTTGAGGGGATTTCACATAGCCCCTAGAACCTGGCATTTTGAACTCAGACTTGAAGCCTCCAAAACTGTAAGACAATATAAACTCCTGTTTGTTAAAACCATCCCATTTGTGGTATATACCTGTCAGAGCAGCACTAGGTAACCAAAACAGAGGGTAACTCATACTCTGAGTTCCAGTTCAGGCTGTCGGGAACAGAGGCCGTCGTACACAGTGGTTAAGAGCATAGGCTCTGGAGCCAGACTGTGTGGTTCCAACACTTGATCCACCACTTACTAGCTGTGCAACCTCAGGCAATTTAGGGAACCTCTCTGTGTTTCCAAATCTATAAACAGGCATAATAATAGTATCCCTCTTGTAGTGACCCCCTTTGGGTTTCCAAGGCTGTAAATCTTTACAGAAGTAGGTTGCCTAGTCTTTCTTCCATGGAGTGGCTGGTGGGTTTGAACCACCAACCTTATGGTTAGCAGTCAAATGCCTTAAGCACTACACTACCTGAGCTCCTTATCCCTTTCAAGAGTTAGTAATAAAAGTACTTAAAACAGCATCAGGCATACATTGTTATTGTTAGTTGCCATCCAGTCGATTCTGACTCGTGGTGAACCGTGTGTACAGAGTAGAATTGCTCCATGGGGTTTTCAAGGCTGTGACTTTTCAGCAGCAGATTGCCAGGCCTGTCCTCTGAGGTCTGGGTGTGTTAGAACTGCCAAGCTTTCCCTTAGTAGTTGGTGCTTAACTGTGCCTTTCAGAGACTCTGTCAGATATATATAGTGCTGGTATATATATGTTGGCTTGGGAGCTCTGGTGGCATAGTGCCTAAGGCATTTGACTGCTAACCAGAAGGCTGACAGTTCAAACCCACCAGCCACTCCTCAGACGGAAGGTTGGGCAATCTACTTCCATAGTGATTGTTGTTGTTGTTATGTGCCGGCGAGTCAGACCCGACTCATAGCGACCCCTCCTTGGGTTTCCGAGGCAGTATCACTACGGAAGTAGATTGCCCCATCGTCCTTCCAAGGAGTGGCTGGTGGGTTTGAACCACCAGCCTTCTGGTTAGCAGTCAAGTGCCTTAGCCACTATGCTACCAAAGCTCCCATGATACTGCCTCAGAAACCCAAGGAGGGGTCGCTGTGGGTCGGATATAACTCCATGGCAGTGGGTTTGGTTTTTGGTATATATGTTGGCTTAGTTAAAGTGCCTGTCTATTAATCAGGGGATTCTGTGTTCAACTCCCAGTGGTGCTTCCTCTGTCTTGTTTGATTTAAGGAGTCCCTGAGTCACACATGTGGTTAAGCACTTGACTGATGGCCGAAAAGTTGGTGGTTCTAATCCACCCAGAGGCATCTCAGAAGACAAGCCTGGAGATCCGCTTCCAAAATGTCACAGCCTTGAAAATTATATGGAACAGTTCTATTCTGCACACATGGGGTCACCATGAGTCAGAATGGACTCCATGGCCACTAACAACAACATTTGTGTTTTTCCTATGTAGCTGCAGCCATGGAAGACAGGATTCTCTATCTCCCTTCTTCCTGCACAGGATTCTGAAAGGGAAGTGAGAAGGACACAGCGATGCCTGGTGGCAGTGAGCCTGCAGAGCATTCACGGTGCAGGCTGCCATGTCTGTGCTATATGCTGGCAGCAGGGACCTTGAGGATCTTTACTGGAATGACATTCTAGGGATGTTGTTCCTTGCTATGTAGTCTCCCAGCCTGATCTCTGGCCCTCTTCTGCTTAAGTGACCTGTGAACTCTGTTGTCTGCAGTTGAGGAGGCTGACTGATAGTTATTAATACTAATTGAGTACCTACTACTGTGTCCGGTACCTGTCATTCCAGGTGTTGTTTCATTTACTGTTCTTATTGACCTCAGAGGCAGATATTACTAACACATTTTGCAGATGAAGGAGCCACTTAGAGAGGTGGAATGATGAGGTCACACAGCCAGTGAGTGGCAGAGCCAGGGTTCAGGCCCAGGTGTGACTCTAGATTGCTCTGGTAAGGTGCCTCCCAATGGTGATAAAAGGCCCTGGTGGGACCGACACATAACAACAACAACAATAACAACAACAACTCTGCCTGAAGAGAAGGAATTGTGTGAGTCTGGTCTCTAACTTAGAAAGATGGGTCTGGGCTGCCTGAGAGGAGCTCCAGGACCTGGAGGGGAACTGCCTGTGCCTTGGCTGGGTCAATGTTTCATCAGGAGAAGCCCTCCTCCCTACCACCCCGAAGACCAGAGATATTTCTCTGTGAGGTCTGAGCCCAACTGTTACTGGGTGGCCTGATTCCCATGGAAATGTGGAGATAGAAAACATCTGGGAGCTGCTATGGTTGCCAGGCAACAACCAGCCACTGGCTCACTTGGCAAGAGTCAAGGAGGCTGTCTGATGCTGTCAGAGATACTTAGCGCCGGGGTCTGGAGACCTAAATTCTGATCCTGAATTGCCTTGTGATGTTGGGCAAGTCTCACTTACTCTCTGGGCATCAGTTTCTCATCTTTTGTACAAAGTGGAGTCACACTATGGAAGCTACAATGTAAATAGAAACCAGATAGATGGTCAGAATCAGAGTGACGATGGGGCAGGGCCAGAGACTCAGAGGTGGGTATGGGAGGGGGAAGACTTACTTCTCCTTTCATCCACCCTACCCCAGTGCTCCACCCTACTCCAGTGTGACACAGTGAATTACTTAATATGGCCCTTCTAGCCATAGTCTTTGTAACTATTACCAATTGACTACATGGGACTATGCAAATGAGGTGCTTATGGCCCACCAAAGGGATTGGGTAGCTTGCTAATTATGACTCGACGGCACATAACAACAACAACAAATTATGTAAATAAGGTCCATGGCACCCTTGTGGGAGTTGTTGTTGTTAGGTGCCATCAAGTTGGTTCTGACCCATGGCAACCATATATACAACAGAACGAAAAATTGTCTGGTCCTGGGCCATCCTCACAATCCTGGCTATGCTTGAGCACATCATTGCAGCCATTGTGTCAACGCATCTCATTGAGGGTCTTTCCGTTTTTCACTGACCCTATGCTTTACCAAGCATGATAGCCTTCTCCACGGATTGCTCTCTTCTGACAACCTGATCAAAGAACCAGAGATGAAGTCTGGCCATTCTCACTTCAAAGGAGCATTCCAGCTGTACTTCCTCCAAGACAGATTTGTTTGTTCTTTTAGCAGTCCATGGTACATTCAATATTCTTTGCCAACACCACAATTCAAATGCATCAGTTCTTCCACGGTCTTCCTTATTCACTGTCCAGCTCTCATATGCTTATGAGGCTATTGAAAATACTGTGGCTTGGGTCAAGCACACCTTAGTCTTCAAAGTCTTCTTTGCTTAAACACTTTAAAGAGGTCTTGTGCAGCAGACTTGCCCAGTGCAACGCAGCATCTGATTTGTTGACTGATGCTTCATGGGCATTGACTGTGGATCCAAGTAAAATGAAATCCTTGACAACTCCATAAAATCTTTCAGTATTATAACTCGAGGCTTGATTTTTTTTTTTTTTTTTTTCTTCAGTTCTTTCAGCTTGAGAAATGCCAAGAGTGTTCTCTCTTGATTTTCCAACTCCAGGTCTTTGCACATTTTGTTGTAATACATTATTTATCCTCTTGAACTGCCCTTTGAATCTTCTGTTCATCTCTTTTCCTTCATCATTTTTTCCATTCACTTTAGCTACTCTCCTTCAAGACCAACTTTCACTCTTTTCTGATATCCATTTTCTGTCTTCCTTTCCTGTCTTTTTAATGACCTTTTGCTTTCTTCATGTTTGATGTCCTTGATGTCATCCCATAACTTGTCTGGTGATCATTGGTGTTCAATGAATCAAATCTATTTTTCAGATGGTCTCTAAATTCAAGTGGGATATATTCAAGGTCATATCATATTTTGGCTCTCATGGACTTTAAAAAATTTTCTTCAGCTTCAACTTGAATTTGTATATGAGCAATTGATGGTCTGTTCCACAGTCGACCCTGACCTTGCTCTGAGTGATGATATCAAGCTTCTCTATTGTCTCTTTCTACAGATGTAGTTGACTTGATTTCTGTGTATTCCATCTGGTGAGGTCCACGTATATAGTTGCTGTTTATATGTTGTTTAAAAAAGATATTTGCAATGAATAAGTCATTGGTCATGCAAAATTCTATCATGTGATCGATCTCTGGTGTCATTTGTATCACCAAGGCCATATTTTCCAACTATCGATCCTTTTTCTTTGTTTCCAGCTTTTACATTCCAATTACCAGTAATTTTCAATGGATCTTGATTGCATTATGGGGGTGGAATCATGCAAATAAGGTGTGTGGAGCTCTAAGGAGGGAACTGATCAGTTTTGCCATCCTGTTAGGTTTATAATGAGCTATCCCAGAGGGATGACCACCAAGAAGAGGAGACAAGAGCTGAGCCCCTCCTTTGGACCCAGGAGAACCTCCTCTACCCAGTAGACAAAAGGAGAGAGCTGTAACACCAGAGATGCTGAGAGCAGCAGCAGAACCAGGAGACCAGCAGGAGATGGCATGGTAGGCTTCTTGGCCCATAGAGCAAGAAAGTTGAGCACCTTCAGGCAGGAGGCTTGCTGATGGAATAGGGTACCTCTGGGCACTTATCAGTAAGAACTAAAAGAGTTTTATAATGTTTGCCGAAGCAGAGCAGAGGCCAGGCTAAGGGGCCAGGGGCCAGAGAGAGACTGTCCTGCAGGCACTGCTGAGAAGAGATTGTCTTGACTGAACAACTGTATTCTGAGTCGTTTCTGATCCTAAATGGGTAACCTGTTCCCTGCCAAAAAAACAATAATTGTTTGTCTGGTCTGTGAGCTCTGTGTGGCCATGGCAACAAATCATCAAACCAGCAGAGAAGTGGAGAGAGCCATGGGAGGGGCAGGTGGTATCAGAATTGGTAAAAAGTTTGGAGAGGAGGCACGGCTGCCCTTGTTTTCACAGGGAGCAGTCTTGATGCTGATGCTGATTCTCCTTCCCCTTGGTGAAGTTAGACAGAGAGGCCCTACGCTGCCTCTGCCACACCATTTTTACACCCAGCCTCTCCTGGCCCTGTTTACCAGCTGAGGGTGAGGGACATTTTCTTTCCCATCCTGAGCTAATTTAGGCCACCCAGGTTCCATCCCAGGCCCACTCTTGCAGCACAGGGTCTGGGAATTGTCTTTGTACCCACAAGTTAGCACAGACACTGCCTACCCAACAGACTTTCCCCATGGGGAGTTTCCTTAGTTCCTGCTGAAATGAAGCCATTGAGCACTGGGTGTTCCCCTAAACAGCCATCAGGGGACCTTCTGCTGTTTTCAGAGACTACACTGATGGTAAACACTGAGGGTGGTGGTGTGTTTGTCAGCAATCAGCAGTGTTAACTTTCCATTTCACATCCATTACGAAAAGGAATGGTATCAGCTGCCTTTGGCTGGGCCTGGCCCAGCACCAAATGCTTTATGTCCTTGATCTCATTTAATCTTCATCCAATCCGGAGGGATGGGAATGAGGGTTCCTATTTTCCAGTGAGGAAATGGGAAGCACAGAGAAGTGAAATGATTTGCTCAAGGTGTCAGTGAACAATGGAGCCAGGATTCTTGTTCAGGATAGGTGCCCAGCCTGGAGTTTCAAACCACTACAGGGCACTGCTTCTCTGCAGTCCTATCAGGGAACATCAAAGCTGGAAGGGCTGTACCTGTCTCAGTGCTCACTTTCAGATGGACCCATCGAGGCCCAGACAGAAGTCATTGGCCCAAGATCACATAGCAAATCAATATCAGAGCAGATTCTAGGACCACTCCCCACAAAGCCTCACTGTAATGTCCCAGAAAACAAAAAGTGCTCCAGGAAGAAGTAGATAGGTTAGAAATCCTGAGTCTTAAGAAATCCCCACCATTTCCTAGGAAGTAGAATGATTCATAGTGTTCATAGAGAAGGTTTGCTGCGTTAGAGCAGAGAGTCCCAGCATTCCTCTGGGTGGCCAGGGGGTTGTGGGTATCTGGGCTTACAGATGAGGCCCCAATTCGAGCCTGTTGATGAGGCTATTTTTGTCATTGTTGGTAGTTGCCGTGGAGTTGATTCTGACTCATGGTGACTCCATGTGTGCAGAGTAGAATTGCTCCTCGGGTTTTTAAGGCTATGACCTTGTGGAAGGAGATCACCAGGCCTGTCTCCCTAGGCACCTCTGGATGGGTTTGAACCGCCAACCTTTCAGATAGTAGTTGAATGTCATCTGAGGTGGTGTGTATACCCAGAATGTTCCTTAATATCCTTGCCTTGTTAATGCCCGTTCATCCTGCAGGTGTTGGTTCAGCATCACTTCTCTAGTAAGGCCTCTGAGATCTTCTAGCCCCCCACTGTAGACTCTCCCAGACCCAGCTCTTTTACATAATAACACTGACCTCAGTTTGCCCCATGGAGTCACATTAAAGGCACATTTAACTTGCACCAACTTTAGATCTTATTCTCCAACCACTGACCTCCAAAGATGCAAATCCAGAATTTGGTATTCTCCTCATAAAAACAAACTAATTTTTTTTTAACATAGACTAAGATAATAGATGGTGCGCTGGTGCTGTAATGCCTAAGGCATTTGACTGCTAACCAGAAGGTTGGTTGTTCAAACACACCAGCTACTGCGCAGAAGGAAAACTGGGCAATCTACTTTTATAAAGATTTACTGCCTCAGAAACCCAATGGGGGTCGCTGGGAGTCAGAATTGACTCCATGGCAGTGAGTTTTTATTTTTTTAAGATACTAGACAATATAATAACAGATTGTTGGAGTCATCCCTGCAGACTCTAGGAACATTCATGCTTTCTTTTTGTTAGCATTTTTCAGCCCAGATCACTGTTAACTCCTGCCTTAACCTCTTCCAGGGATCAACATATTTGTTCTTGTTTTATATCTTGACGAAACAATTTACAAATTTTACTGTTACCAAACATTTAGAACTTTGACTTCTAATTATTAATTGATTGAGGATTAAAAAAAAGAGATTGTTTTGGTTAAGCATGAGCTTTGGAGTCAGAAAGGCCTGATTCAAACCTGGGCTCTGCCATTTATTAGATGATTTTGCTTTGTATTGTTTGTTTGTTTTCATCTGTAAAATGGGCATGATAGCAGAACCTCCATCATGAGATGATTTTAACAACTAAATGAGATAATGCATGCCATGGTTCTCAAAGTGTGGTCCTCAGGTCAGTAGCATTAGTGTCATAGGAGAACTTGTTAGAAATGCAAATTCTTGGGGCCCACCCCTGACTTACTGAAGCTGAGACTGGGGGGAGGGGCAGCAATCTGTGTTGCAATAAATCCTCCAGAGGATTCTGATGTAGCTAAATTTAAAACCATGCATTTACATAATGCAGCTAGGCATAGAGTCTGGCACCCAATAAGCACTCAACAAATGATTCTCATAGCTGTTATCATTATTGTTTACTATTGATAATTCTGGCACATTCTCTGAGATGTTGACTTGGGTATGCACTCCGCCCCACTCCACCCCATAGGCTACAAACACTGTATTTATTAGAAAGGACACCTGATGAAATCTATCGCAGAACTGCTGCCCACTGATGACTTTTCAGTCTTGCATACCTTCACTAACAGGGAGCTCACTATCTCCATTAGCAGGCTAACGCCCTGGTCAAGCCCTGGCCACATCTGCTGGCCAACCAAGCGTGCTTTGTTAAGACCTCCCTCCCAGGAGCTGCTTCTGTTAGGTCCCTTAGCTGTGTTTCTCCCTAATTGCCGGCAGCTCTCTGAGCATTTTGAGCCTCGGTTGTGGCCTAACCAGCCCTGCGGTGGTGGTAGTGGTGGGGAGAGGTTTCCTCCTCTGGTCTGGGACAGTGTTTCTGTTTGTTTGCCTGGTGTTTGGTAATCGTTTCACCCTGCTGACTCATGCTGGTCTGAGGTCAACCAAAACCCCCAGGCCTTTTTCTCAGGAACTTGCCAGCAGTCTGGTTGGTTGGGCCACCCCAGTACAATTCATTTCTTAAAAATAACATTTACTTTTGAATTACAAATGTACTACATGCTTGATACAGCAAATTAGGGAAACACAAAGGGGAAAAAAATCACTGGTGATAGTCAATTTTAAATTGACTAAAAAAAAAAAAAAAAGATCCACTGTTTCTGTAATCAAGGGGAAAAAAAAGAAAAAACCAAGCAATTTCCTTTTCTGGGGGAAGGAAAAGTATTGGAGAAAACAGAACTAATGTACCATAGGAGTAACTGTGAATTCTAACAAATACAGATATTTCTTGTTTCATGATTCAAATATACATATGTAAACTCACCCCCAAGAGACAACCATTGCTAAATTTTTGGGTATATCCTCCAGGCCTTTATAAGTAACGATTTACATTTTAATATTTAAAATATATTTACAGTTTAATATTTGGAGGCCGTGGTTGTCCAGTGGTAGAATTCTCGCTTTCATTGAGGGAGATCCAGGTTCGATTCCTGACAAAGGCTGGTGATCTGCTTCTAAAAGTCAATCAATGAAAACTATGGATCACAGTGGTGCGATCCACAGTGACCAATGACGGGCTAGCTGTGGAGCACAAGGAGTCCAGGTGGCACAACGGTTAAGCACTTGGTGCTAATCGAAAGGGGACAGTTTGAACCCATTGCTCGATGGGAGAAAAGACCTGGCAATAGGCTCCTGTGAAGATGACAGCCTAGGACACCCTATGGGGCAGTTCTACTCTGTGCTGCAGAGTGAATCACTATGAGTTGGAACAACAGTGGGTTGCAAAGGCCTTGTCTATAGCAGCTGATCATGAGGAAGGCCCAGGACAGCCGGACTGTCCTCTCTGTTGTGCATGGGGCTGCCCTAAGTTCAGGGCAGTCAAAAACCAAACAAAAACAAACCAAACCCATGGTGGTGGAGTGGATTCTGACTCATGGGGACCCCAGGTGTTACAAAGTAAAACTGCTCCATGAGATTTTCTGGGCTGTGATCTTTATGGAAGCAGATGGACAGGCCTTTCTTCTGAGGTACCTCAGGGTAGATCCAAGCTGCCACCACTTAGGTTAGAGTTGTTAGTTGCCATTGAATCAGTTCCAAGTCATAGCAACTCTATGTACAATAGAATGGTAACACTAAGGAGCTCTGGTAGAGCAGTGCCTAAGGCACTTGACTGCCAACCAGAAGGCTGGCGGTTCAAACCCACCAGCCACTCCTTGGAAGGAAGGCTGAGCAATCTACTTCCGTAGTGATAGTGCCTCAGAAACCGAAGGAGGGGTCGCTGTGAGTTGGGTCCGACTCGATGGCACCTAACAACAGCAACAACAACCTGGTCCTGCACCTTCCTCACAATCATTGCTAGGTTTGCGCCTATTGTTGCAGCCAGTGTGTCAATCCATCTCTTTGAGGGTCTTCCTCTGTTTTGCTGACTCTCCACCTTATCAGACTTGCTGTCCTTTTCTAGGGATTTCAATTCATCCCTCCTGATAACATGTAAAAGTATGTGAGTCTGAGTCTTCCCCACTCTTGCTTCTAAGGAACAATCTGGCTGTACTTCTTCCCAGACAGATTTGTTCATTCTCTGGCAGTCCAGGGTATATTTAGTATTCTTCCCAAACCGTTTGCACTATCCAGGAGGCTGACTAGACGGCAGCTAACAACAACAAATGAAAAATTTAGATCTAAGTCTAAATTTAGCAATGGATTGGAGGTAGACAGATCTGGTTCAAATTCTGGTGTTCATACTTACTGATTGTATCAGTTTAGATATCTCAAAGAGCCTCTTAGAGCTTCAGTTTCCTCATCTGTAAAATGAGGATGATAATATCTACTTTCCAGAATTGTGGTACAGATTAAAATAAAGCTGCCAGAACACAATAAGTTCCTGCTGGTTTATATTGGAGTGGTTACTATTATTAACTCTTCACCTGGCCAACAGCTGCTTTCCTTACTGATCCAGGTCACATGCCAACCCCCTCTTTGTAGCCTTCCCCGACTGCTCCCACACCTCACACTCCCTCTGTCTTGCTGCTGTCCCTTGTCCATTCTTCTGTTACAGCATCAGGTACGCTAAACACGAAGCTGTGTCCCTTCCCCCCACCCTAAGTTATTTCAGGGCTAGCACCATGTCCACCTGGCTCATTTCTGTGTTTCAGGATCCAGCAGAGGGCGTGACCCAGCGTGCCTGTCCGGAAGTGCCCTGTGTGAGAGAAAGTGAGAAGGTGCTTGATAAGAATTCTCGGAAGGGTGAATGAAGGAACATAGGGAGAGATTGAGTAAATGGGTGTTTACTGAATGAGTTAATGGATGAATGTATGAATGAGTAACAGCAGTCGCCCACTAGGCCAACCTTTTTTTCCCTGGGGAAAACTCTTCCACCTCCAAAGTTGGGCCTTGTCAGATAGGAGGGCAGGGCCCCGCCCCTCTCCGTGGAGCATGGCTGGAGGCAAAGCCTTTGAAAGTCCTGGGTGATGTCAGAGGCGCTGTGCGCAAACTCAGCTCCCACAGATTTTGCAGCCCCACCCAAGATGTGGGTTCTGGAAGGCTCTCTGGTATTCGAGAAACTGAGGTGCTTAGGAAGGGATGCGGCAGCCCGGTTGGCCGGCTAGTCACAGGCCAAGCTGATACTTTCCTCAGCCAGGCTTAACTCAGGCAGTTAGTTCACTTGTGAGACCTTGGCTAAGACACAGCTCTCCTCCCTCACGACCCAGTTTCCTCTCATCCTGGGGGACTCTTTCTGCTGTGGCATGATTAACTCTTAACTCCCAGGCAACTTACAAAAACTTTTCACCGAAGACAAAGCCAAACCAAAACTCTGACAGTCAACACCTTTTTTGAGTTTATGGAGTATACTTTATAGGATGGGTAGTGAGTTCACCAAAAAAACCTGTTGTCATAGAGTATGAGTATTCTGACTCACAGTGACCCTATAGGACAGTGTAGAGCTGCCCCACAGGGCTTCCAAGGCCTCTCTGTGGAAATAGATTGCCTCATCTTTCTCTGGCAGAGCAGCTGGTGTTAACCTTTTGGTTAACAGCTGAATGCTTTAACCACTGGCCACCAGAGCTCCTTAGTGACCTCATAGTCAGATGAAACAGCTGTGCTACCCAGAGCTAGTTTCCTGCCTTCCATTTCCTTACCTGTAAAATGGACATGATAGTAATGGGATGATAACTGTTCCTACCTCACCGGCTAGCTATGAGGGTTAAGTGAGCGGCTGCATGATTCAAACCCACCACCCCCCGCTCTGTAGGAGAAAAATGAGGCAGTTTGCTTCTGTAAAGAGGACTTAGAAGCCTGTGGGGCAGTTCTACTGTGTCCCATCGAATCACTATGAGTCAGAATGACTGGACATGCAGTGGGTTTGTTTTTTGGTTTTGTATGTAAATTGCTTTGCACAGGTTGGGAGTATGTTATTGTTACTCTCGGAGATTTGGTGTTTCAGGCCCCGCGCTTCTTGAGGCCAACCCTCCACCCCCACCCCCACCCCTCAGCTTATGGTAGTGGCAGAAGTGAGAGGGCCTCCCAGAACATTCTTGAGCCTTGCCCTGGTGAGGTTGCAGCTAAAGAATTCAGTCTAGGCCTTCTGCTGAGAGCCTGGCTGGTGTCTGGAGCTGTGGGGAAGGGAGTTTTAGAGAAGGAAATGGTTGTGGTGAGACAGAATGATGGAGCAACTTCTCTGAGATCTGGGTGGAAAGCCCCTGATCATAATGTTCTCATGATGGAATGTGGGGCAGGCACTGCAGCCCATCCCATCCTCCACCACTGACAGAAAGCACCTGATGTCCCAGAATACTGTGACCAAGTAGCAATAGGTTAGCCACTTGCCCTCTCTGGGCCTCAAAACTTAGATCTCCCCTGAGAGGTCTTCCAGGATCACCCAGAGGCTGTTCCACCAGCTAAGGCTCCATTCTGCCATGCCAAGGGACAGTCCAGGGAAATAGCTTTTCAAGTTAGCTCCTGATTTGATAGGTGATAAGGGAAGGTCCTCTCCTCTCTCTGGATCTCAGAATTGAGCGAGAGTGAAGTTGTACCTGGCTCTGGCAAGATCTTGAGCCCAAGACACATTGCTAAGACAAGTATTTTGTACTCTGGCTTTTGGAATGGTAGAAAGACTCAGCCCTTGTGGAGAAACGGAAAACACCTGGGACAGTTGGAGGGCTTGGTCACTCATCACTGACCAGTCTGGAGATGACCCAACCTTCCTGTGCTTCCACTTCCTAGCAGGAAAATAGGGACATTCCCTCTTTGGGCCTCTAGTTCCTTCTCTGTAAAAACAGGAAGGGATGAACTCCACAGGTCTTGGACCCTGTGTTTTTGTTACCAGCTATGACCTTGGGGAGGCCACTTCATCTTTCTGCATCTATTTCTCTATCTGCCCAATGAATATTTTACCCCTCCCCACTCTCAGGGTTGGTAGGGTGATAGACAAGAAAATGTTTTGAAAAGGGAAGAGGGTGGACATAATGTGGGCCTGGCCAACCTCACCTCCTCCCTTCCCTGAGGAGTCTGGGGTATGCTGCCCACACAGTGCCTGCTGGAAAGACCTTTGGAATTATCTCCACAAAGTGTACTTAAATACCTTCCATGGCTCTCTATTACCCAAAAGTAGTCAAGGACCACTCAGCCTCCATTCAAAACCTTCTAACATTCACACCTAATTCTCCCTGCTCTGCAAGACAAACCAACAACCTTCCACAAACAAACCTTCTACTGTCCCATCTCTAGACTTTTAATCATAAGTCCAAGGCCCCAGCTGTACTTGTAATCTTCGCCTAGATCTGCTTGTTCTCTACTGTTCTCAAAATTAGAGGACACTCTAATTCAGTCTGGAAGCTGAAGCCTGGAACCTGGGTATATTTTCCTCAACTCCCTTTCTCTCATCACCCACATTTATACAAGCCCCAAGTCATGAATCTCTGTGTCTCTCATGTGTACTCTAGAACCTTATGGAACCTGTGAGGATGATGCTGAATGGGTACAAGCCTTCTTCATGCCAGGCCTTGTGCTAACACTGGAGGCACAGAAGGGTATCAGTCTTTATTCCTTAGGGGCCCCCAGGCTAGTAGGAAAGGGTCATGTAACCATTGCAGGCTTGACTCTTCATTCCCTTTCCATTTTAAGCCTCTAGACAGTAAAACAAAGTAAGACCCACAAATATGGGTTGAAGATAAGAAAGGCCCTTCCCCTCCCTGGGCCTCTGTTTTCCCATCTGCATAATAGTCTCATTTGAAGAAGGCTGAGGGTTTTTCTATTTCCAAGAGTCTTGAAAGCAATTACTCTCCAGGCCATGAAGCAGATGGAGATGGGAGATAGGGGCACAGCTGGGTGTCTGACTGCTGGGGAGGCCCTGTTCCTGTCAAGGGCTCTGGTCAGGGCAGTTCCTTGTTGTTAGGTGCCATCACGTTGGTTCTGACTCATAGCAACTCTATGTACAACAGAAGGATACACTGCCCAGTCCTGAGCCGTCCTTACAGTAATTGCTATGTTTGAGCCCATTGTTGCAGCCACCGTGTCAATCCATCTCGTTGCGGGTTTTCCTCTTTTTTGCTGATCCTCTACTTTACCAAGCATGACATCTGTTCTGGTTACCTAGTGTGGCTCTGACACAAATGGGATGGTCTTAACAAACAGGAGTTGATTCTCTTACAGTTTGGAGGCTTTAAGTCCGAGTTCAAAGTGCCAGGCTCTAGGGGCTGGGTGAAAGCTCCTCAACCTTGGACTTCAGCTCTGCCTCCTGCTCCCGGCCCACTGGAGCTAGAGGTTTTTCTTCACTCAGACAGCTACTGGCTGCTAAAGCTGACAAGCCCAAGGTTGACAAGTAAAAAGGCATAGTCCCAATGTTACCAAACCACACA
>NW_006921859.1:3357635-3376144 GCF_000298275.1 Orycteropus afer afer | reverse complement strand
TTTTTCTCACTCAGACAGCTACTGGCTGCTAAAGCTGACAAGCCCAAGGTTGACAAGTAAAAAGGCATAGTCCCAATGTTACCAAACCACACAGCAGGCCATTCATTAATTCAAGTCCATTGAAAGTCCCAAGGTCGGCAGAGCATGGCAGGCTGCTGAACAACGACACAGCTACATGCAGGGTTCAAGCGTGCCATAACCTAGAGACCATTCCCTAAGCTGTTTCTTACATACGAGAAGCAGACCATATCCCTAAGGCAGCTACTCAGCTGCTCACAGTAGAGTCTACCATGCAGTTGATTATGGGGAATAATACATCCAGCTGCCCAGCCACTCAACCAGGCCCAGCCAAGTTGACACAAACTTAACTACCACAATGTTCTTCTCCAGGGACTGGTTACTCCTGATAACATGTCCAAAGTTTATGAGACAAAGTGTTGTTTTCCTCACTTCTAAGGAGCATCACAGCTGTGCTTCTTCCGAGACAGATTTGTTCATTCTTCTGGCAGTCCATGGTATATTCAGTATCCTTCACCAACACCATAATTCAAATCCATCAATTCTTCTTCAGTCTTCTTTATTCACTGTCCAGCTTCATATGCATATGAGGCAATACTATGGCTTGGGTCAGGCACACCTTAGTCCTCACAGTGACATCTTGGCTTTTTCATACTTTAAAGAGATCTTTTGCAGCAGATTTTTCCAATGCAATATACCATTTGATTTTTTGACTGCTGATTCCTTGGGTATTGATTGTGGATCCAAGTAAAATGAAGTACTTGACAACTTCAATATTTTCTCCATTTACCATGATGTTGTTTGTTGGTCCAGTTGTGAAGATTTATGTTGAGATGTGATCCATACTGAAGACTTTAATCTTTGATCTTCATCAGTAACTGCTTCAAATCCTCTTCACTTTCAGCAAGCAAGGTTGTGTCATCTGCATATCACAGGTTATTAATGAGACTTCCTCCAATCCTGGTACCATGTTCTTCTTCACATAGTCCAATTTCTTGGATTAGTAGCTTAGCATGAAGATCAAATAGGTATACTGAAAGGATTCAACACTGACATGCACCTTTCCTGATTTTAAACCATGCATATCCCCTTGTTCTGTTCAAATGACTACCTCTTGGTCTATGTGCTCATGAGCACAATTAAGTGTTCTGGAATTCCCATTCTTCTCAATTTTATCCATAATTTGTTATGGCCCACACAGTTGAATGCTTTTGCATAGTCAATAAATAACCGGTAAACATCTTTCTGGTATTCTCTGTTTTCAGCCAAGATCCATCTGACATCAGCAGTGATATCCCTCATTCTGAGTCCTCTTCAGAATCCAGCTTGAATCTCTGGCAGTTTCCTGTTGATGTGTGCTGCAACCATTTTTAAATAATCTTCAGCAAAAACATACGTAGGTGTGATAATGATATTGTTCCATAATTTCCATATTCTGTGGGATCACCTTTCTTTGGAATGGGCACAAATATGGATCTCTTCCAGTTGGTTGGCCAGGTAGCTGTCTTCCAAATTTCTTGGCATAGACAAGTGAGTACTTTCAGCATTGCATCCATTTGTTGAAATATCTCAATTGATACTCTGTCAATTCCTGGAGGCTTGTTTTTCCCCAATGCCTTCAGTGAAGCTTGGACTTCTTCCTTTAATACCACTGGTTCTTGATCATATCCTACCTCCTGAAATGGTTGCACATCAACCAGTTCTTTTTGGTACAGTGACTGTGTATTCCTTCCATCTTCTTTTTGGTCATTTAACATTTTGACCATTTTGCAACTCAAAGCTTGAATTTTTTCTTCAGTTCTTTCAGTTTGAGAAATGCTGACTGTGTTCTCTTTTGGTTTTCTAAAGTCCAGGTCTTTACACATTTCATTATAATACTTTACTTTGTCTTCTGAAGTTTCAGTTTAAAATTTTCTGCTCTGTTCTTTTACTTCATCATTTCTTCCATTTGCTTTAGCTACTCTACATTCAAAAACAAGTTTCAGAGTCTCTTCTGACATTCATTTTAGTTTTTTTCTGTCTTTTTTCAAATTGTGATTTTGGTAAAAACTCCTGTTTTTTTTTAAATGATCTTTTGCTTTCTTCAGGTATGATATCCTTGATATCACCTTATCTGGTCTTCGGTCATCAATGATATGGTCTCTAAATTCTGGTGGGATGTACTCAAGGTCATATTTTAGTGCTTGTGGATTTGATTTTCTTCAGCTTCAACCTGAACTTGTATATGAACAATTGATGGTCTCTTCTGCAGTCAGCCCTTGGCATTGTTCTGTCAGATGATATCAAATTTCTCCATTGTCTCTTTCCACAGATGTAGTTAATTTGATTCCTGTGTATTCCATCTGGTGAGGTCCACATGTATAGTTGCTATTTATGTTATTGAAAAGGCTATCTGCAATGAATCAGTCATTGTTCTTGCAAAATTCTATCATGTGATTTCTCTCACCAAGACCATATTTTCCAGCTAACATTTCCATTCCAAATACCAGTAATTATCAATACATCTTGATTGCATACATGATTGCATGTTTGATCAATTTCAGACTGCAGAAGTTGATAAAATTCTTCAATTTCTTCATCTTTGGCATTAGCTAGTTGATGAGTATGTAAATGTAAATAATATATTAACTGGCCTTTCTTGTAGGCATATGACTATTATCCTATCACTGACAGTGTTGTATTTCAGGATAGATCTTGAAATGTTCTTTTTGAATGGACAGGGCAGTTCCTTGGATGCCTCAGTTTCCTTGCCTTGTCCTTTCTGCCCAAGAAGGTGTAAAGCCTTTTTTGAAGGTTCATTAAAACTTGCCTAAAACTGAGAGGCTGCTGGTTAGCTCCTTCTCCAAGCCATGCTGGGTTATCTGACTGGCCCACAGCCTAACTTAGCTAGTGACTGGCTGCTTCTCTCAGTTGGCACAGTCCTGAAGTTCAAGATGGGGAAAGAGAGCCCTAGATCTCTGCCCAGTGGCTGCTATGGCAAGGGACCTGGAGTCAGACAAACCTGGGTTCAAATCCCAGCTCTGCCGCTTTCTTTTTATGAGGCTTTGGACAGTTTGCTTGTTCACTCCAAGCCTCCATTTCAATATCTATAAAAAATGGAGATAATAATTCCTAGCATGAATGGTTAAATGCTACTATCCAAAAGGTTTGAACCCACCGAGAGGCACCTCAGAAGGAAGACAGGCCTGGAGATCTGCTTGGAAATCTGCTTCTGAAAGGTCCAAAACCAAACCAAACCTTTTGCCTTGAGTTAATTCTGACTCTGAGTGACCTTATAGGGCAGAGTAGGACCATTGTTGTCAGGTGCTGTCCATTCAGCTCTGACTTCTAGCGACCCTATGTGCAACAGAACAAACACTGCCCAGTCCTGTGCCAGCCTCACAATGCTTGCTATACCTGAGCTGGTTGTTGCAGCCACTGTGTCAATCCATCCCATTGAGAGTTTTCTCCTTTTTCACTGACCCTCCATTTCACCAAGCACGAAATCCTTCTCTGGGGAATGGTCCCTTCTGACAGCATGACCAAAGTAGGTGAGACCAAGTCTGGCCATTCTCGCTTCCAAGGAGCATTCCAGCTGCACTTCTTTCGGGACAGATTTCTTAGTTCTTTTAGCAGTCCATAGTACTTTCAGCATTCTTCACCAACACCACAACTCAGAGGCATCAACTCTTCGGTCTTCCTTATTCATTGTCCAACTTTTACATGCATTTGAGGCTATTGAAAATATCATGGCTTTGTATAGGCGTACTTTAGTCTTCAAAGAGACATCTTTACTTTTCAGCACTTTAAAGAGGTCTTTTGCAGTAGATTTGCTCAGTGCAAATCTGATTTTTGACTGCTGCTTCCATTGCTGTTGATTGTGGATCCAAGTAATACGAAATCTTTGGCAAGGTCAATCTTTTCTTGATTTATTATCATGCTGCTTATTGGTCCAGTTGTGAGGATTTTGGTTTTATGTTGGGGTATAATCCATATTGCAGGCTGTAATCTTTAATCTTCATCAGTAAGTGCTTCAAGTCATCTTCACTTTCATCAAGCAAAGTTGTGTCGTTTCCATATCACAGGTTGTTAATGAGTGTTCCTCTAATCCTAATGCCATGCTCTTCTTCATATAGTTCAGCTTCTCAGATTATTTGCTCAGCATACATATTGAATAAGTATGGTGAAAGGATACAACCTAGATGCACACCTTTCCTGATTTTAAGCCAGGCATTATTCCCTTGTTCTGTTTGACAACAGCCTCCTGGTCTATACACGTTCCTCATGAGTACAATGAAGCGTTCTGGAATTTCCATTCTTCTCAATGTTATCTATAATTTGTTATGGTCCACACAGTAGAATGCTTTTGTATAGTCAATAAAATGCAAGTAAACATCTTTCTGGTATTCTTTGCTTTCAGCCAAGATCCATCTGACATCAGCAGTGATATCCCTTGTTCCATGTCCTCATCTGAATCCAGCTTGCATTTCTGGAAGTTCCCTCTCAATATACTGTTAAACTGTTTTTGAATTATCTTCAGAAAAATTTTACTTGTTTGTGATATTAATGATATTGTTTGATAATTTCCACATTCTGTGGGATCACCTTTCTTTGGAATGGGTATAAATATGGATCCCTTCTAGTCAGTTGGCCAGGTAGCCAGCAGTCTTCCAAATTTCTTGGCATAGACGAGTTAGTGCCTCCAGCATGGCATCCATTTATTGAAACATATCAATGGGTATTCTGCCAATACCTGCTCCCTCCCCCCCATTTTTATTTTTTTAAAACCAGTTCCTTCAGTGCAGCTCCTACTTCTTCCTTCAATACCATTGGTTCTTGATCATATGCCATTTCCTGAAATGGATGAACATTGACCAATTCTTTTTTTTGTGCAGAGTAGCACTGCCCTTTAGGATTTTCAAGGCTGTAATCTTAATCTTGGGAGCTCTGGTAGCATAGTGGCTAAGGCACCTGACTGCTAACCAGAAGGCTAGCGGTTCAAACCCACCAGCCACTCCTCGGAAGGAAGATGGGGCAATCTACTTCCATAGTGATGCTGTCTCAGAAACCCAAGGAGGGGTCACTATGAATCAGGTCCGACTCAACGGCACAAAACAACAACAACAACAGTCTTAATCTTTACAGAAGCAGACTGCTATCTTTCTCCTGTGGAGTGGCTGGTGGGTTTGAACCACCAGTGTTTTGGTTAGCTTCTGGGTTAGGCCAGGTTCTCTAGAGAAGCAAAATTAATAAAGCTTATATATATAGAGAGAAAGAGAAATTTATCTTAGGAAAATGGCTCACACACTTATAGAAGCTGGCAAGTCCCAAGTTCTTGGATCAAACGTCAAGCTGGAGGCTTTTCCCGACTCAGGCAGCTGCAGGGGCTGACGAGCTCAAGGTTGGCAGGCAGTATACTGGCTGATGACTCCAATGAATGACGAATCCAGGATCTCCAGGCCGAATGGTGGATTGTTTGCTCATGGACAGTTGTAGGCAGCACAACAGAATCCCGATCCACAGAAGAGTGTCTCTTTTCCTAGGATGTCCATAAATATACTGGAAGCAGGCCACACCTCTAGGGAAACTCCCTTTCAATGGATTGGCTTCTCAAAACATGTACATCTGATCTCATCATGGGAATAACCCACATCACAACTGCTTAAACCACTCAGAATTATGGTCCAGCCAGGATGACATACCACTCCAACTCTCCTACTCCACCCCTTGTCAACTTGGCAGTTGTACACATCTCCTTAACCATATGTAATCTCTAAATAAGGACAATTATAAAGTCATATTTGTGCCTAACATGATACACTAACACACATCCAACCTAAATGCATTAACCCTGTTTACATTTCATAGTTCATAACAGAAGGAAACAAAAATATTTCATGCACATATACAATGGAGAAATATAACAATCACAGTCCTCATTTCTGCAACTGGTCACGTGGTCGTAGCTGATAGTCAGAACTACCTTCTTCCACCACCCATTCTGTATTTCCCTTGCCCTCAGCAAGCACCTCAGCTGGTCATGGTTCTTTGCCTGGTGGGGTGACCCAAACCTTCATTCCTGAAGGGTCTGGGCCATTAGTAGTCATATCAGAATTGGGTTGCTATAATTTTCCATTGACTTTAATCACAGGGCATGGTTGTACTAGGAGATGTCCTAAAGAATCTCCTGTATTCCAGACATAATTCCTCTTTACTTCCGTTATGTACTGTCAAACCAATTTCCCCTTGGTAATCAGGATCTATCCCACCAGATAGTACGTAATGCCTTTCTTTGTCTGTTGATCCAGGGGCATGAGGAAGCCAAAATGGACGGGAGGCATTCTTAACTTCCAGTGCAGTGAAATCAGTATTGTGCCTCCAGATAGGAGTGTTTCTCCTTTTAAAGGGACTAAGATCTCCAGACCAACAGAGCATAGGGTAGCAGGGAGAGGAAGCAAAAATTTTTTGAGTAGGTTACACTCTCATTTCCACCCCACTCTCGGTACCATATTCTGTTTTGGTTACCTAGTGCCACTCTGACAGGAATATACCACAAATGGGATGGCTTTAACAAACAGGAGTTTATTCTTACAATTTGGAGGCTTTAGGTCTGAGTTCAAAGTGCCAGGCTCTAGGGGCTGGGTGAAGGCCCCTCAACCTTGGGCTTCAGCTCTACCTCCTGCTCCCGGCCCACTGAAGCTAGAGGCTTTTCTTCACTCAGCTGCTGGCTGCTGAGACTGACAAGCCCAAGGTTGACAAGTGAAAAGGCACAGTCCTGATATTACCAAATCACATGGCAGGCCTTTAAAAGTCCCAAGATCAGCAAAGTATGGCAGGCTGCTGAACGACGACTTGGCTACATGTAGGGTCCAAGCGTGCCATAAGCTAGAGACCATTCCTCAAGGCTTCTCCTTATATACAGGAAACAGACCACATTCCTTAAGGCAGCTACTCAGCTGCTTACAGTAAATTCCAGCATGGAGTTGATTACCAGTTTCATCCTGGGGAATACTACATCCAGCTGCCCAGCCACTCAACCTGGCCCAGCCAAGTGGACACACAAACTTAACTACCACAGCTTACAAATGCCTTAACTGCTGCACCACCGCGGCTCTTTTTCTGAGAGCCCTTGAAAACCCTATAGAGCAGTTCTACTCTGTACACATGGTATCACCATGAGTTGGAATCTACTGGACAGCAACTAACAACAATAGCAGCATAACTGGCACTCTCTTGTTTTATAAATTCTATTACTTATAGGATAAAAACTCCAAAATATATTTGCGAGCATTCAGGCTCTACTCTGCCCTGCCCTAGCCTGCTTTGCCAAGACTTCATGTCTTCTGTCACTGACTGGGCATTCTACCTGGAGATCAATCCCTTTGCAGACCCCATACTTTTTTTTTTTTTTTTAATTTGGATGAAAATTTACAGAGCAAATTGGTTTTTCCTTCCATAACTCATACACATTTGTTTCGTGACATTGATTGCAGTCCCCACAATGTAGCAACGTTCTTCCTATTTCTTCCCTGTGTTTCCACTCTTCCTTCTTTTGCCCCCTGTACCTTTGCAGGAGCTGTCCCCTCCTTTGAAATACATGCCTTTTCCTTTGACAACCTGGCAAACTCCCACTATCCCTGAGGTGCCCTCCTCTCAGGACCTTCCCAGACTCCCACTGGGAGTTGTCTGTACTTTCACAGTGCCTGCACAGTCTTTGGCTGTAGCATTGTTCGTGCCATGTTTGTATTGTGGGTCTGTGTGTCTCTTTCCTGCAAACTGTGAGCTTCTCAAAGGCTCGACTCCAAATGGTTCATCTCTGTGCAAAACGGAATAGTGGTTTCCCCGTCCTTGTTTGGGCAACCTGCTTCTGTAGTGATATTGCCTCGGAAACCCAAGGAGGGGTTGCTATGAGTCGGGTTCCACTCCACAGCATTGAGTTTGGGTTTGCTTGGCTTGTTTTCATTCAATGTTTTTTAGTTTACAAAGCACTTTCAGAGCCACCTCTCAGGTAACCTTACAGCCACTCAGGGAAGGAGGCGTGACCACATATTAGCGGCAGAACCAGGATTGGAGAAGCGTCATTCCACCTTCCTGAATAGAGTTTTCTCAGAAAGATCTTGGTGTGGACTGAGGGTTGGTTCTTTGGTTTTGTAAGGTTTCAATGGCTCCCCCCAGAGGCCATCAGTTCAGCTAGGCAGAAAAGAAGGTGGGGGCAGGAAAACACAAGACCAGACTGGGACGGAGGGAGGGGGAAGGTGGGGCCTGTAGGCTAACAGAGGACTTGAGGGCAGACGGAGACCACAGGAAAGGCTCAAATCTGTTGGGAGAGGTCAGGCAGGGAAGGGCTAGATCTCCGATTCCAGATGTGTCCCTCTGTGGGGCCCTGGGCAGTTCTGTACATTTCTCTAGCTGTAAAACGAGATCCAGAAAAGGTAGCTCTGAGGGTCCATGTGAAACCCATGGGATAATCAAGGAGTGAGGGTTCTGAGAATGAAAGGGATTGAAGAAATTCCATAGGAACAGCAAATATATATCCTAAATACACTCAAAACATCCTTTCAACTGTTCCATCTTTCTGCAGTGATCTGTTATTGTTAGAACCGCTGCCCTGGGTCCAGAGCATCCAAAGACCCCCCCATGAGGACCCAAAGTACCCTCCATAAAGGCCTATAGACCCTCACACTGGAACCCAGAGACCCCTGGCTGGGGTTGCGACCCATTAGGGTCCAAAGATACACTTCCTGCTACAACCTCAGGGCTTGAGGCCCAGTGCTCAAAGGCTTGGATTTTCCTACATTTTATAGGTCTCTTTGATGATGGTGCCCACATCCCCCAGAGAGTCAAAGAAGAGACCTGTAGTACTCACCTAGTGTGGGGCTCATGCTCTATTTCCTTCAAAAAAGTCCTGTTTATAACATCAAGAGCAAAAAGAACCATCATCCCCAAGTGTCTGCTCTGAGTTCTGAGCTTCCAGCAGGGTTGGGTCAAACTTTTTGGGATTTCTGGGCACCCTCAAGCTCAGGGTGGGGCTGATCCTAAGTTAGAAATATCTCTTAGGAGGCTCTGTCCCTCCAGGGAATTGCTACCCAGGGAGAGCCTTGTTGTTGTTATGTGCTGTCAAGTTGGACCGGCTCATGGCGACCCCTCCTTGGGTTTCTGAGGCAATATCACTATGGAAATAGATTGCCCAACCTTCCTTCTGAGGAGTGGCTGGTGGGTTTGAACCGCCAACCTTCTGGTTAGCAGTCAAGTGCCTTAGGCACTATGCTACCAGAGCTCCTAGGGAGAGCCTTTGGGTCTCTGAAATCCCAGGGTTGGCCCAGCCCAAGGCAGTTTTCCTCCATGATCTCACCAAGTATCTCAGAGCACAGAGATGTGGGTTCTTAATCCTGGTTCTAACTTGCTGTGTGGACATGAGTGAGTCACTTAAACTTCCTAGATTTTAGTTCGCCTCTCTGTAAAATGGGGAGAGTGGGCTCTACCTCTTTGCTGTTGACATTTCCGTGCTGAGGGGTGGAAAATAATGATGGAAGGGAACTGTGAGGCAGTGCTTGGAGTCAGATGAAGTGAAGTTCTGGCCCCAGACCTCTCTTCCTTTCTCACTGACCAGATGGCCTTGGATAAGTCATTTTGGACTTGGAAACATACTTCCCCCACTGCTTCAGTAAGTAGCTCCTTCACATCCTCAGGGTGGAACTGAAACATCATTTCCTTAGGGATACCTTCCCTGTTGGCCCAGTGAGTCAGCTCCCTGTCACAAAGTTCTCCAGCTACCTGTGTTTTTATAAACAACCAAAACTATTGTAAATAATTAATTATTGGTGTGATTATGTATTTAGTGTCTCTCTTCCCAGCCAAACCGTGGGCTCAGCCAGGAATCCTGTCCGGCCTGTTCTCCATCAAGACGCCAACATGAGGCCTAGCCCATAGGTACTCACTGTTTGGTTTTGTTTTTTTGAACATTTTACTGTGTTTTGGGTGAAAGTTTACACAGAAAATTAGTTTCCCATTCAACAATTCATATACATTTTTTTTTTCATGAGATTCGTTGCTATCCTTGCAATGTATCAGTATTATCCCTGTTTCCACCCTGCCGTCTCTGTTTCCATCCTTCCAGTTTCCCTACTCATGCTTACCTTCTCATCTTTGCTTTTGGGCAAATGTTGTCCATTTAGTCTCGTATGGTTTTTATTTATTTATATTAATGTTTTGTTGTGGTTTATGTAATGTTTGCAGAGCACATTCATTTCCACACATTTTGTTTCATGACATCATTTGCAGTCCCTTCAGTGTAGCAGCACTCTTCCCACTTCTTCTATTTGTTCTTTCCTGCTCATTCCTGTCTTCCGAACTTTGTTTTTGGGCAAATGCTGCCCTTGTGGTCTTGTATGGTTGATTGTTCGGAGGAGTCCGTTCATCATGGGTGTTACTGTTCACTGTAGGCCAACTGTTTGGCTGAAAGGTGATCCCCAGGGGTGGGTTCAGTTTCAGGTTTGAAGGGTGTCTAAGGGCCATAGTCTCGGGGGTTCTACCAGTCTCCATCAGAACAGTAGATCTGGTCTTTTATATGATTTTGAATTTGTTCTACGTTTTTCTTCTAGTCTGTCCAAGACCTTCTATTGTGATCCCACTCAGAACTGTTGGTAGGGGTAGCTGAGCACCGTCTGGTTCTTCTGGTCTCAGGCTAGTGGAGGCTGTGGTTGGTGTGGTCCATTAGTCCTTTGGACTATTGTTGCCTTGCATCTTTGATTTTCTTCACTCTTCTTTGCTCTGGATGGGGAAAGACCAATAGTTGCATCTTAGATGGCTGCTTGCAAGCTTTTAAGACCCCAGTTGCTGCTCACCAAAATAGGATGTAGAACATTCCTTGTATATCATGTTATGCCAGCTGACCTAGATGTCACCTGACTGTGGTCCTAAGCCCCCAAGCCTAGAGACTCATTACCTCAAGATGTTTGATTAAGGCTAAGAAGTTTTCATACCTTTGCCACCTGTATGCTCTACAATTACATGGATATATTTGCAGCACATAGAAGTACTTATTTAGAAATTTCCTCTGCCAAGTATATATATACATTGATTGATTGATTGATTGTTGTTAGGTGCCGTCCAGTCAGCTGTGACTCATAGCGACCCTATGTACAATAGAACAAAACACTGCCTGGTCCTGAACCAGCCTCGCAATGCTTGCTATTCCTGAGCCCGTTGTCGTAGCCCCTTTTTCGTTGACGCTCTACTTTATCAAGCATGATATCCTTCTCCAGGGACTGGTTCCTTCTGATAACGTGACCAAAGTAGGTGAGACAAAGTCTGGCCATTCTTGCTTCTGAGGAGTATTCCAGCTCAACTTATTCCAGGACCACACCTGTTCAGCTTGCATATCTACCTATGTATCCACTTGTAAATTATTGTTTGTTATTACTACAGGATTGTGTATGCAGTAGTATTGACCATTGTTGCCTTTCACTCTTGTGTACCTCCAGTGTCTTCCTTTCCTTTGGTCAAGTTGTGCTGACCTCCCCTTACTGTATATTGACTAGCCCTTCACCCAAGTTAGTATGTCCACTCTAGTGGTTTTTCCCTCCCTCCTCCTCCCATCCCTGGTAACAATCAACGAATGTTTCTTTCTGTGTGTAAATCTTTTCTTGACTTTTCATAGTAGTTGATTGTTCTAAGGAGCACATTCCTCACATGTTTATTGTTTCTTTTATAGGCCAGTCTACTATTTGGCTGAAAGGAGTGGCTTCAGTTCCAGGTTAAAAGGGTATCCTTTTAAAAGAGTATCTTGAGTGATCGTCTCAGGGGTTTCTCCAGTTTCTATCAGTCCAGTAAGTCTGGCTTTTTTTTTTTTTTTTTTTTAATTAATTTGAGTTTTGTTCCACATATTTACTTCATCCTAACTGGGACCTTTTATTGGGTGCTCACTGTTTTTCCATCACCTGACTGGTTCTTTGAGCCTCAGCTGCCTCATTAGGCTGCTGCAGAAACCCAGATGAGAGAGGCTGAGGCCTGAGTGTGAGGCATTTGAGATGAGTGGGCTGCTCTGGGAAGGGCTTTACCAGAGATTGGAGGGGAGGGTGTGCCCTTAACAGGCAGGCACAGGATGACTTTTGGCTACCGGGGGAGGGAGGTGGTGGTGTACCAAGCTGGGACTTCATGAGGCTCCAGGCCATCCCTGAGGCCTAGGTATACCAAAAACCAAACAAACTCACTGCCATGGAGTCAGATCTGACTCTTAGCAACCCCCTCAAGGCAGCATCACTACGGAGCTCTGCGGCGTAGTGCCTAAGGCATTTGACTGCTAACCAGAAGGCTGGCGGTTTGAAGGAAGGTTGGGCAATCTACTTCCATAGTGATGCCACCTCAGAAACCCAAGGAGGGGTCACTATGAGTCGGATCCAACTCGATGGCAGTGAGTTTCTTTTTTTTTTTTTTAATCACTACAGAAGTAAGATTGCCCAATCTTTCCGAGAAGTGACTGGAGGGTTTGAACTGCCAGCCTTTTGGCTAGCAGTCAAATGCCTTAGGCACTATGCCACCAGAGCTCCCGACCTATGCATGGATTCTGGTATTTTTAGCCTTGGAGCCTTCAGCTGCAGCTCTGGAACTCGGTGGTGTATTCAGCCTCTTTCCTCCCATCTCCACACACTCTGTTCCTCACCCTCTACCACATGGAGCTTACCCCTTCCTCAACACACCTGGCTTTTCTGCCTCTAGGCCTTTGCACAAGTTGTTCCCCTTGACAGAAATGCCCTCCTCTGCATCCTCTCTACCTGGAAAATACAGAAGTTAGCTTCTTGTTCTCTCTATTGGGAAGCTTTCCAGGTCACTGCAGGCAGAATGGGTTGCTCCCTTGTTAAGAGCCCCACAGTCCCTTGGGTATTGCCCTATCTGTGTAGTACAGTATCTATGACAGGGGGCTGTGATCATTGGTTTTCTTCTGGCCCCTTCCTCCATGACTAGGAGCTACTTAAAGGTGGGGACTGGCCCAGCTCCCCTCTGTGGTCCTAGTGCCCAATGCAGGGCACCAAGGACAGATCCTACACAGCCTGGGATTGGGCATACTGACAGGAGACTGCTCTGAGGCCTCCTCTCATGCTTGGCCTGTCATAGATGATGTGTGGGGAAGAAGGACAGTGAATAGGTGATCTTATTACTTAACCCTCCAGGGAATACAGATACAGGGAAGGGGAGGTATTTGCCCAAGGTGCCATAGCACATCAGCCAGGCTGGGCCCGGAGCCCAGCAGTCCTGAGGCTTGGTTCCTAGCTCTGGGCTGCAGCAGCTTTGAGTAGTGTCCAGACATTAAGCCAGGGTGCCTGGAGGCCCCAGGGGCCCAGGCCCTGCAGCTGCTCTCTCTGCACTGGCTCAGCCTCTCTGGCTGGGCTCTCAGCCAGCTGCAGCACGAGGCTCTGGCTGCTTCTGCCAAAGGTCACTGTCAGCAGTTTGGGGAGGTGGCCAGGCCACTTCCCTCAGGGCAGGCAGCTTAGACACAGCAAGACCTGGAGCAGCATCTCCACTAAAGTGCAGCCTCTAGGGGTGGCCTCCCATCTGGACAGTGTCCTATTTAGCAATCTGATCGGAGTCTGATGAAACCTGAGGTAAGAGTCTGAAGTGCACAGAGCAGAGCCCAACATAGAGTAAGTGCTCAACAAACATTTATTAGCATCATTGTTGTTACTATAATCATGATGGGAGACCATATAGAAACAGAACCTGGAGTGTGCCGGCTGGAGTGCAAATCCAGACTCTACCACTATAAAAATGGCATAGGAGTGGCCTCTGATCTCTAACTTCACCAGAGGGAAGGAGGATCACAATCAACAGCCCACGGCTGATTCCTAGAAGGTGGGGGTCAGATATGCCGCTACCCTGCAACCTTGTTACCAATTCTGACACAAACGTCCCTCCCATGGCACTCTCCACTTCTTTGCTGGATTCAACAATTTGTTGCAATGGCTGTTCAAAACTCAGACAATTCTCACGATTATGGGGTTTATTACGGAAGTAACAGGTTACAATTCAGGATCAGGAACAACTCAGGATACAGTTCTTTGATCAGGATAGCCTCCCCTCAGCAGTGCCCCAAGGTAGGCCTCTTTCTAGCCCTTGGCCCCTGAGGTCCCATAGCCTCTGCCCTGCTCCAGCAAGTGTTACAAAGGTCTTTTAGCATTGCCAATACGGGCTTAGAGGCACCCCACCCCACCAGCAAGCCTCTGCCCAAATGCACGCTGCCAAGTGCCTAGAGGCACCCCACTCCACCAGCAAGCCTCGGCCCAAAGGCACTCAGCTTTTGCGCTCCATGGGTCCGGAAGCCCACTGCACTGTCTCCTCCTGGTCTTCTGCTTCAGCTGTTGCTGATTCACTGCTGCTGCTTCCTGCTGCCTTGGAAAGTGTTACAGCTCTGTCTTCCAGGTTGGGTCCAAAGCATGTGCTCCACTCCTGGCTCTCCTTTCTCGATGGTAGTAAGATAGCCCCCCTCCTGCCTCTGGGATGGCTCATTTTAAGACTAGCAGAGTGGCAAAAGTGACCAATCCCCATATTGGGGCTCCATACACTTTATTTGCATGGTCCCACCCTCACAAGGTTGCGATGCACCTTGTTTGCATCATTAGCAAGCAATCCAATCCCTCTGGTGGACCACAAACACCTCACATTTGCATAGTCCCATACAGTCATTTGATGGGAGTTACAAAGGCTAAGGCTAGAAGGGCCTTATTAAGTTATTTCACCACACCACAATCACTTACCAAGTCATGCAAGTTATTTAATTTCTTTGTGCCTTCGTTTCTCTGCCTTGAAAATGGGGATAATAGTAATCCTGTCTCATAGGGTCACTGAAGAATTAAATTAGTTAAGGTACTTAGAACAAGGCTTGTACGGGTAATCACTGAAAAAGCGTTACCTATTGGTATTACAAAGTGGCCAAAACCCATGGACTAATGTAGAACAGCCTCCTCACTGGCCTCTTTACTCTCATCTCTCCTTCACATTAAACACAAACTGACCTCTTTGCTTGAAAAGCTTCACTGACTCCCTCCTCCGGTTCGAAAACATGTGTCCAAACCCGTTGGCAGGAGGGTAAGGCCTGCTCTTCCTTGGCCCCTGCCTGCCTCCCTAGCCCCCAGCTCCCAGCCCCTGCCATTCCTCCCCTGCTCCAGCCATACAGACTCCTCCCTGGAGCGTGCTGGGCTTTTTCCTGCTTTCATGACTTACATATGCTGCTCCCTCTGCTAGAGTGTCTTTACTTTCATTACCTAGCAAATTCCTGCTCAACTTTCAGGGCCCAGTTTGGATGCTGACTCCTGCAAGCCTCTGTCAGTCCATCCAGTCAAAGCAGTTGCTCTCTCTTCTGTGTTCCCATCAGCCTCCATTAGCTCCTTTATCTCAGCATGTACCGCCCAATATTGCAATCACCTGTTTACATGTGCACTGTCCCTGGCCTGTAGGTTCCCTCAGGGATAGACTGTACCCTGTGCTTCCATATCCTTTGTGTGTGGCTCAGCAACAGCAGGCCAGCTCCCATCCATCCATCCAGAGATGCATGCTCTGGTCAGTCCCTGTGCCAGGCACTGGGGGAGGAGAGTGAGATCTTCTTTGTTCTTGAAGGATTCTCAGTCATTTGGGGTGGAATGGGTCCATGTGTTTACAAATAAAAAGGTTCTTAGGTGAGGTGTGTGGGGTGTGGATCCAACACATTTCCAGGAGATGAATTGGAGTAGATGGGTATGGAGAGGAGGACCCTGGGTAAGAAAAACCGTGTAGTGCTAAGTTCACGGAACTCTAAGTGGTTCTGTGTTGCCTAAGTGTAAAATATGAAGGTGGGGGCAAGACAAAGCATGACAGGCCCCATGTGCTAGGCTGATGAGCTTGAACTTTACCCTGGAGGTGATGCTCCTCCCCTTCACCCTATTCTAGGAACTCCTGGTCTGGGGAGGAGATTTCAGGGTATTTCCTGTTTCCTGTGGGAGCAATGTGGGCTCAGTTACCTGAACAATTGGGCTGCCTTACCTAGCAGGAAAATGCAGATCAATTTAGAAAACATGTTTATTCAACACAGGTTATCTGGCTCTCATAAACTCTATTGTCATGGCTGCCTGGCACATTCTTACTTATCCTTCAGATATTGCTACTCTGAGGCCTTCTCTGAGCCACCTGAGTTCAGATGATCACTCCCTCCTCTTTGCTCCCCTGCTTTCCATATGTGCCTCCGATTTTATGTCTGTCTCCCCTGCTAGACTGGGAGTTCCTTGAGGTACAGACAAGGCAAGAGTAAATCTGTTGAACCATAAATATAGTGTTGTTGTTATAGTGTTGTGGTTCTAACTCACAGCTGACCCTGTGTGCAACATTCTGTTGTATTGTCCAATCCTGTGCCATCCTTACAATTTTTGCTATCTTGAGCCCATCATTGCAGCCACTGTATCAGTTTATCTAGTTGAGGGTCTTCCTCTTTTTCACTGACCCTCTACTTTACCAAGCATGATATCCTTCTCCAGGCACTGGTCCCTTCTGACAACATGACCAAAGTAGGTGAGATGAAGTCTGGCCATTCTCGCTTCCACGGAACATTCTGGCTATAGGTATTATCAGTTTTCAGATGAGGAAACTAAGACTCATAGAGTGTGAGCAACATATTCAAGGCTACCTAGTAAGGGGCAGAACCAAGTTTTGGGTCTATGTGGGGCAGGGGGGATACAGTTTAGATAATTTTTTTTTATTTTATTGTGATTTGGGTGAAAGTTTACAGAGCAAATTCATCTTCCATACAGCAGTTCACATACACTTTGTCTCATGACGTTGACTGTAATCTCCCACAATATAACAGCTCTCCTCCCACTTCTTCCCCATAGTTACCTCTTCCCTGTGTCCTTCCCTCCATGCACTCTTGCTCCCCAAGCTGTCTCCCTGTGCACACACAGCACTTCTATTCATCCATGATTGATCTGTCCAAGGAGTGTATCTACCTAATGTAAATGTTCAGCTCATATGCCAGTCTTTTGTTTGTCTGGAAGCCACAAGAGTGGATTCAATTCCAGACTTGAAGGGCAGCCAGGGGTCATAGTCTCAGTGGTTCCACCAGGTTGTAGCAGACCAGCAAACTTGTTCCTTTTTTTTTTTTTTTATGATCTTGAGTTTTGTTCCACGTTGTTCTCCCTCTCTATTCAGGATCTCCTACATAGATCCCCCTCCGAGTGGTTGACAGTGGTACCTGGGTACCATCTAATTCTGGTTTCATAGTCCTATAGGCTGAGGACTAGTTGTATCCATGTGTCTTTGGTTTTATTCATTCTTCTTTGCTCTGGATGAGGAAAGACCCATCATTACATCTATATAGCTGCTTGCAAACTGTTAAGATCCTAGTTGTTACTTGGAACTTGGCAAACTTTCAAATGAACTGTGCCATGATTCTGACCCCTGCTACTCTGGAAACAGCATGGCTGAAAAGGGAGAGAAGTAACATTTATTAAGTACCTGTTATGTGCAGATCCAGCATGAGGAACTTTCACATATTAATCCTTCAAGAATGAATCATCATCCCCATTTTTACAGGAGAGGAAGCTGAAGCTCAGAAAAATGAAATGACTTTTCCATGATCCCCTAATCAGGGAGGGGCAGAGTTAGGAATCTGAACCAGCCTGGGAGCCTCCAGACCTGGGGACAGGGGCTCATATGAGCAGGAGCAGATGCTGGCTGAAGACTCAAAAGGCGAGGCCCTGGTTGGCTTTTGGATGGGAGTGTAGGGTCCAGGAGTACTCTTTGGCCCTGATAACATCTTCCACTGCAGGCAAAGACAAAGAGCTCTGATCTCTCTAAGGGGCTTGGACTCATGGTGGATGTCTGCCCAGTGCCATTCATTATTCCTGATGCTCTTCTGGCCTGGTCTGGCCTAGAGCATGTGAGGGACTGTGTTGTTGCAGGCTGTGGCTCTGGCCTGGCTCTAGACCAAGTTCACTTGTGCCAGACTGAGTTAGAAGCAAAGGCCAGTACAGAAGCAGAGGCAAGAGCCCTGACAAAGGGGGTTGCATTAGCTAAACCAGCATACCAAGGGAGGAGGACTCTGACCCACCCCCATCCAGGTCACAGCAACTTTCTCGGTGTCTCAGCTGTGAAGTATTCAAGTGAAGGACTGTGGACTAAGTTGTGGAAGAGGGGAGGATTGTGTAGACTAGCACTGCTGAGTCTCACATCATAACTCTAAGAACAGTAGCCCTCAATTCCTCCTCTATGACCACTGGTTCTGTGCTGGGAGATCTAACTGGATTCACTGACTTATTTCTTACAGCAGCCCTGGGAAACAGGCACCATAACCACCTTATGACACAGAAAAAGGAAATGAAGCTCTGAGAGATTAAGTGACTTGCCCAGTGTCACAAGAGTACAGAGGAGAAGGAGAAGAACCACATGATCATATGAATTGATGCAGAAAAGGCATTTGATAAAATCCAACACCCATTCCTGATCAAAACTCTCAGCAAAATAGGAATAGAAGGGACATTCCTCAACACAAT
>NW_006921859.1:3340905-3349290 GCF_000298275.1 Orycteropus afer afer | reverse complement strand
TTATCTTCTGTGTCTGTGTTAATTGGTTTCCCTTTTCTTTGTTGAAGAGGGTCTGTGCAATCCTTCTGCCTAGTCCGCCATCTTGCCCCCTGCTTGCAAGCTTTTAAGACCCCGGTCACTACTCACCAAAGGAGGATGTACAATAATGTTTTTGTGTAGTACATTATGCCAATTGATCTTGATGTCCCCTGCGACCATGGTCCCAAGCCCACAGGGCTCCCTTAGGGTGGTTGGCTGTGGCCAAGAAGTTATAACTTTGCCCCTTGTTAGCTTTATTATATATTTGGACATTCTTACACCACATGTGAAAGATCACTTTTATATGGCCTCTTCAGCCATGGTCCTTTAATGCCCACCAAATGACTGGGTGGGACTATGCAAATAAGGTGCATAGAACTCTGCAGGGGTGGGACCATGCAGACAAGGTGTATGGAACTCTAATGAAGGGACCGGTCAGTTCTGCCATCCCAGTAGGCTTAAAATAGGGAGCTCTGGTGGCTTAGTGCCTAAGGCATTTGACTGCTAAGCAGAAAGCTGGTGGTTCAAACCCACCAGCCACTCCTTGGAAGGAAGATTGGGCAATCTATTTCTGTAGTGATACTGCCTCGGAAACCCAAGGAGGGGTTGCTATGAGTCAGATCTGACTCGACAGCAGTGAGTTTGGTGTTTTGTTTTTTTTTTAGAGGCAGAAAGGGAGGACCTCACGACCGTCAGGAAAGTGCAGCATGACCTTTGGACCCAGGATCCCTGCACTGAGAACCTTCTTGACCCAGGAGACAGAGAGAGAGCTGTAACACAGGAGACAGTGAGCAGCAGTGGCAGAGAAATGGCAGCAGCAGAATCAGGAGACCAGCAACAGACAGCACAGTGGATTTCCTGGCCCAGAGAGCAAGAAAACAGCACCTTCAGGCAGGAGGCTTGCTGGCAGAGGAGGGTGCCCCTAAGGACTTGGTGGAGCTATGTTTGCTGGCCCCAGAGCTAGAGTTGAGCACCTTTGGTCTGAGGCTTACTGGAGGAGTGGGATGCTTCTAGGCACTTATTGGCAGAGCTAGATGACCTTTGTAACACTTGCCTTAGCAAGGCAGAGTCCAGGCTCAGGGCCAGAGAGAGGCCTGTGTGTAGGCATGGCTGAGAAGAGGCTACCCTAACTGAAGAGTTGTATCCTAACTGTTCTTTTTTCTTTTTTGACATGGGTCAATGCTTTTCTTTTTATTTTTTTGCAGTGTTCCCCCCCCCTCCCCTCCCTTCCTACTTCTGGCAACCAACAAAGAAAGTTTCCCTCCATATATAAACCTTTCCTGGACCCCCCACAACAACAACTAATACTATATTTGTCCTTCTGTGATTGACTTATTTCACTCAGCATAATGTCCTCCAAGTTCATCCATATTATGTGGTATTTTACAGACTCTATATTATTCTTTAGTGCATAGCATTCCATTATATGTATGTACCATAGTTTGGTCATCCACTCTTCCACTGATGGGCATGTAGATTGTTTTAATCTTTTAGCTATTGTAAATAATGCTGCAATGGACATGAGTGTGCATATATCTGTTCCTGTCCTGGCTCTCACCTCTGTAGGATATATACCTAGTAATTGGATTGCTGGGTCAAATGGTATCTCCAATTCCACCTTTCTAAGGAATCACCATATTGCTTTTCACAGTGTTTGTATCACTCCACAGTCCCACCAGCAGTGTACGAGAGTCCCAATCTCTCCACATCCCCACCAGCATTTGTTATTTTCTGTCTCATTGAACCTTGCCATCAGTGCTGGGGTGAGATGGTATCTTATTGTTATTTTAGTTTGCATCTCTCTGATGGCCAATGATTGTGGGCATCTTTTCATGTATTAATTAGCTAGCCACCTGAATATTCTCCTTGGTGAAATGTCTATTCATATCTTCTGCCCATTTTTCAATTAGATTGTTAATTCCTTTGGTGTTGAGGCACTGGAGTTTTCTATAAATCTTAGAGATAAGTCCCTTACCAGATACGTAATTATCAGCAAATATGAATTTGTTGCTGTCATTTTTGTTATGTGCTTTTTTGTGGTGTCAATTTCTTTGTTCCATATAATTTTCTATGCTGAGTTCGTTTTGTTTATGAATCGTGTTATCACTTCCTTCTTTGCTATTGTTTTAGTATTTGCTAACTATTTGTGCTGGTCCTCTTTTTTATTTTAATATGAAGTTTATCATTTTTCTTTGAGGTTGCCCTATAATTTATAGTTTTCTTCCCAAGTTTAGAACAGTCCGTTCTGTTTTGTAGTTGTCTTGACTTCCCTACCATCTAGAAGTTCTGTCACGACAGTTTTTTTCCTCTTTTTGGTTTGTAGTTGTCCTCATTTGTCAATTGGTATCTCTGGTTCCCTGCTTACAATCTTGTAGGCTTATTTACTTGGATACTTCCATAGCTGGGTTGGTTTCTGGGTTATATCATCATGTGTGTTAATGGTCAGTTGTTGTTAGCTGTTGTTGCTTCTCTGTCCAAAGGGCTCCCTTTAGCATCTCTTATAAGGTTGGTCTGGTTTTAACAAATTCCCTTAATTTTTGCTTATCTGGAAATGTCCTAATTTCACCATCATATTTAAGGGACAGTTTTGCTGGGTACATAATTATTGGTTGGAAATTTTTCTCTTTCAGGGTTTTATATATACTATCCCATTATCTTCTTGCCTGCATGGTTTCTGCTGAGAAATCCGAGCTTAGTCTTATTGGTTGCCCCTTGTAGGTAACTTTCTGTTTTTCCTGTGCTGCTCTCATGATTCTTTCTTTGTCTTTGGTTTTGGTGAGTTGGATGATGATAGGTCTTGGTGATCTTCTTTTGGGGTCTATCCTGTTTGGGGTTCTTTGGACTCCTGAATGGATATATTCTCATCTTTCATCATACCAGGAAAATTCTTTTCCAAGAAATCTTTGACAATTTTCTCTGTGGTTTTATTTGTCTCTTCCTGTTCTGGAATTCTGATGACATGTAGGTTATTCCTTTTGATGGTATCCCACATGAATCTTAGGCTTTCTTCATTTTGTCTTGATCTTTTTTCTGATTGATCCCTTTCCAAAGAAGTGTTCAGGTTGTATTTGCCTTCAATCTCACCAATTCTGTCTTTCATCGATTCAATTCTGCTCCTTTGCCCATTCAATGTCTTATCTATATCTGAAAATTTAGTATTAATCTTCTGGATTTCTGTCTGTAGACTTTGTGTCATTTCTAATTTTTCATTTATTTTGTCATTTTGTCCTTGTATTGTCTTTCAACATTGTTCTAGGGTTTTCTCTGTGTTTTCCTTGATCTGTCTCTCAATTCATTGAAGATACCTAAATATAATTCTTTTGAATTCCTTATCAGGGAGTTCCAATGTTGCATCTTCCTCAGGGATATGTTTTAGGTCTGTATCCTGGTCCCTTGTTTGTCCTGCTTTATCTTGCTTCTTTGTGTGGACTGTGATGCTCTGTTGTCTCCGAGGCATTGTGATAGTTTTGTGTTTATATTTAATTGGTGGTTGTATGTTGGAGTGACTTGCCCACAATTTTAGTTTTGTTTTGTTTGTATGTTATCTACACAAACAGGGTACTGTGGTGTGCTCCTCTATTCACTAGTTGACAGCACTTATACACTCACCACCATCTCTTTTCCTGTTGTCAGCCTCTTGTATGTCCTTGCCGACCTTAGCAAACAGAGCCTATTCCTAGGTCCCTGGAATCCAAATGAGAATGCTATCACTTTAAAATCCAAAATGGTTGCTACTTGTAAAGATTCAAAATGGCTGCACCCTTGGACACTTTAAATATTCAAAATGGCTGCCACATATAAACAATCAAAATGGCTGCAGCCTCCAGACAGCGAAAAGTCCACAGCTCAGGTTGTCTCCCTCCTTGCTGTTTCCCTTCCTAGTCACAGGCCACCAGTGCAATTGTCCCTGCAGTGATCTTTAGGTCAATTCTCAGGTCCCAACACCACTTGGAAATATTCAGGCTGTTGGTCCCATCAGGGTAGCTGCCAGTCTGCAGCTCCGACCGTCTCTGTACTCACTGTTTTCGTTCAGGTTTTTCCACTAGTTGGTGCCTAATCCACTCCTGTATAGTTCCTTTCAAAGCTCAGGGCTCCAGGATTATCTTCTGTATCTGTCAATTGGTTTCTCTTTTCTTTGTCGAAGAGGGTCTGTGTCGCTTGTCTGCCTATTCCTCCATCTTACTGGAAGTCCTATATCCTAACTGTTCTTGAACTTGAATTGTAACCTGTTTTTTCCCTAATAAACCCTGTAACTGTGAGTATAGTCTGTGAGTTCTGTGTAGCCACTGCAATTAATTATTATCAAACTCAGCAGAGAAGGAGAGTGTGCCTTGGGATGGTTGGTGTTAGAACTGGTAAAAGGTTGGAGGGTGGAGACCTCCGCCCCATGGGAATCAGCCTTGGGTTGTTGATCTTGATCCTCCTCTGCCTTTTTGAAGTTAGAGGAGGTTAGACACCTCCAACGTGCCATTTTAATAAAAAACCTGGCAATCCGCTTCTGAACAATCAGCCATTGAAAACCCTATAGAGCACGCTTCTACTCTGACACACATGGGGTCACCGTAAGTGGGAATCCGTACTGCCAGGTGTTGTAATGTGCTCTGGGTCCTCAGGCTTTGAACTGGGCCATGAAGAGTAGGGTAGGTGGGTTGGAGAGGGGATTCCAGGTAAAGGAGACAGCATGAATAAATGCTGGGAGATGAGACTCTGGACCCTGGCCTCACACTCTTCACAACATACGACTTCTGAGGAGAAAGGTCAGGCCGTTTACCTGCACAAACTTCCTGGGCAACCCGGTTCTTTACTCACAGGTATCATGATATCATGATTTCAGAGCAGGCTTCAGAGCCAGACAAGCTGGGAAGTTGGGTCCAAGTCCTTACTTCAGCACATACTATGTGCCTCTGGCTTCCAGTTCCTCATCTGTAAAATGGGGCTGATGATAATACTGACCTCCTTTAAAAAAAAAAATAAATAAAAATAAATAAATAAATAAAACATTCAAACACACTGCCATCAAGTTGATTCCAACTCACAGCAACCCCCATTGGGTTTCTGAGGCAGTAAATCTTTGAAGTAGTAGATTGCCCTGTCTTCCTTCCATGGAGTTTAAACTGCCAACCTTCTAGTTAGTAGTCAGATGCATAAGGCACTGTGCCACTGGAGTTCCTTGATGGTAATACTGACCTCACAGACTGCTGCAAAGGTTAATTACGAAGTCTGGCACATATCCTTCAGGGACTATCCTTCCCTTCTCCCTGCTCCCCCACTCCCTACCCCTTTTGTTCAAATCTTTTACCTCCTTCATGGTTTGGCTCAGCCTCCTCCTCCTCCAAGTCTTCTGATTGTTGCAACCCTCATGCTGGCTTCTTTCTTAACTCCTGCAGCCTTTGTCTGTGTCATACAATTCAGTGTATTCAACTGAGTCCGGTAACTCTTGGCCATCTCCCCAGGATCCAGACTACTTTTCCCTTCCCCAAAGTCTCTATTCTCACTGAGAATCCACGGGGTTTCAGGGAAGCTGATTCAACCTCTTCCTCCTCATGCCTTCCACTACATTCTAAGGATGGGGCATAGGATGTAGGCTAAGCCAAAAAACACCTGCCTATAATGGTTGGTTCATGGGTGGGTGGGCATGTGACTTCTGGGTTAGATTTTTTCTCTTGCTCCAGACACTGTGGAGTGTAGATGTGAGGTCTGTAACTGCTGTAGCCTTTTGCTACCATGAGAGAGGCCAGCTTGAAGATGATACTGAGGGGGCAGAGCTAGGAGAGAAACAGAAAATGAAGTCCTGTTCAAGCCATGCCTGACTGCCAGGCTCCTATTAGACTTTTCAGTTATATAAGTCAACTAATTCCCTCTATTGTTAAGCAAATTTGAGTGAGAGTTTGTTATTTACAGCTAAAAGCCTCCTGATTCAAACATCATCTAGTTAAATTATTTTCAGTTTGCTAAGAGATGTATTTA
Source organism: Orycteropus afer afer (assembly GCF_000298275.1). NCBI lineage: Eukaryota > Metazoa > Chordata > Mammalia > Tubulidentata > Orycteropodidae > Orycteropus > Orycteropus afer. The sequence goes on along the minus strand of NW_006921859.1, from coordinate 3,343,305 downwards.
TTCATTTGTGTATTTGATTAGGTCCCTACTACAGGCTAAGCATTATGCTAAGTGCTAAGAATTTAGCAATGAATAGTGCTGATAGGAGCTCTGGTGGCATAGTGCCTAAGGCATTTGACTGCTAACCAGAAGGCTGGTGGTTCAAACCTACCAGCCACTCCTCTGAAGGAAGAGTGGGCAATCTACTTCTGTAGTGATACCGCCTGGGAAACCCAAGGTGGGGTTGCTATGAGTCGGATTCAACTGAATGGCATTGCATTTGTTGTTAGTGCTGATGTGGTCCTTCTCCCCTCAGGGAGCTTATAGTCTGGTGGAAAGCATTAGGGATTAAAATAAATGCCTGCTTTGGGGCCTGGCTATGATGTTGCAGTGGGCACCAATTATTTAACCTGTTCAGCATCCATCCCCTCCTTTGGATAGCAATTCCCTATTTGGGAATCTACTGCTCCTCTGCTATCAATCCACGTGGTTCACATGGGGCTGCTCAGCCTTCTTGGTTACAGGCACTTGATCTAGGCCTGGCCAATCATCCCTTGGCCAGAGAGACTCATTCAGTAATGGGGCTGAGAGTCAACCCCAAGACTTTAGGTACAAACTTGAAAACCACGTCTTATTCTTCTGTTGGGCCACTAAACTGGTGAAAGTAAGCCTGGGGTTTCCTTGAGCTGCAAAAGAGTGCTAAGACTAGCTAATCTTTGAGAGGTAATAGCAATAAACTTCTCTGACTTCACTCATTCATCAATCAGACATTATCAGTGCCTCCTTCCATGCTTGGCCCTGTGCTGCATAAGGAAAGATAAATGTAGCAAACACAGCCCCTCCTTTGATCTCAGTCTAAAAAGAAGGATATACAAGATAATTCAGTTATAACACAGCACAGCCATACTAGGAGCAGTCCCAGAGGGCACCAGCTCAGCCTTAATGCTATTTTTCAAAATTATGTGACACAAAATAAATGGAGAAAAATTAGAAGACTCAGTAAAAATTTTAAAATAAAATTCTTCCTTAATTCCATCACTCAGCTATGATTACAGTTAATATTTTTGTGGATAATGTTCCACACTTTTCTATGTACATAATTTTAAAAAACAAAAATGCTAAATGCAATCTGGTATATGAGGTTGGATGGGGGTATGGGGAGAAAGAAAAGGACGTAAGTGAAAAACTGGTGAAAACCAAATGAACTCAGGAACGGATATAGTAATGTACCAATGTTACCCTCTTAGTTTTGGCAAATGAGCCAGTTATTTACGATGTTAACATCAGGGGAAACTAGATGGTGTGTACTATATACAAGAATTCTTGATACTCTGTAACTTCTATGTAAATGCAAAATTATTCCAAAATAAAGTTTATTTTTTTAAAATGGACTCATTCAGCATTGTTTTTATTACCTTTTCCACCCAATAGTTTATCACAAAATTTTCCATGTCCTGAAATGATTTATTTCATGGTTGAGTACTATTCCATGAATGAATCACAGCCAATCTCCTGTTGCTGGGAATTTAGGTTGTTTCCAATTATTACCATTATAAAAAATGCTGTGATGAACATCCTTGTGGCTGTACCTTTCTGCACATACTTAGGATACATTACCAAAAGTGGAACTGCTGAGACAGAGCTGCTAGCTAGGGAACACTTACTGAACACTGTGTGCCAGTCACTGTTCTAAAGTACCCGATAGATAGTATTTAGTCTTGACAATTACACCAAGAGGGAGGAACTGTTCTTAAATTCTTATCTTATAGGGCAATGTTTCCAAGGATGAGGCAACACATTCTCAAACTCTCTTAGCCCACTACAGCAACCTCACTGGTGTCATATGCAGCGGAAGCACGTAGACTAGTGCACCAAGCTCTTCTGTGGTGCTACCTGGTTTGGTTTCAAGACAGGCGGTTCTAGCAGACAGCTGTGGGAGCAGGTCTGTGGAAGCAGAGCAGGCACTGCCAGTGAGGTAAGATCTGCTTTCAGCAGAGGCAACTGCCTCCTTCACCCTCCACTGCAGACGTCCTACTCTCAGTAAGTTCTGGGCTTTGTGGCTGCCATGACCATCACTAGTTGGCTGGCTGCCACGTCAGGCCTGCATTGCCTCCTGCCAGCTGGAATCTCTTCAAGGAAGGACCTTTTCTGTTCTGGTGCAGTATTCCCAGGGGGATGGAGGTGGAACTGGGGAGTAGGCGTAGGTGAAGAGGCAAACCCTGAAACACGTGGTAGCCTTGGTAAGGTCCTTTTCTCCACAGCCAAGGGTTGTAGACAAGGAGAAAGAAAAGATCATTTACTGACCATCTGCTATTTTTCAATTTTTTTTTTGTTTTTTTTAAATTAGGATTTGGGTGAAGATTTACAGAGTAAATTCACTTTTCATACAGCAGTTCACATATACTTTGTCTCATGTCATTG
>NW_006921859.1:3317684-3338940 GCF_000298275.1 Orycteropus afer afer | reverse complement strand
TGGTGCATTTTGAATTATGCTTGATAGTCTATTTATACCATATATTAGGGCCCTTAAGTTTGACCCTAAATTTTCCTTGAGAAACTGTATAGTTCTAGGCTTCACATTTAAGTCTTTGATCCATCTGGAGTTTGTATTTTTCAATTTATATTAACCGTACCGCTCTTTCATATTGTTACTATGATCCGCATTTTACAGATGAGTTCACTGAGGCTCAGAGCTAAGCATCTTGGCCAAGCACACAGTGAGGTACTGTCAGCATCAAGCCCTGACCACAGGTCATCTTCGTCAGCCCCAGAACTAGACACAGACAACTAGGCACATGACTGGAACACCAAGCTGATGAAGTTGAGGGATTCTTCCCTCTTCAGTTCCATGGCAAAGGAATTCATGGTGTTGTGTGTTTAAGGGAGTGGGAAGGCCCATGGGCTGAGCTAGAAGGGGACTATCAACTCTAAGTGTATCTTTGTCTCCGGCTCTTCTGGGTTTTCAACGTTATTCATGAACTAAAAAAACTCCCTTCTATTGTCTCTGTGCTCGGTTTGAGAAATAGTTTCCAAATGTGGATTTCCCCAAATCTCTAGAGGTCCAATAGTTAAGAGGAGACTTGAGTGCCAAGGCCCTCTGCTTGGAATGCCTCCCACCCTATGCTTTGAGCCATCTGGATTCCACCTCCTCCACAAAGCTGCCCTCTTCCCTGCAGTCTGACCACCTATACCACACCATTAGCCCTTTCTTATACCCTGCTTCTTTTCCAAAATAGGCTCAAGGCAGTTTACAACACACATATGAGCAAAAGAATACCAAACATAAATGACTGAACCTGGGCTGGGGTGGGTAAGAATTTTATGAAGAAGCCCTAGCAGAGGAAAGCACAGCAGTAAGACTTAGTTCTGAGTTTCCTCATGGGCAGGGCAGAAAGGAAAGCAGCAGAAAACGAAGCACTTCTTACCTAGTAGAATACAGACCAGATAAATAGGAAGCAGATAATAGGAAACAGATCTTAACTCAGAGGAGCTTGTCCTAAAGCTCTTTATCTAAGGGACACTGTATTGATTCTCTAGCTGCTAAAACAGAAACACCACAGGTGGATGGCTTTAACAAACAGGAATTTATTCTCTCACAGTTTAAGAGGCTCCAAGTCCAAATTTAGAGTGCTGGCTCTAGGGGCTGGGTGACAGTCCCTCGACCTTGGCCCACTCTTATTTCAGGCTCACTGGAGCTGGAGGCTTCATCTAACTCAGGCAGCTGCAGGCTCCTGAGGCTGCTGAACCCAAGATGGCACAACCTCAAGGCTGCCAGGCAACACAGCAGACAACTGGCTCAAGTCCAGGAACTGGAGATGAAGACTTTGTCCAACGCAGGATCCAGAGCTAGAGACTTTTCCCAAAGTTTTTCCATATATACTGGAAGAAGGCCATGCACCGAAGGTCAGTCCTCTTCTACTGATTAACATCTCACAGCAGATTCCCCATGGAATTGATTGTATCACATCCAATCTCGTTATGGGGAATAATCATATCCAGCCACTCAAAATCACAGCCCAGCCAAGTTGACACACAACCTTAACTATCACAGACAAATACACAATGTAATTGTATGGCAATTTATCCCCAAAGTGTTAGGCTTATCCGTTTGAGGGGTTACCTGCACAGGATCTGGGCCTAAGCCTTGTTTTGCTTTCTGACACCTCCTTCTACTGCCATCTGTTCAGTTGGGGCACCTCATTCTGGCTGGGCTGTGTATGGGGTCCTCTGTGAGAAGCACATCATCACACTCCAAGCAGAGGACCCCAAGCAGAGCTGCCATGTTCCCTAGACGTCAGAAGGCCAGCTCTCCTTCTGGGATAATGAATAATGCAACACCAGTAGCCAGGTGAGCTGCAGTCTGACAGGGATGACTGTGAAGCAAAGCCAGCACACACCTTCTTGATGCCATTCTTTCCAGAACCAGAGGGGGCAAATCTGACTTCTCTTTCCTGTAGTAACCTTCTCCCCACTCCTCAGGCTCTTCTGGATTAAGGCTGGTTCCAAGAGTGTTTTCAATTCTAGCACATCAGAGCTTTATTCCCACTGTAGGGGAAGCCCTGGGAAACAACTGAGAATGACAAAACAGGAAAAGGTCTCAGCTGAGGCAGCACTCCCCACGCAGGTCCTCCCTGACAGAACCACCTACTCAAATTTCTTCTCCCTTCATTGCCTTTTCTGTATCACTAGTGCCTTTGAAAATCTTTCCCCTGATCCAAGCAAAGTGTCAAAGCAATTAGCTCAGTGGTAAGAGCTGGGCTATGGAGTCACTGACCATGGACGGTTCATGACTTGGTTCTGCCATTACCAGATGTATGAATCCCAAAATCCATACACAGAACATGGAGATAATAATTGTACTTACCTCCTCCACAAGGGTATTGAAGAGGATAAATGACAATATATGTAGAATCTAGGACACAGTAAGCACCCAATACATGTTAAATCAGTATTGAAAATGCAAATACATGGAATTCCACAGACAATTTCAGAGTTGTACAGATTCTATGGATCCTCAGGCTGGTGTCTTAAAGTCAGGCAGACAACAGCTTTCACCAGTGCCTAGTTTTTCTGAATCCCATTACCATTTACTGAGTATCCTCTGTGTCCAGGGAACCCTGACCCACATGAATACCTTGAATCACCAGTGTTGTCAGCATACCTGAGGCGCAGGGCTCATCTCCATTCTACTAATGAGGGGAAGGAACTTGCCCGAGGTCTCACGATGGCAGAGCTGCTGTGGAAATCTGCCTTCTGACTCATTCAGCTGAGACACTTGTTAGGCTTCCTAAGGATGAAGGCTGCTCTTCATTCTACTTTGCCTTTAACCCTGTGCACAAGAAATCTTGAGACACAGATGCTGGGTCCTCAACGGCAGTGACTTCAGCATCTTGAGTTCTGGCAGCGTGAGGTTTCAAGTCAGAGAGCTCTGACTCGGAGGGGCCCTTCCTGCCTATAGAGCTGCCCAAGTCACTAAATCACTTCAGCAACAGGGACAAGAGAACAGACTGTCAGAAACTAAGTTTGAGTACCAACTCTGCCTCTTTTGTGTGACCTCAGGAATTTTACTTCATTTCTCGAGTCTTCATTTCCTCACTCGTAAACCAGTTCCAGCCATATGAATAAGGTCACGGGTGTGAGGCCTTAGCATAGCACCTGGAACGATTTGTCCTCCAGGAACAGCAGCAACTCACAATTTGCAGGTGAAAAAACCAAGGCTCAAAGAAGTAAATAAATGACAGCTCTCCTTGTCTTTCAGTTTTTCTCACCTACACCATGTGGCCTCCTTCAATGGGTTACATGATGGCCAAAGGAAACAAAACATTCATGTGGCATTTAAATAGCTCAGGGAACAAAAGGATCAGAGAAAATAAGTCATGCTGACACTTGAAAATGACTCTGCAGAGGTGGGGACATGGTGAAACAGAGAGGGAGGAGCTGGCTCAGGGAGCAAGATCTAATATGCCAGTGATGGCTCTTCCTTTCTCACTAACAAGATGCCTGAAGAACAATGGTGGCACTTCAAGTTCAGCTCCATCTGGTTTCAGGAATAACAGACATTTCTCAGAAACCACACTGGCAGAGGCATCCCTTCCAAAAATGGTAAGCACTTCAGTTTGGACAAATGATTCAAGCTCACTTTTGCTAGGAAGGAAATGGGTGAGGACAGGCAAATAGGCAACCAAGGGTGTTAAACAGACATGAAAAGGCAGCCAAAAATCTGGCTCAGGGATTAGAAGCATTGGCTTTCTAGGCTGCGGACAACTGTCTGTTCAACAGTAATCCAACCTGACAGGAAACAGGTATTTTTACATGTATCTGATCCAACTAACACTTATCCAGTGGCTGTTATATGCCAGGCACCAAGCAAAAGCTTCTGCTTATAAATGTCATTTCATACCAGCAAGTCTGAGAAGATGGCATTACCAGCCTTTCTCAGATAAGCAAACAGAGCAGAGTGAATGACTGGCTGGGATTTATCCTAGGTCCCCTGAACTCCAATCACAGTACTCTCTCTCCACTAGACCAAGCTGCCTTGTCCATGGACTCAAGGAAAGTCTGCATATGAGCTGAAGGTCAAGACAGAAAAGGCTCCTCTTAGGAACATACACTTGGGTCTCTATCACCAGGCTTTTAGTAACCGTAAGACAAGAAAGGGTTTCCAAGCCAGGTTCAGAATTCAATGTCATTTTTCTAGCCCAGATCCCTAAAAAAAAAAAAAAAAGGCCACAACAGGGGATACAAAGTTTCAACATACTTTATTGAGTTGGAGGCCAAACAAGGCAGCATTTGGTGGTTACTTAAGGAAGGCACCTCATTGACAACAGTATATCATAGTGCTGTCTACTGATCCCAGTCACAGGATTTGAGGATGGAAAGAATAATCTTTGGATGGTATTGCTTAAGACACTTGCTTATTTATTAAAAAGGGTTCTTTCACACACCATGGATGGAAGGCGGCAAGTGCACAGGATCATGGCATGTGCCAGATGGCTGCTGAGAGCTGATCCATGAGAGCAGGCAGCCTGGTAACTCAGTGGCAAGTCAGGGGAAAGAGTGAGACCAGCGTGCCCTCGTCTCCCCATGAAACCAGTAAACCAGATTTGCTGAGCCACCATCCCCATGAACATACCCTGTATCTCTTTAAATGTAGAGATGATTTTTTGATCCCATGGTGTGGGGAACCAGGTTCAGTGGTCAAAGTCTCACTATTCCAAGCTATAGGACAGACAGTATAAGAGTTCAATTTCCTGCATTCTTGGGCTGGCAACCCATGAGGTTGAGATAAAAGCTGAAGTTGTAGGGCACTGGTTTTAAAAAATACTGTCACCAGTACTTAGTAAATAAAAACCTGATTCTGTAGAAATTGTAATACTGTATCTCTCTATTTCTACCCATACCCTCCAATCACAGTTTTTTTTTTTTTTTTCCTCTTACTTATAAAGACTCTCACCTATGTGAAAAAGACACCACCTCATTATAACAACACTGCGGCTCTTCCAAATACTACTCTTGAGCCCCTGACCACCCCTCCCTTCTGCCCAGCACCTAAGAGCAGGGATCACGCCGCAGGGTGATGAGCAACGGTGCAGTCTCTCCTGGCCTTCTGTTACTAGGCTGAAATAGAGAGGAAACAAGAGAAAAAAAAATGGGTTTTTAAAAACCAAATAAATTCAAAGAAGGCTGGCATGCACGCCCCAGCAACCAAATGCATTAAACACTGGCAATTTCTCTGCCAGGTGAAAGCTCTCATGCTTCTAAGACTCTGGAATTAAATAAAGCAAAAATCTAATCCTAACCACTCTGAGAAGGGAATATGCATCCCATGATCTTTTAGTCTTCACTGGCAGCCCAACATACACACATGCATGTGTGCACACACATGTGAATGCATGTGGATAGATGAAAAATATTTGAGCAAGACTCATGCACAATTAGCAAACACTCAACTTTAAGGCCCAGTGCTTGTAGCTGTCCCCTGTCAAGGGGAGTCGACTCCAAGACTCATGAGGCCACTTCACCCACAGAATGACCCCAATTCTCTGCAGGCACAGCTGAGTTTTGCTTTCACTTCTCTTCCCTGCCCATTCTGAGAAGTCATGTGCTTCCCAGAAATACATAAAATCAGACTAGATTTTCTTTAAGAATAGGCGGAGTTAGTTTACAGCCAGAAAAAAAAGGCAGAGCAGAGCCAGCAGACACTCACTTGGGCCAGCGAAAGAGGAAAGCAATGGGGCCACGTACCAGTGCCAAGCTTCCACGTGGACAGGAGTAAGCCCTCTGGTAGCCCCACTGACAGAAGGAGAACTCAGGTCAGATGGGGGACCGGGCACTTTAGAGTCCATTCCATCGAGTCAGCAGACTACAGTGAGGCAGGCAGCATTATTTACTGGACTTGCCACTGATTTCCTAATGGTTTTTCCAGGGCTGCTGTTTTTTTGGTTTCTTACAGCAGTTTATTAACTCATATGTCTGCCACAAATCAAAGCCACAGACAAAAAGGCACAGCATGGATGCCAGGAAACACTGAATGGTTGGGAAGCTGAGGTTTGACGAATGGTTGGGAAGCTGAGGTTTGAATAAAAGTCAATTACTGTCACAGTGAGATCTTTTCAGGGGGTGTCTATAGTCACTGCCATCATGAAGTAAGAGGTGAACATTGGTTCTAGAACAGAAAGGGGCTGAGTTTAAAAGGAACACAATGATTTGGATTTCATATCCCAGAGAGACTAGGACTGAACAAATTCTGATCAAAATGAATCCAAGAATAAGTTACCTCCAAATCACTGCTTTGTTCCCATTTGGAAACAGAGGCAAACTGAAAAATTAAAACCAACCAACCAACCTACCCTGGTCTCTTTAAGAAAGTGGATTTGGCTGTTCTCAGATGCTCAGCCTGGATGTTCAGATGACAATGTGAATTCCACCTGGCTTAATTCTTTGGCAACAATTCCACTTTCAAACACTAGTCTCAAATGATCCCTCCTGTAGAGCACCATGACACAGATCACAAAAATATTCCAACTTGGCCTGGCTCTCTCTGTGGTAATACCCTCTCACTGGAATCTGTGATTTGATTAAGTGCTTTTTTTCTTCCATGGAATGGTAAAAAAAAAAAAAAAAGTAATAATCCCTTTCCACATATTGACTCAAAAAGTGGCTTTTCACTATGGGCTAGAAAACAAGTGGAATTCCTTGCCAGCTATCTGCCATCAGGACCTCTGACCCTGCCTGACTTATCAGCTGTTGGAGATGGAATAAATACCATGAGGTTTTAGATTTGGGATGCCTAGGGAGGATGCCTAGTAGATACCTAGGAGCTCTGGTAGCATAGTGGCTAAAGCACTTGACTGCTAACCAGAAGGCTGGCGGTTCAAACCCACCAGCCACTCCTCAGAAGGAAGAATGGGTAATGTACTTCTGTAGTGATACTGCCTCAGAAAACCAAGGAGTGGTCGCTATGAGTCAAATCAACTCGATGACCTGGGTTAGTTTATTTTGATCAAACAATAAAACCAAGAGTGTGGCACAAGAATTAAACTGCTGGTAAAGCAACGCAGCCTGTAATGTAGAAAGTAGGAGAGTGTACACGTACTTATACTGATCCACGCACACATACACACACAGATGAGATGAGAGTTGCACACACACCAAAGACATCAAGTAAGTGCTTCTTTAATTAATACATCAAATGATATTCTTGCTGGCCTGAGTAAACTTGCCTCTGTCTGTTCTATCATTCCCACCCCTCCTCAACACAGATAGGAAACAGAAAGAAATTCCTTTTTGGACTCAACATTAGATAAACATAACCAAGTCTTTACATGTTGCTTTGGAGAAGGCTGCTAGGATGCTTGCAAACACGACATCAGGGGTCTGGGAAGCATCGATGGCACAGTGGATACCCTGTTTCTGGTAGTAGTCCACCAGTGGTGTGGTCTGAGTATGGTAGGCCTCCAGGCGGATTTTCAAGGCCTTCTCATTATCATCTGATCGGCGGACCAAAGGTTCCCCGGTGATCTGAGAAGAGGAAGAGGGAATAAAAGGCAAAAATTTAAGAGACCATTTGGGCCAGGATGTATCTAATTCCAAAGTCCACCAGAGGACTTTGGATAAGACTTTCTCCAACATGGAACTTTGCCACTCTCAGAAGTGGATCAGATGGTCCAGAGAAGTCAATCTGCCAGAAATAGCAGCTATGAGGAACGAGGCTCTTGAGAGAACGATGGGTATGATTCTTTCTCACAGCTTCACACTCAGGCAGTTTAGTTTCCACAATGAACATGTATAGGGTCAGAAGCAAGGAACACAGAGGCCTCTGAGATCAGGAGAACATGCTGAAATCAGAAATATACTTACAACTACAATCTACCTAAGTATTTAGTGTATTTACTAGAGTGTTATCTCATCAAGATTCTAAAAGTGGCAAGGGCAGTGAGAAAGAACTCTGTAAATGGTGGAATTGCCAACTCTGTGAAATGTGAATAAATCGAGACAATAGCTTTGGATCTTTTTTTAATAGAACCAAGATGATCTGATGAATTTATCTCACAACAAAGATAAATCCAAGAAATTTTTACTGTTGTCTAAAAGATCTTAAACAGATCAAATTGGCTATTTATAGCAAATGTTATAGTTGTTTTTGTTAAGTGCTATCAAGTCAGTTCAGACTCACAGTGACCCTACATACAACAGAACAAAACACTGCCCGGTCCTGCGCCATCCTCGCAACCGCTGTCATGTTTGAGCCCATTGTTGTAGCCACTGCGTCAAACCATCTTGTCGAGGATCTTCCTCTTTTTTTGCTGACCCTCTATTTTACCAAGAATGATATCCTTCTCCAGTGACTGGTCCCTCCTAATAACATGACCAAAGTACACGAGATGAAGCCTTGCCACCCTAGCTTGCAAGAAGCATTCTGGTTGTACTTCTTCCAAGACACATTTGTTTGTTCTTCTGGCAGTCCATGGTATATTCAATATTCTTTTGCCAACACCATAATTCAAAGGCATCAATTCTTATTCATTTTCCTTATTCATGGTCCAGCTTTAACAGTGCACATGTAAAATTTGTATAAATCTGTACATCCACAGCTGAAGACTGTCATAAGTATCTGGCACTATTTACCTAGCCATGAGATTTAGGAGAGATTCCCAATCTGTACAGCATAGTAGGAGTAGTCACTAGAGAGAGGACATTCTTCTGGGAGTTGTCAGCAAACTTTTCTTCAGCACTATTCCTCCCACTTCTTATCTCTAAGTTCTAATTCTAGGCTTCCAGCCTTCTCCTAATTAGCTGACCACTTAGGGTCACCAAGATGCCAAAAAGGGGTTGCTCTGGACAAACAGGGGATATAAGAGATACAATCTGGGCCCTGGGAAGGTAGTTACCTCAGAGTTAAGCTATAAACCATCTGAGAAGACACTGTATAGATCAGCCAAAACTTATCTCACTTACTTCGTAGTGATATTTCTCATTGTTAACATTATTGGTGGAAATAAAGGGAAGATGGAAAGAAGAAAGAAAGAAAAAGAAATACCAAAGGAAGAAGTGGGGGAGGAAAGAAAAGAAAATTTCCTGTCCCGAGTTCACGTACATCATCCTTCATGGGCTCCTTTGGGGGGTTGAACTCCTCATGGTAGGAACGGCCACTCATGGGGTGAATCAGCCTGAAAGACAACAAATGAACATGAGCCAGAGTTCCTGAAAGCACAGGCTCAGGGGCGCCAGGGACAAGCAGAGAAACTGGACCTAAGAACTTTCACCCAGCAGAGAAGCCAGCTAAAGGTATCTCTTGCTTAGGAAAATAACTGGCCGTGTAGGAGAGCTTATGCCAGAATGAATGTTTTCTAATTTGACCAAACATTGTAATGAGTATTTGGCTCAAGAGGCCAACTGTTGGCCTAACTACCTAATTCAGGACTTGAGAGAACCAACTCTGGTTCTGGTCTCACAGAGTTAGCCATCCTACTCATCTATTCACTCAGCGAACATTAAGTGCCTAGACTGACTCAGGCCTTAAACTGAATCCAAGGGCTACAAAGAAACAAGTCACAATCCTTGCTCACAAGCAGCACTTAATTTAACGGGAGAGAAAAATATGGGAATAAATCTCATAAATGTGATAATTTTCTACTATAGATTTGTACAAAACACTACGGGTGACAGAGGACAGAGAAATTAACCCTATCTTCCAACCTAGTTTAGTTATAAGAGCAGAAAGGTGCCATGGGAAAAATACATCCCATAGATACAAACACCACTAGCCAATGCAGCACACCTTTGAGGTCACACAGTTAAAGGACAGACTAAACATTACAGGGCAATATTAAACAAGTCACGGAAGAAAGAGCCTAAGAACAAGAATTTATATGGCACCAAATGTCTGTTAAGCCCCCTTTGGCAACATGCTCATGTTCCTGACCGGGAGGGGCCACACCACTCACTCACTGCCACTGAGTCAATTCCAACTCACAGACTCCCCCTACCTTGGGTTTCCAAGGCTGTTAGTCTTGACAGAAGCAGACTGCCCCATCTTTCTTCTGTGAAGGCTGGTGGGTTCAAACCACTGACCTTTTGATTAGCAGCCAAATGCCTTAAGTACTACACCACCAGAGCTCCTTAGCCACATCACAGTGGCCCAGAAACCTAAGAAGAGAAGGAGGCAGGCCAAGCATCCAGGGCTCACTTGAGTTCATGAAGTATCTCAATTCTGAGCCAACCAAGTGTTTGCTTATTTAAATGATGGCTGTTCTCTTCACGAAAGTCTGTTAGACCAGAGCTTCCCAACATTTTCCACATCGGGGCACCCACAAAAATAATGTTTGTATAGCACTCAGGTGAACAGAAGAGCTACACCATCCCAGGCTCTGCCCTGCTGCTCTGATAGCTAAGGGGATCAATGTCTTGGTACATCAGTTGGGAAATACTGTGTTAGACTATTGAAGCCAGACATCTATAAAAACTGACACTGTGTTTTAACTGCAGCTAATTTTTAGGGGACTAAGTGGTCAATTTATGGCATAAGCTGTGAGTGGGATGCTGGGAAGAAAGGTAACTGCAGAGAAAACAAGTTGTACTGAGGAGCGAGTGGGTCTGTGACCGTAATCATGTACCGTGAGGTTGGGGCCTCTTTCACTCGAGTCCTCAGAGGGGTTTCTCTCGTGCAGAGCTGTTGGCATATGTTGGGAGACCCAAGGAAAGGAAGAATATAGGTTGCTGAGCTCAGCTGCAGCTTTTACTTTGGGAAGGGTTGTAGCATGAGACTTGGAACATGGTATCTGTTCTTCTGCACAGCACAGGGCACATGACACCTTGTTGCTGTTGTTGTTAGGTGCCATTGAGTCGGACCCGACTCATAGCAACCCCTCCTTGGGCTGCCGAGGCGGTAGCACTACAGAAGCAGATTGCCCAACCTTCCTTCTGAGGAGTGACTAGACTGCAATAAATATGACACTTTTTCTCTTTCTACATCCTGCATCTCTGTACCTCCCACTCATTCCCAGATCTTCTCAACTCTCTAGTTATACAAAAGACACTGCTCTTTCCACTCATAAACATCATTTTAAGAGGAATGCAAGGCTCGTTTCCTAGATGGGAAATGAAAGAAAGAAAGCTCAAGTTCCAAATATTCTATTGGGACTAGTCTCTAGTACCAACCAAAACAGTGCCATAAGCCACTGAGCCTGGCCTGGAGCAGGTAGGTGATGGCATGATGGGATTAGGTCTGGGATGCTACTTCCACTGCTAACATACAGTTACCAGAGACAATACCAAATAGATTAAAAAAACATAATCCATCAGCCATACATATTCAAGAAATAAAATAATACCTCATAAAATTACCAGAAATAAAGCCCAAGCTAATTCATAAGATTGTTACAGTGGGGTCTTTATCACCTGGCTTAAACAAGATCCATATTAAACAGACAAGCTCCTGTCTCTTTTTTCTTCCAATAATCAATATACTGGAGTAAGGTTAGAATGCAGACTTCTGGTGCTAGCTCTGCCACTGACCTACTGAATTGGAAAAACCCCTTCACCAGTCTGGCCTGCCTAGTTTCTTCTTTTGTGAGGGAGGGGTTCAGACTAAACCACTCACTTCCAAACTGAGGGTCCCAAGTCTTTTCTCTTTGATCCTCTATAGCAATCCAGCAGTTTTGTTCTTTAGAATTGCTCTGTTCCCTACCATTCAACCTCAGTTCAAAGCCTCTATCACTTCATATGTGGGTCATGATCAGACTCCTAGATGGTGTCCTTGTCTGCTTCTCCCCTCCCCTACTTTAATCTGCATGCTAGGACCAAGCTAGTATTATCAGACTGCTGTCCCTCCACCCCACAATACACGCAATGGCTCAAGAACCAACTATGCCTCCTGACTGTCAAATCTACCTCTTCATTTTGGCAGACCTCCTCCACTCAAGATGCCATCATATTTTTCCCAACAGCACTCATTACTACCAGCCCCCAGCCTCCGATAGAACTGTACCACCCTCATTCATTCCCGCCTTTATTCCCTTCTGGGAAAGCCTCACTAAAATCCTCTTCCCATCCAGGACATTACATCTTGACATTCCACCTTTCCTAGTCAGCCTTCCTTCCTGCTTCCAGCTTTCCTTCTTGGACTTCCTACTGCACCAAACAGCTCAGAAGAACTCAGGTTTGTAGATTCTCAAGAGGTCAGAGATGGGCCTCATCACATCATTCTTCTGTATCACCTTCCAGCCCCCTATTCCCAGTGCCTAGCAATGTGCTGGGCACAAACCAGGGACTCAGTCTGGGCCAGTCAAAGGACACTAGTATCACCTGGTTCTGCCAACATCTTCTCTTCCCTAGGCCTTGCACCTCAGAGACCCTAGCCCTGGCAATGTACCTTACCATCAACCCTATCTCTTCTTGGCCTAGTCAACTCTGTTTATTCCATGCCCAATGGGGATGCCAAGAAAAAAAGACAAGGTCCCTGCATTGAAGGAGTCTACAGAATAACTGGAAACATGAAACCTAGACATTTGAAAACAAATTAATATAAGGTGGATCCCCCTGTATCTTGTATAGCCTTCCAAGTAAAACCTCTAGCACTTGCTCTGCTGTCTGCTTACATGTCTGTCTCTCTCCTTGAAAGTGTAACTACAGACACATGGACAAATGTTGAACCTCATTAGGAAATCAAAATAATAAAATTTAGAACAAGAAACATTTCCCCTCTAATTAAATCCAATAACTTACATGCACTATGATGATCAATTTCACAGTGAACTACTAAAACAAAAATGTACAACAATAGGGGAATAATTAAATAAATGATGGCTCATCTACTGTGAACTATCATACAGTAATTAAAAATAATTGTCATGGACATTTGGTTCAACAGTGTGGGATGACTATCTTCCTGAGACTCTTAAAATGACAAAGAAATAAAAAGCTATAGCTCACAATAAAGAATGGGGGGGCCCATTAGGAGCTGACAGTTCCCAACGCATTTCTGGAAGGCACAAAGCAGATGGGAAAATGATTAGCAAAATAGGATAGAGGAAACTGCAATAATGGTCTTTTCCAAATATGTTCAAAAGCTGATGCAGAACCATTTCTGTGTTCAATGTTGATTACTAAAGAGAAACAGACATTTTAAAGCAAAACATACAAGACAATAACAGCAGTCTTGGCTAAGGTGGCTAGACTATGAGCAATTTTTCCTCCATTTTCTAAACTTTGTATAGATGGTTATAATATTTTATAATTATTAAAATGGCTACAGCAAGATATGGTAACTCCAACTGAAATTGGATAAAAAAGACTAAAATAGCAATATACATATAAGGTAATTAACATTTTTTGAGCTCCTATTATAAGCAAGGCACTCTGGCGGTGTAGTGCCTAAAGCATCTGACTGTTATCCAGAAGGATGGCGGTTCAAACTCACCAGCCACTCCTTGGAAGGAAGACTGGTCAATCTACTCTGTAGAGATACCATCTCAGAAATCCAAAGAGGGGTTGCTATGAGTTAGAACTGACTCAATGACAGTGAATTTGGGTTTTTTTTGCTTATTATAAGCAAGGCTCTGAACTATGCATTTTATGTTATCTGACATACATAATAGTTCCTTAAAGCCAGTACTATTAACCTCACTTTACAGAGGAGCAAACAGCCATAGAGAGGTAAAGAAACTTGCCAAGGGTCAGAGTTACATGGATGATAGGACTGAGATGCTAACTTCAACTCTTTTACTCTTCTTCCCAGATTCCCATCCTTTGCCACCACTTCAGTGGATATCACCAAATAAAATCAACCCACGTTGAAATGATACTAAACTTTAGGGCTGGGATTAGGCAACAGAAATTCCCATGATTTAACAAAGTCAAAGGAAGCAGAAGAAGGAATCGTCCTGTTGAGAGTTTAGGTGATAAATACCTTCCTGTGATTCTCCGGATGAGCAGAGAGTCTGGGATACTGAATTCAATCACAGAATCAAGCTTCTCTTTCCTCTTCTCCATGAGGTCATCAAGCTGTAAAAGAGTATATGGCTCACCTAAGCTACCAGAACTGAATCAAACCCATCTCCCTCAAAGAAATTAAAAGATAAAGGGCCAGAGTTTATTTTCACTCAATGGTGAGACATAAGCTAAGCTACCCACCATTTCTGCTTGCCTCACAGTCCGAGGGAAGCCATCTAAAAGAAAACCATTCTTGCATGAAGGGGTCTCCAAATTCTTCTCAATGAGCTCCACCACCATTTCATCACTCACCTAGAAGTCAAGAATGAAACAGCCTTGGGTTCAAATCCAATAACCAGATGACATAAGACCAACTCCAGAGTCAAAAGCTTGCATCTGCATAACCTGATTACTAAACAGCATGTCTTCTTGGCTTTAAAGAAGCAAACACCAGAGCAAATGTGTTTGGAAGATCCAGATTCACGATTATTTCTGTGGCTGCCTATAGTCATATTCTCTTCCCTTGAAATTCTCCTGTGTCTCAATAATCTGGGTGAGAGAAGACACCACTGCCTGTCACCCCATGAGGACAGTTCCATCCATGTCCTACATCTGGAAGGTCTCTCCTGCCACTAGAGTCAATGTGCTAACCATCAGATAACAGCTTATCAGCAACAGCTGTCCTCAAGGCACAAGAAAGGTAGGGTATGTGGCTGACAAGTCACCTGAGGAGGGCTCCAGCAGAGAATGGGGGTTGGAAAAGATACAGAAAGGCACCAACTTCTCCTGTTTCACAATTTTGATTAAGCTAACAGTAACACAACTGCAGTATGTGCTTGATCATATACCTGGACTATCTTGGACATGGGCAAGAGAGAATTTCATTGAATTCGCAAGACTGAGTTAGAACCAAGGAATCAAGGAGCCAGACAAACACACCTCTGAACTTCTATAAAAATCTCAATGAGGACCCTTTCCAGCTTTCAAAAACTGGTTATTCTCCTAGGCCTTCATAGAAAGAAAAGCTCCCTGCCAGCATTACAGTGAAGGCTGCCCAACTTGGCAGCTAATTTTCTTATCTCCCAGCACCAGCTGTGAACTTGGGGACAAAGTATAGTGAAGGCTGGAGATAACCAATCTCATTGCCACATTCCAGTTTCTTCTCAGTACAGAATCTTCTGCCAAGACCTAAAGTCCAAAACACCTGGCTTTCTGGCTTCACTCAAGGCCTCACCAACACCATGGGAAAACAAGAAAGAAGGGGATAGCCAGATAGGCAGGGGTACCATTCAACGTATCTACAGAATATCTATAGAATCTCAGAATCTAACAGGAAGTTAACCTGGAGATGAAAGCAAAGTCCAGCACTTTCCCCAATCAACATTCTAAGATATGCAAAGACCAGAGGACTAAGTACAAAATGACTTCGGAAGGCAATTTCCAACGCGAGTCCCAGGATAACTCAGTTACAACTAAGCTCTAGCACGGATATACTTTTTTTTTTTGCTATTTAACACATCCACCTAAATAATGCAGACACACATATAAAGGGTACAGTGCACATAGGAAGCTCACACACTGGGGGGTTGTGCAGTTCGAAACAAAACAAAACAAACCTAAACAAACAAACAAAAATGCACATTATTTGTGTGAAAATATGGTAATCAAGAAGATTTACTGGGTAATAGATTACACTTTCTCAATTAAACCAACTGTCCTAAAACTAAGAGAAAAATGTAATCATATCTCCCAAACAGGAAGGATTACATTTATCACAACTGCCCAGTGACTCCCCAGTAAAGAGACACAGGACAGAGAGCCACAAAAGTAAGTTAAAAACACTTCTGGGATGGCAGTTTCCTTTTTGGCCCTAAAAATGAGTAGGAAATACATCAGCACAAAGGAACCTTGAGAATAGTGAATAAAATAAAAATAAGTGTCATAAATTCAGAACAAATCAAACAACCTGCTACTCTAAAAGTCCATATAATCTGCCAGTTTGTTAATATACCTCAGTGCTGTCCAAAAGAACTTTCTGGCGAGTGAACAGTTGAAATATAGCTAATGCAAATCAGAAACTGAATTTTAACTTAAATGTATATAACTAGTTATATACATATATGTAACTAATTATATACATATATATAACTAGTTACAATATATGGCTGGTGACTACCACATGGGACACAGTGCAGATCTAGACTCTGAGGATTATCTACACTCTCTGGGACCACCAAACCTACCAGCTTCCCAGCATCCATTGTTGCCTTCAGCTTTTTTCCCAGCTCTGAGCCAGAAGCCACCATGGCCCTCAACATGTCCCCAGTAGCCAAATGGCAGACACAGAAGTTTTCAGCCAATCTGGGTGCCTGTGGGGAGAAAAACAGAAACCAATATAAACGTCTTGAAATCAGATTGCCTAAGTATGAATCTGGCCCACCACTTACCAGTTGTATGAACTCAGGCAAATGCCTATTTCCTTACCCGTAATACAGGGATAAAAGTACCTGACATTATGTTTTAACACATATCAATTATAGGGTTGTACTAATAGTTACATGAGATAATACATGTACACTTAAAGTAGTGCACCTAACACACAGGAAACCATTATAAATATTAGCTATTATCACTACTTCCATTAGATATACTAATGACATATAAGTCCTCGTTTCCCATTATAAATGGGAAGAATAAAAACAAGAGCACCAACACTGTACATGGATGCTGTGAAGTTTAAATGAGACAATGTATATAAAGTAGTTGGCACAATGTCTGGCCCATGACATGTGCTGAATAGATATTTGCTGAAGGGATGGATGTGCAATTACCATATACTGTAGCCACCGGGCTTGGGACACAGCTGGGGGTAGGTTGAGGAACAGGGGTTCGACTGCAGGAAGACCTGGTTCTTTTCTTTCCCTGTCACTAGAAAGATGCATTATCTTAGCCAAATCACTTAACCTCTCTGAGGCTGAGTTTCTTCTTCTGTTTAAAATGAAGGCAAAAAAGGTTCCATATGAAAAGTACTTGGCAAATACTAAGAACTTAAGTACTTATTTTAGGAAATAGGATATAGCCTTTTGGTTAAGAGATGAAACTGCCTAGGTTTTAGATTCTAGGCCACCAATCACTAGATATGTGAGAAAAATTACTTCACCTTTCTAAGTTTCAAATTTCCTCTGAGTAAAATGGAGATGGTAACAAATGAGATGGTAATAGGACCTATGTCACTGGGTTGATGAGAAGATTAGACAGAATTTGGCACCCAGGCCTTGGCACAAAGTAAATTCTCAGTGAATGTTAGCTGTTACTATAAACTTTGCCCTAATTCCATATTCATTCATACAGAAAGAAAACACTTACTGAATGCCTATTCCAAGAACCCTGCTGGAAGCAGTGAAACAGAGATGAATAGGAGACACACACCCTGTCCTCAAAGAGCTCATAGTTTGTTGGACCATGCATGAGAATGCAGAATTAGAACAGGAGGAGACTTGACAGCTCAACATTGGTTTTGTAGTGGCAAAAAGGAATGCAGAATTTATGGGGAACAGAACCAGTTCAAAGGAAAATACTTAACCTTTCTGATTCAAACTGCTTTATAAAACAACAAGTAGGTTTGGATTCCTGCTCAAACCAAATCATTAAGTTTTTGTTCTTTTGTGCTGTTGAGTTGATTATGACTCACAGTGACCTAACACAACAGAGAACTACCCTATAGGGTTTCCTAAGCTATAATGGTCACAGCAGATTGCCAGGTCTTTTCTCTGGTGGAACAGCTGGTGGGTCTGAACTATTGACTTCTCAGTTACCAGCCTGCTGAGCGCTTAATCAATGAGCCATCAGGCACATTAAAAATAAATAAATAAAGGTTAAGTAGGCAGGACTCTCAATGCAGCAAATTCTGGTTTGTGATTCACAGAGTGATTCCGTTCAAAGAAAGAAATGACTTCACAGCAAAATGAAACCCAGATGAGAAGAGGTTAAAACTCTGCACTTTGGAAAACCAGTGAAGGTCAGGACTCCTGGTCTTTAGGCTAGCACTGCAACCACACAGTACCTTCTGCCAATCTTTCTCCATGGCTGTTAAAAATCAGCTCAGGTGAACAATTTGGAGGTCAGGCTTGGTTAAGGAGAAACTCTGACCAAAAACACTTCAGTGAAGAGCTGTTAGCACAGATCCTACTTGTTCTATTTTTATCACTCCCAAACTGCAGGCCTCTTATGCCATGTTCCAGGTGACTGAAGTCTACAGTTATATGGAAGAACACCCACTAATAAAAAAGACAGGGCAAGATAAAAGATTAATTCTTCCATCCCTTGCTGGCTGCCTGGAGGTCAATGTCACAGGCTGCCAAAAGCACAAACTTTGGAGTCAGAGAGATTTGTACTTGAATGCTGGCTAAAGCACTCATTGGCTGTGTGACGTTGGGCTAGTTAGTTACTTAACTAGCTAGTTACTTAACTTTCCAGAGTCTCAATTTCTTCATCAGTCAAGTGGAATAATGTTCACTTCTTTGGGTTGTTGTGGGGATTAAATAAAATAAAGTACCAAACACATCAGGCACACAGTAGGCATTCAATAAATAAAAGACTTTCTTCCATGGTCTTTCTTCGTAGCATTACTTTTTATTTGCAAACTGCAAAAGTCTGATGAAATAACTTTATTATAATCTCATCACACTTCAAACTTAAGCTTTAGAGCAGCATTTCTCCAACTCTGAAGTATATGCAAATCATCTGGGGACGCGGCTAAAATGCAGATGCTGGTTCTATAGGTCTGGGGTGGGGCCTGAGCATTTGCATATCTAACAACCTTGGGGGATGCCTGGATGAACCACCCTTTGAGACAGGGTCAGTCCAGGTAATCACTCAGTTGCTGCTGAGGCCATGTCACTTGTTCACAAACCGTGGGCTGTTGCTGAGCCCAGGAATCAGCCTCAGCACCACTGTGAGAGCCCATGGGCAGTGGATTTTGGGGAAGGGAGTGGAAATGACAAAACCACTAAAGGAACAACATGGTGGGTTTAGTGGTTCTCAAATGTCAAGTATATTATCACAATCATCTAAGCCACTTGATAAAAATACAAATGCCAGGTCTACCCTAGTTTATGACCAAGTGTTTTTCAGAATGCCCTGAAATTCTGATGCACACCATTTCAGAAGCCCTCGGTAATGGCACAAAATTGATTGCTGTAGTGGTATGGACCCAGGTTGGAACCAGGGCCCTACTGTTTACTCACTCTGTCAGTCTGAAAAAGTTAGCCTTCCCAAGGTTTCAGTTTCCTCACCCATACAGTGTGGATAACAGTGTCTACTTTCAGAGCTATTATGGGAATTAAACAACACTACACATGCAAAAACATTCAGCATTTAGGAAATAAAGGGAAACTATCAGTCATTTAAGGAGTTCTGACGGTATAATGGGAGCTCTGGTGGCGCAGTGCCTAAGGCATTTGACTGCTAACCAGAGGGCTCGCAGTTCAAATCCACCAGCCACTCCCAGAAGGAAGACTGGACAGTCTACTTCCATAGTGATACCGCCTCAGAAACACAA
The DNA here is from genome assembly GCF_000298275.1 of Orycteropus afer afer. Taxonomy (NCBI): domain Eukaryota; kingdom Metazoa; phylum Chordata; class Mammalia; order Tubulidentata; family Orycteropodidae; genus Orycteropus; species Orycteropus afer. The sequence continues at coordinate 3,319,422 of NW_006921859.1, read as the reverse complement.
GGAGGAGTCGCTATGAGTCAGATCCGACTCAACAGCAGTGAGTGAGTGAGTCAGTGGTGGTGCAGTGGGTAAGGCATTTGCATTTGGCTGCTAACCAGGTCAGCAGTTCAAACCCACCAGCTGCTCCATGGGAAGAAGATGAGGCAATCTACTTCTGTAAAGATTTATAGCCTTGGAAACCCAATAGTAGTCACTATGAATTAGAATTGACTCAATGGCAGTGCATTTTTTTTTTTTTAAATCTGTCACTGAGATATGAATTAATCCCAAACATACCTGCTGCCCCAGAAGGAATGTTGGGCAAACTACTTCCATAGTGATACTGCCTTGGAAACTCAAGGAGGGGTTGCTATGAGTCGGATCTGACTCCACAGCAATGGATGCGTTTTTTTTGTGTACACCTGCTTTCTTATCTTGCCATTATCTTTCCGTTTCTAGTCATTCCCACTCCTATCTCCAATGCTTCTGCACATGCAGCTGAAATAATTTAAAATACTTTTGGACATCCCTCCCAGCCCCATCCCACCCCCAGCTCCTGGTTATCACTCACATTCAGAAGCCTACAACATCTCCCCAGTGACTGGAAGGGAGCACAAGGAAGCCTTCACAGTGCTGGTAATGCTATTTCTTGATATGGGTATAAGCTATACAAGTATGTTCTACATTGTGAAAATTTGTCAAGTGGCTGACTTACGGTATTTGTACCTTTCTATTATCTTATACTTCAATTAAAAAGTTAAAAAAGAAAAAAAAAAATCACAAGAACTTGTATTCTAATTTCAGCTCTGCCTCTTAATTTACCATATAACCTTAACCCAGTGACTCTTTGCAAGTGTTTTCTCATCTATAATCAGGAGGTATTATCACGACCCTCACAGGATGGGTAGGAGGATGAATGGGAGATACTCAACAAATTACAGCTCTTGTTCTACCAGTTGCTGTAGAGTTGACTCTGATTCATGGTGCCCCCATGTGCATCAGAGTAGAACTGTGGGCCATCAAGTTTTCAATCGCTGATTTTCTAGAAGTTGGTCACCAGGCCTTTCTTCTGTGGCATCTATGAGTGGATCTAAACGGCCAACATTTTGGTTAGGAGCCAAGCACCTAACCATATATGCCACATAACCAAAAGAAAATGAAAAAGACAAAAAAAACCACTGCCATCGAGTCAATTCCAACTCATAATGACCCCTTGGGTTTTCAAGGTGGTAAATCTTCACAGAAGTAGATTGCCCTCTTCCTTCCGTGGAGTGGCTGGTGGTTTTAAACTGCTAACCTTCTGGTTAACAGTCAAATGTCTCAGGCATTACGCCACCAGAACGCCTTTCCAACTAGATTTTGTTGTTGTTATTGTTTAGATAGCAACAATGTAAGGTGCTGAACTCAGACTGACATGAGTCCAAATCCTGCATTACTACTACTATACGTAAGTAAATAGACCTCAGTTTCTTTATCAGTAAAAGGGTATGGATAGCAAGACCTATCTCCTAGGGTCGCAGAAGGATTAAATCAGATGATACATATAAAAACACTTAGCTTCGGAGACCTCCCTCGGATAAGCAAAGCCCTATTGAAGAAGAAGAACAAAGTAGGAAGTCTCACACTGCCGGGTCTCAAAACCTACTATACAGCCACAATAGTCAAAACTGCCTGGTATTGGTTTAATGACAGATACATGCTGTTGTTGTTATGTGCCATCGAGTCGGACCCGACTCATAGCGACCCCTCCTTGGGTTTC
>NW_006921859.1:3266669-3316710 GCF_000298275.1 Orycteropus afer afer | reverse complement strand
AAAATGGTACAACCATTGTGGAAAGCAGTATGGCAATTCCTTCAAAAGTTGGAATTAGAAATACCATTTGACTCAGCCATTCCTTTACTAGGTATATATCTTAAAGAAGTGAGAGCCATGACAAGAACAGACATATGCACACCCATGTTCATCGCAGCACTATTTACAATAGCCAAAAGATGAAAACAACCTAGATGTCCATCAGCTGAAGAATGGATAACCAAACTATGGTACATACACACAATGGAATACTATGCAACGCTAAAGAATAATGTTGAATCTGCAAAACACCACATAACATGGATGAACCTGGAGGACATTATGCTGAGTGAAATAAGTCAATTACAAAAGGACAGATATTGTATTAGTCTGTTATTGTAAAAGTCAAGGAAATATTTATTTATGGAAGGAAATTTTCTTTGTTGGTTACCAGGGGTGGGAGGGGAGGGGAGGGAACTCTGTTAGATAGACAGAGATAAATATTGATTTGGGTGAAGAGAAGGGCAATGTACCAAATGTGAGTGACCAATATGGTGGCACTGAGGAAAAGAAAGACATAGAGAGGTACATGGGAGGTAAAGACAACAAATATGAACCCTTTTGCACATACAGTACTGCGTTGTCAGTGAAGGCAAACGTGGGTATACGGGTGGATAGATGAGTGGACAGGCTGAACTAGTAGGTATGTCTATGAAGTGGGGAGTGTACCCAAGACCATGTATAGGGCTGGCAGACAATGGTCCTGTAAGTTTATGTGTACGGTCTGAATTCCCAGGTGTATAGTAGAGCTGACAAGGGGCAAGGTTGTAGTCACTGCTTGGTCACAGCCAGCTATTCAGAGGGATCGAGTAGTTGAACCTGTGGGCTCAGGACCATAGTCGCAGGGCACATCAAGCTCAACTGGCATGACATACTACACAAAACTTGTTTCACCTCTTACTTTGGTGAGTAGCAAGTGGGATCTTAAAAGCTTGCAAGCTGCCATCTAGATGCAACAATGGGTCTCTCCTCGTCCACAGAAGAATGAAGAAAACCAAAAATTCATGGAAACAATTAGTCCTAGCGACTGATACACCATCCGATCTGCAGCCTATACGACTATGAGACCAGAAGAACTAGATGGTGCCCAGCTACCACTGTCAACCACATGGAGGAGGATCTATGTAGGATATCCTGGATAGAGAGGGAGAATAATTTGGAACAAAGCTCAAAATCATTTGGAGAAAAAAAAAGGTAGGACCAGGTTTGCTGGTCCGATACAGCCTGGTGGAACCACTGAGACTATGGTCCCTAGCTGCCCTTCAGGTCTGGAATTGAACCCACACCTGTGGCTTCCAGCCAAACAAAAGACAGGCATATGAGTTGAACATTTACCTAAGGTAGATATACTCCTTGGAGAGAACAATCATGGGAGAAAGAAGGGCTGTGTATGTACAAGGAGACAGCTCAGGGGGCAGGAGTAAATGGAGGGATGGACACAGGGAAGAGGTAACTATCGGGAGGAAGTAGGAGGGGAGCCGTTGCTTTGTGGTAAATTGTGGTCAATGTCATGAGACAAAGTGTATGTGAACTGCTGTATGGAAAGTGAATTTGCTCTGTAAATTTTCACCCAAATCACAATTAAAAAAAAAAGAAAAGAAAAAAAAACAACACTTAGCTTCAGGTCTGCCATATAACTGAGCAAAGGGTGACTGTTGTAATTATTACACCCTTCTGAGGGCAAGGGCTGTACTTTTCATCTCCAACACCAAACATCCAACAGAACATGCAAAGGGCAGGAGAAAACTCTAATCTGGGGCATCAATCAGCAGCAGAAAGAGTAGGAGCTTTTGAGTCATTCAGATGCAAGATCAAATATTCACTTCACCAACTACTTGCTATGTTACCTACTGCAAGTGATAAACCCTCTGACCTCAGTTCCCTCAACTGTAAAATGGAGGATAAGAGTGTGGGTCTCACAAAGTTACTGTGACTGTCAGTGACAGAACTGACAGAGACTGGCCTGCAAGATGGAAGCTGAATGCCCGAGTGCACCTGGTTTGGAAGAATGGACATAAATTAGATACAAGGAGGGAGGGAAATGTGAGCAGGGGCTGACAGAAAAACAGGAAACATACCTTTAGTTTTGGCCACACTACAGGATCCTCCAACCCCAAAAGGCAGACAGGAAAATAAAGTTATTTAAGTAATACAATAAAACCAAATATTCTAGATGTTCGAATAGATTATCATGCTGAAGGCAAAAGCAGGTATGTTTTCTAATGCTATTTCAGTTAAGGATAATAAGTTTTAAAGGAAAACATGATTTCAGTCATGTTACTATAAAATAATGAGTTATACAGGCATAAAACAAAGTATAAGTGGGAAGAAAACAAACCTTACTAAGCAAGCACTAGGCACCAACTCTAGTCAGAGATTTTACATCAGAGATTGCAAACATCTGCCAATGGGGGTCAGGCAGGCAATGCCTAGGCCCAACGCGAAGTGGGCCAAATGTGAGCCACAGGCAGCAAAGGGAACAGTGTAGGGGATAGAAGGGTACCCGCAACATCCAAAACAACTGCTGTCACTGTTGGAATGGAGGCCCAGTATCGCCAGATCTTCCAATTTCTCAAGAGAAACTGGAGCTCTGGATTTTTAAGTGAAATTTCACAACTGAAAATTCTGTGTGGCCAATTTATTATTCTGAAAGCTGATAAAAGGAACAAATCAGGCATTTATCCTGCCTTTTCTACATACACTGTACCAATGGGTAACCAAATAGATGAGGGGAAATTCTCTTTATAAAAAAGTATTTCAGCTACTAAATGGGAAGGAGGAAAAAAAAGGGAATGATATAATGAGAACACCACCATTTTACCACCCCTAAGGAGTTTTGGTGGCCCAGTGGTTGAGGCACTGGGCTGCTAAGCAAAAATTATGTGGCTCGAACCCACCAGCTGTCCATGGGAGGAAGATGAGGCAATCTACTTCCATAAGGATTTATAGTCTTGGAAACCCATGAGGGTCACTATGAGTATAGCAGTGGGTTTAAGGAACTAATAGATCTAGGCATGAACAGCAACAGCTATGAACACCACAGAAGTGTAAGTGCTGACTCTAGTGCTCAGCCTAAGCAAGAGCACAGTACTACCTGTGAACTAGCCTGGCTGAAAAACTGAACCTGAATCTGATTAAGTATATGGCCCGAATGACCACTTTACAGGAAATAGAACAGAGGAAGGTGTTAAATACACCAAGATGTCAATTAGAAATTCCCAGAGTGAGGGATCCCCTCAGGACAAACAACCCAGTTTCTTTAAATATTCTTCAGACAAAGATACTGGAAGGGAAAAACAAAAGGGAAGAGGGAGATCTATGTAAGTTAAAAGAAGCTTAAAGAAAAATTTAAAAAGTCACATTTGTGCAACAACTGGAAATGTGAACATGACTGCTACTAGTGATGTTAGCTGCTGTCCTATCAGCCCCCAACTCATGGTGACCTCATGCACAGTTGACAGAAACGTTACCCAGTCCTGCACCATCTCCATGATTGGTTGTAGACTGGATCACCATCATCCACAGGGTTTTCACAAGCTAAATTTTGGAAGTAGATTACCAGGCCTCTCTTCCTAGCCTATCTTAGGATGGAAGCTCTGTTGAAATCTGCTTAGCACCACAGCATTCACTTCACTGTGAATGAAGTGCACTGACTGGGAATCAAATCCAGGTCACTTGCAGGAAGGTGAGAATTCTATCACTGAGCCACCATTATGTCAAAAGACTGCTATTTACAACTATCAAAAATGTTTTAGGAAATATTGCATTTATGTTAAGAAAGGGATGACCACCAGTTGATGGTTGAGGCTGGATAACGGATACATGGGGCTCATTATACTATGAGGGGGAGTGTGCCTACAGGTTAAACTCTGCTGCAGGCTGCCACTTTGCAACCTCTGATTTATGAACATTTTTTCCTTTTAATCCCATAAAACCACAACTACCATTATTCTTCATCTCCAACACCAAACATCCAACAGAACATGCAAAGGGCAGGAGAAAACTCTAATCTGGGGCATCATTCAGCAGCAGAAAGAGTAGGAGCTTTTGAGTCATTCAGATGCAAGATCAAATATTCACTTCACCAACTACTTGCTATGTTACCTACTGCAAGTGATAAGCCCTCAGTTCCCTCAACTGTAAAATGGAGGATAAGAGTGTGGGTCTCACAAAGTTACTGTGACTGTCAGTGACAGTCTAACAGAGGAAAGGAAGGATTATAGAGGTTAACTCATTTGTGTGTATCTTACTCTTCCCTCAAGCCCCAGGTCTAATTATATCTCTTCTACTTGCACAATGCCTTCTCTGACCAATTCCCATCACACATGCACCCTTATAAACCAGTTCATAATTATTTCTTCAAAACTTCCTGAATGAGTCACTTTTGGCACAGAAATACATGGGGTGGGGGGAATGGGTTCTTTAAACATGTATATAACATAACCTTCCAATATCCATGTGAACTTTTAGTCTATGTACACAAGGAATTTCTCATTCTTGTTCACTTCTCTGTCTCCAATGTAGGCATTCACGGAATGATGAGTGAGTAAGGAAGCTATTATTCCCATTTTTTAGGCAAGGACACTGAGGTTCAGAATTTTTATAACTTGCCAGACTATAAAGTCATTGTATACTCTTGTCTCAGCACTGGGAAACTACACAAATTATTAACTTTGAAATGAGCTAAGGGGGGAAAAAAAATCACTGCATTTGAGCTATCTGTTAATACCTGGACACTCGCAGCAAAAGTATGGCAGAATCTGGGATTAAACATCACTAGGCTGTTTAAAGATTATCTCAGGGCAAAAGATTCAGGGGATCCTTCACCCTCCATGGCTCCAAAAACGCTAGAGTCTATGAAAATTTGATATTCTGTTCTGCATTTCACCCTTTTGATCAGGATTCTTCTACGGAATCTTTGATCAAAATGTTCAGCAATGGTAGCTCAGCGCTATCCAGTCTTCTGGTTTCATGGCAGAGGAGGCAGTTGTTCATGGAGGTTATTAGCTATACATTCCATAACCTCCTCTTATTCCTCACTGTTTCTTCCTCTGTTGAATAGAGACAATATATACCTATAAGAAAGACCAGTAACTACGGCTATTATTCAAATTTATGCATCAACCACTAATGCCAAAGATGAAGAAATTAAAGATTTTTACCAACTTCTGTAGTCTAAAATTGATCTAACATGTAATCAAGTTGTATTGATAATTACTGGTGTTTGGAATGTGAAAGTCAGAAATGAGGAAGAATCAGTTATTGGAAAATATGGCCTTGGTGATAGAAATGATGCAAGAGATTACATGACAGAATTTTGCAAGACCAATGACCTATTCGTTGAAAATACCTTTTTCAACAAAACTGGCAACTATACACATGGATCTTGCCAGTTGGAATATATAGGAATCAAATAGACTACATCTGCAGATAAAAGATAATGATGAAGCCCAATATCATTAACCAGAACAAAGCCAGGGGCCGAATGAGGAACAGACTATCAATTGCTCGTATCCAAGTTCAAGGTGAAGTGGAAGAAAATTAAAACAAGTTCATGAGAACCAAAATAAGACCTTAATTATACCCCACATGAATTTAGAGACTGTCTCAAGAATGGACTGGACTTATTGAACACAAATGACCAGATGAGGTGTAGGATAACTCAAGGACATACACATGAAGAAAACAAAAGATAATTAAAAATACAGGAAAGGAAGAAAAAACCAAAATGATGTCAGAAGGGACTATGAAACTTGCTCTTGAATGTAAAGTAGTTAAAGTGAATGACATAAATGATGACATAAAAGAGGTGAACAGAAGATTTCAAAGGGCATCTCAAGAAGATAAAGTATTATAATGAACTATGCAAAGATGTGGAGCTAGAAAACCAAAAGGGGAAGAACACAACTGGCATCTCAAGCTCAAGGAACTGAAGAAAACATTTAAGCCTCAAGTTACAACACTGAAGGATTCTATGTGCAAAATACTGAATGATGCAAGAAGCATCAAAAGAAAATGGAAGGAATACAGACAGCCACTGTACCAAAAAGAACTGACAGACTTTCAACTATTTCAGGAGGTAGAATATGAACAAGAACCAAAGATACTAAAGAAGTCTGAGCTGTCCAGAGCAAAGAAGAATGAAGAAAACCAAAATTCATGGAAACAATTAGTCCTAGAGACTGGTACACCATCCGATCTGCAGCCTATACAACTATGAGACCAGAACTAGATGGTGCCCGGCTACCACTGTCATCCACATGGAATGGGGATCTATGTAGGAGATCCTGGATAGAGAGGGAGAACAATGTGGAACAAAACTCAAAATCATTTGGAGGGAAAAAGAAAAAAAGGTGGGGACCAGGTTTGCTGATCCGATAGAGCCTGGTGGAACCACTGAGACTATGGCCCCTAGCTGCCCTTCAGGTCTGGAATTGAACCCACACCTGTGGTTTCTAGCCAAACAAAATACAGGCATGTGAGTTAAACATTTACCTCAAGTAGATACACGCCTTGGAGAGAACAATCATGAGAGAAAGAAGGGCTGCTTATGCACAGGGAGACAGCTCAGGGGGCAGGAGCCCATGGAGGGATGTACACTGGGAAGAGGTAACTATGGGGAGGAAGTGGGAGGGGAGCTGCTGCATTGTGGTAAACTGTGGTCAATGACATGAAACAAAGTATATGTGAACTGCTGTACGGAAAGTTTGCTCTATAAATCTTCACCCAAATCACACACATAAAAGAAGTCTGAGCTGCACCAAAGGCACTGGGAGAAAATAAGCCTCCAGGAACTGACAGAACAGCAATTGAGATGTTTCAACAAATAGATGCAATGCTGGAAATGTTCACTCGTCTATGCCAATCAATTTGGAAGACAGCCAGCCACCTGGTCAACCAACTGGAAGAGATTAATAATAGTGCCCATTTCAAAGAAAGGTGATCCAACACAATACTGAAATTATCAAACAATATCATTAATATCATACCCATGTAAATTTTGCTGAAGATGATTTAAAAATGGTAGCAGCAGTACATCAACAGGATACTACCACAAATTCAAGCTGGATTCAGAAGAGAATGTAGAACGAGGGATATCATTTTTGATGTCAGATGAATCTTGGCCAAAAGCAAAGAATACCAGAAAGATGCTTACCTGTGTTACATTGATTATGCAACAGCATTAGACAGTGTGGATCATTAACAAATTATGGATAACATTGTGAAAAATGGAAATTCCAGAACCCTTAATTGTGCTCACAGGGAACCTGTACATAGACCAAGAGGCAGAGCAAGGGGCTACTACATGGTTTAAAATCAGGAAATGTGTACGTCAGAGTTTTATCCTTTCACCAACCATACTTATTCTCTCTGTATGCTAAGCAAATAATCCGAGAAAATGGATTTTATGAAGAACATGGCATCAGGATTGGAGGAAGACTCATTAACAACCTGTGATATGCAGATGACACAACCTTGCTTGCTGAAAGTAAGGATGATTTGAAGCACTTACTGATGAAGATCAAAGACTACAGTCTTCAGTATGAATTATACCTCAACATAAAAAAAACAAAAATCTTCACAACTGGACCAATGATCAACATCATGGTAAAAGGAGAAATGTCTGAAATTGTCAAGGATTTCATTTTATTTGGATCCACAATCAACACCCATGGAAGAAGCAGCAGTCAAGAAATCAAACGATACATTGCATTGGGCAAATATGCTGTAAAAGACCTCATATTAAAGTGTTATAAAGCAAAGATGTCACCTTAAGGACTAAGAACATTCCACCCAAGCCATGGTATTTTCAATCACCTCACATATATGCAAAAGCTGGACAATGAATAAGGAAGACTGAAGAATTAATGCCTCAGAATTATGGTGTTGGCAAAGAATATTAATTACATCATGGACTGCCAGAAGAGTGAACAAATCTGTTTTGGAAGTACAGACAGAATGCTCCTTAGAAATGAGGATGTAAAGACTTTGTCTCACATACTTTGGCCATGTTACCAGGAGACACCAGTCACTAGAGAAGGGTATCATGCTTGGTAGAGAATCAGTATAAAAGAACAAGACCCTTAATGAGATGGATTGACACAGTGGCTGCAATAATGGGCTCAGATATGTGTGAGGATGACACAACTGGGAAGTGTTTTGTTCTGTTGTACGTAGGGTCACCACAAGTCAGAACTGACTCGATGGCACCTAACAACAAAAACAGGCTGCTGAAAGTGGCAGCCAACAGGAAAGAGGCGAGAAGTCAATATCACAGAGGACAAGGGTATTAGGTAACGGCTGAGCTCCAAGAAAGTCATAGCCTTGGCTATGGAAAGGCAAAGTGGTCCTTCCTGATCTAGTGCCCAGAAGCAAAAAACAAAGACATAACATCTCTCAGACCTATCTTCTCATCATCATCCACATTCATCTGTGTCATTTATCTATTCACCGTATCCTATCACCTGCCGTGGGATGGTAGGAGCACAAGAATGAATAAAAAGTCTGTTTGTCAGGATTTTGCAATCTTGTCAAGTGCTGAGAAGAGTGGGCTCAGAAAGGTCCCCAGATCCCCATTTTCCTGGGGGCTCGGGACTTTCAGAAATTCCCTCTTTAGAACTTAATAACAAGAACCCTAGGCCTGGGAGGCTGTCGTTACTATTCCTTAAAAAAAAAAAACAAAAAACAAAAAAACTCACTGCCCTCAATCCAACTCATAGCGACCCCTCATTGGGTTTCTGAGGCGGTATCTCTGGTAGCATAGTGGCTAAGGTACTTGACTGCTAACCAGAAGGCTGGCGGTTCAAACCCACCAGCCACTCCCCGGAAGGAAGCAATCTACTTCCGTAGTGATACTGCCTTGGAAACCCAAGGAGGGGTCGCTATGAGTCGGGTTCAACACGTTGGCACATAACAACAACAACAACATCAGTACAGAAGTAGATTGCCCATCCCTGACCTATGGCTATAGTATATCCAGATCTGAAGGGGGCCTAGATTACCGAGAGAGGCCCCCACAGCCTGCTAGAGCAGAAAGGACTTCAGACTTCATGTTCCAAAGTTTCATGGTTCCTAAGGTCTCAAACTCCATAAACCAATTCTGGTGAATTGGGAAAGCCACCTGACCTCTCTGGACCTATTTTCTGGCCTGTGTACTATTATTTTATTTTTTTTAAAAAAAACTTTTCAAGTTCTCTCCTGTCTAAACTTATTTGAGTCATCCAGAGCTGCTTAGCTACTCAAGCTTAGGCAGTGGTCTCATCTCAAATTCAAACCAGAGGTTTCACAAGCCCAATCCTTAACGTGACACTACTCAAAAGTTCAGACTTAGGTCCTAACCACAACTCTCACGGATCCCTGGCCTACACCCATCCCCAGCTTTCAGATGAGTAGGGGCTTTCTCTCCCACCCCCCTAACTTAACCAGCTCACACAGGTCACACTCACTTCTCCTCATCAGCAAGCACGTGCCAGCTCCCAATCTGCCCTCCTTGCTGGAGATGCCCCTCCACCTCTATTCATTAATCATTATCAAAACGTTCCCCTACTCCCACCGCCTGGACTCTTACCCTGATTCTGGTCAATCTAACCTGAGGAGAATCTAGGCCATAAACCTCCCTGCCTCCACTCAGCCTGTAATCCAGATGACCAGGACTCAACCTACCCGCCAAAACGGCTCAGTACCTAACCCCTAAATCGGCCCTCAGATCCCCTGACAGGGCACCTCAACCCTGGATCCCTCAAAAACTCCCATGTTAATTCAAAGTCCCTCAATTTACAATACCGACCCTCGCCCAAACGCCTCACCAGAACCTGAGCCCTCAGCTATCCCTTTTTCCACCTTTCCAGGACTCAGCCTGCAAACCCCGGATCTCCACAGCCCCGCGGTCCCGCTCCCGGATCAAAAGGCTGCCGAACCTCAGGCCCCCCTGACCTTGCTCCGCGAGTTCCGCCGCTGGGCTCCGCCCGGCCGCTCACCTGGGTACCCTTGCCAGCTCCGGGCGGCCCTAGCAGCACGGCCCGAATGCCTTTAGGACACTCTTGGGTCGGTTCATCCGCTGGCATGTTGGGAGCCATGTCTACGGACACTTCTGGCTACCACCAGTCCGCACACCTCACAGGTTGAGCGTTCCCAAGCCAGCGCTCCACGCACGACACGCACGCCCAGCTCGCCACTCACACTGGCCCGTTTGGACGTCCGTCAGCGCGCTGTGCTCGCCCCTGAGTGCGACGGACACTTCAATGTACCAATCAGACGATGATATTTTAGAAGACTTCTTTTGATTGGATAGAATTAGTAAGGGAGTAAGGAAGGGGCGGTCCAGCATGGAATGAGGGGCAGAGTGCTGCCCTTGGAACCTGTGTGCAGAGTAGGCGGGAAATAGTGAGAAAGCTCAGGGCCCCAGGCCCGGCTGAGAATTGTGATTCGGCTTTTGACAGTTTTAGAGGCCAGCAACTCCGGAGTCCTGTGAAATTTCCCGTGGGAGTGTAAATGGGTAGCAATCACTTTCAGAAGACAAATTGGTAGTAAGTATCAAACGCCCTTTGGGCCAGCTATTCAAAGGACATAAGGAAGAATATATGCAAAGATTTATGTGACAGAGTTGTTAATTGCAGAAAAGAGAAAACCAAAATCCCAAATATCTAACATCACCACTACTGCCATAGAGCTGATTCCATTTCAAAGCAATCGTGTAGGACAGAACAGAACTGCCCCATAGGTTTTCCAAGGCTGCATATCTATACCGAAGCAGATTGGCTCATCTTTCTCTCGCAGAGTGGCTGGTAGGTTCCAACCGCCAGCTATTTGGTTAGCAGCCGAATACTTTAACCACCACGCCATGAGAGCTCCTTGAATGTCTAACAATGAAAGTTAAATAAATTGCAACAAATTTGTATGTTTGTGTAAAACGTTATTTGTATAAAACTATTTAATCACATGGGAATATGTTCACTAAGCACAATACAAAATTGCAGTTACATAAAACTCCTAATTTTACTCCATAGTTACAAATGTTGATCTCTGTAGAGTTTAATCACAGCCTTTTATGATCATGTTAAAATGTAGATTCTGAGTTAGTACATCTGGGGTGGAAATGCAAATTCGCGGCAGGGGATCAAACCGGAATGAACCAGTTTGAAGCCTTGGATTATAGTTTAACCCCTTTGTGCATTTTTATATCTTCAAAAATTTTACAATGAATTGTGTAATAAATAGGTATTGTCTTTGCAATTGGAAAATAACTTTTTTAAGTAAAAAAATAAAACTCACTGCCCTGGAGTTGGATCTGACTCATAGTGACCCCTCCCTGGGTTTCCAAGGCAGTATCACTAAGGAAGTAAATGCCCAACCTTCCTTCCGAGGAGTGGCTGGTGGGTTTGAACTGCCAGCCTTCTGGTTAGCAGTCAAAAGCCTTAGGTACGATGCCGCCAGAGCTCCTTTTTTTAAGTCAGGAAAAGATAATTTTTTTTAAAAGAGAGGACCCTCTCTTGGAAGGGCAAATAATTTCTACAGCTTTTCAGTGTATGAAAGTTTCATCCACATGCTCTATGAAGCAACTAGTGAGTCCCTGGCAAGATCAGTCCCAGGGGCCTCTCAGACCTTTCACCAAGAGTGTGATTATGAACTACTGTGTTCTGTACAGGCTCATTTTCTACATCCTAGTGCTGGATTTGCTATCCCTCCAACTGCAGTTTCTTCTATTTTACCACACAGAGTAAATTAACATTTATTCTTTATCTCCACACTGGACTTTCACAAGGTGCCTGCTTGATCTTGTTTTATCCTCCCAATGATCTTGAAGAAGGCAAGGATTACTATGCTCATTTTTCAGAAAGGAAACTGAGGCCTAGAGACATTCAGTGATCAGTCCCAAACTATACATTGACTGAGTTGCAGTTCAGGCTGGAGATAAAAGCTGGTGGCCCAGAGAGGTCTTGTCAGGGGCAGCTTGGGGAGCAAACACATGAAGTTGTGGTAGTCTCTATGTGGCTCAAATTAACTTCAATTCAATACAACAAGGATTTATTGAGATTTGCTGTGTGCAGGGCACCAGATGAGGGGCACCAGATTAGGTCTATTAGACCTAAAGGTGAAGATAGCTTCCCCTTCCACCTCCAATTCCTATGGTGATTCTAACCAGATATAGACCCCTAAAATGTAATATTTATTCATTCAGTTAAAAAATTATTCTAAGCTTTGGGGGCATACTAAAGATCACAAAAGGAGTATTGACAGGAAAAGAAGGAATACCTCATTTATTTATTCAATCAGCAGTTTTAATTATTAATAATAACTGCTGCCATACACCTATCATTGAGCACTATGTCATTTTGTCGTACTGTGGTGGCTTGTGTATTGCTGTGAGGCTGGAGGCTATGCCACGGGTATTACAAACACCAGCAGGGTCACACATGGTGGACAGGTTTCAGTGGAGCTTCCAGACTAAGAGAGACTTGGAAGAAGGAAGAAGGAAAGAAGGCCATCCACTTCTCAAAGAACTGGCCAGTGAAAAGCTTTTGAATAGCAGTGAAATACTTTCTGACATACTCCTGGAAAACATGATGAATAGCCCTGAAACATAGTTGATATAGTGCCAGAAGATGAGCCCCTCAGGTCAGAAGGCACTCAAAATATGACTTGGGAAGAGCTGCCTCCTCAAAGTAAAGTTGACCTTTATGACATGGATGGTATAAAGCTGTTAGGACCTCCATTTGCTGATGGGGCACGACTCAAAATGGGAAGAAACAGCTGTAAGCATTCATTAATAATCAGAACATGGAATGTATGAAGTATTGCAAAAAGGACTTGGGGCACCATGTTCTGACTTCCTCTAACTTCACAAGAGGAGGACAGAATCACCATCAACAGCCCAAGGCTTATTCCTATGAAGCCAGAAGTGCCACCACCCTCCAACCTTTTTACTAATTCTCACACCAGCCGTCCCTCCACCGTACTCACTTCTCTGCTGGATTCAATAATTCATCACAATGGCCATACAGAACTCACAGACAATACTCATGATTATGGGGTTTATTAGAGAAGTAACAAGTTACAATTCTGATTCACGAATGCACTCAGGATACAGTTCTTCCAACAGGACAGTCTCCCCTCTGCTTTGCCCTCAGGCTCACCTCTCTGGCCCTTGGCCTCTCAGCCTGGCCTCTGCTCTGCTCTGCTCAGGTAAGTGTTACGAAGCTCTTTTAGCTCTGCTAATAGGTACACCTACATGCACCCCCCTTTGCCAGCAAGCTTCCTGACCAAGGGTGCACAGCGTTCTCACTCTGTGGGCTGCAAAGCCTGCTGTTCTGTCTCCAGCCTCTTGGTTCTTCTGTTGCATTCTCTCAGCCAGCTGTCTCTCTCTGCCAGGTGTCTCTGCCAGGGAGGTCCAGTGCAGGGATATTGGGTCCAAGGACACACTCTACTTCACCTCCAGCTCTTCTCTCTTTATGGCAGTGAGATCCCACTCTCTTTTCTATGAAGGCTCATTTTAAGCCTGACAGAGTGACAAAACTAACCAATCCCAAAGTCAGAGTCCTACACATCTTATTTTCATGGTCCCACCCAGTAATCTGGTGGAAGTTACAAAGACTATGGCTGAATACCAAGTAATTCACTGCACCACAAGTATGAATGTAGGAAAATTGGAAGTTGTCAAAAATGAAATGGAACTCATGAAGATTGATATCCTAGGCATTAGTGAGCTAAAATGGACTGGTATTGGCCATTTTGAATCAGACAATCATATGATCTACTATGCTGGGAATGACAAATGGAGGAGGAATGGTGTGGCATTCATTTTCACAAAGAATGTTTCAAGATCTATCCTTCAGTATAATGCTATCAGTGATAGGACACTATCCGTATGCCTACAAGGAAGACTAGGTAATACTACTGTTATTCAAATTTATGCACCAACCACTAAAGCCAAAGATGAGGAAACAAGATTTTTACCAAATTCTGCAGTCTGAAATTGACGAAACATGCAATGAAGATATGTTGATTATTACTGGTGATTGGAATGTGAAAGTTGGAAACAAAGAAGAATCACTGGTAGTTGGAAAATATGGCATTGGTAATAGAAATGATGCTGGAGAGTGAATGATAGAATTTTACAAGACCAACAATTTATTCATTGCAAATCTCTTTTTCCAATAACATAAACAGTAGCTATATACGTGGACCTCACCGGATGGAATACACAGGAATCAGATCAACTACATCTGTGGAAACAGATGATAGAGAAGCTCAATATCTTCAGCCAAAACAAGGCTAGGAGCTGAACAGACCATCAGTTGCTCATATGCAAGTTCAAGTTGAAGCTGAAGACAATTAAAACAAGTCCACAAGAACCAAAATATGACCATACTTATATCCCTCCTGAATTTGGAGACCATATAAAGAATAAATTTGATGCATTGAACACGAATGACCAAAAACCAGAGTAATTGTGGGATGACATCAAGAACATCATATATGAAGAGAGCAAAAGGTCACTAAAAAAACAGGAAAGGAAGAAAAGACCAAAATGAATGTCAGAAGAGACTCTGAAACTTGCACTTGAATAGGGAGTAGCTAAAGCAAATGGAAGAAATGACAAGATAAAAGAACTGAAAAGAAGATTTCAAAGAGCAGCTTGAGAAGACAAAGTCAATTATTATAATGGAATGTGCAAAGACCTGGAGTTAGAAAACCAAAAGGGGAGAACACGCTCAGCATTTCTCAAGCTGAAGGAACTGAAGAAAAAATTCAAACCTCGAGTTGCACTATTGAAAAATTCTATAAGCAAAATATGGAATGATGCAGGAAACATCAAAAGAAGATGGAATGCATACATAGTCACTGTACCAAGAAGAACTGGTTGGTGTTCATTCATTTCAGGAGGTGGCATATAATCAAGAACCAATGGTATTGAAGGAAGAAGTCCAAGCTGCACTAAAGGAAGTGGTGAAAAACAAGGTCCAGGAATTGATGGAATACCCATTCAGATGTTTCAACAAATGGATGCTGTGCTTGCGGCACTTACTCATCTATGCTAAGAAATTTGGAAGAGAGCTACCTGACCAACTGACTGGAAGAGAGCCATATTTGTATTCATTCCAAAGAAAGGTGATCCCACACAATGTGGAAATTATTGAACAATACCATTAATACCACACACAAGTAAAATCTTACTGAAGATAATTAAAAAATGGTTGCACACTAAAGAATAATGTAGAATCTGCAAAACACCGCATAACGTGGATGAACTTGGAGGACATTATGCTGAGCGAAATAAGTCAGTCACAAAAGGACAAATATTGTATTAGTCTGTTATTGTGAAAGTTAAGGAAAGGTTTATATATTGGAGGACATTTTCTTTGTTGGTTACCAGGGGTGGGAGGGAAGGGGAGGGAATGCTGTTAGATAGATAGAGATAAATATTGATTTGGGTGAAGAGAAGGGCAATGTACCAAATGTGAGTGACCAATATGGCAGCATTGAGGATGAGAAAGACAGAGAGAGTTACATGGGCAGTACAAACAACAAATATGAACCCCTTTGTAAATACAATACTGAGTTGTCAATGAAAGCAAACATGGGTATAGGGACGGATAGATGGGTGAACAAGCTAAACAATTATGTATGTCTAAATGGAGAGTGTATCCAAGATCATATACAGGGTTGGCAGACAATGGGCCTCTCGAAGAGTATGAAGGGATGGACACTGGGAGGAGGTAACTATGGGGAGGAAGTGGGAGGGGAGCTGCTGCATTGTAAATTTTGGTCAATGACATGAGACAAAGTATATGTGAACTGCTGTATGAAAAGTGAATTTACTCTGTAAATCTTCACCCAAATCCTAAAAAAAAAAAAAAAATGGTTGCAGCAGTATATTGACAGGGAACTCCCAGAGATGCAAGCTAGATTCAGAAGAGGATGTGAACAAGGGATATCATTGCTGATGTCAGATGGATCTTGCCTGAAAACAAAGACTAGCAGAAAGATGTTCACTTGTGTTTTATTGAATATGTGTGAATCATAACAAATTATGGATAACATTGAAAAGAATGGGAATTCCATAACACTGAATTGTACTCTTGAGGAACCTGTACATAGACCAGGAGGCTGTCGTTTGAACAGAACAAGGGGATACTGCAAAGATTAAAATCAGGAAGAGTGTGCGTCAGGGTTGTATCCTTTCACCATACTTATTCAATCTGTATGCTGAGCAAATAATCTGAGAAGGTGGACTATATGAAGAAGAATGTGGCATCAGGATTGGAGGAAGACTCATCCACAACCTGCGATACGCAGATGACATAACCAATCTTGCTGAAAGCGAAGATGACTTGGAGCACTCACTGATTGTTCTGGTTACCTAGTGCCGCTCTGACGGGAAATAAACCACAAATGGGATGGCCTTAACAAACAGGAGTTTATTCTTACAATTTGGAGGCTTTAAGTCCAAGTTCAAAGTGCCAGGTTCTAGGGGCTGGGTGAAAGCCCCTCAACCTTGGAGTCCAACTCTGCCTCCTGCTCCTGGCCCACTGGAGCTAGAGGTGTTTCTTCACTCAGCAGCTGGCTGCTGAGGCTGAGAAGCCTCAAGGTTGACAAGTAAAAAGGTACAGTCCTGATGTTACCAAACTACATGGCAGGCCATTAACTTAAGTCCATTGTAAGTCCCAAGGTCAGCAGAGCATGGCAAGCTTCTGAGCAATGACACGGCTACATGCAGGGTCCAAGTGTGCCATAGGCTAGAGACCATTCCCAAGGCTTCTTCTTATATACAGGAAACAGACCCCCATCCCAAAGGCAGCTATTCAGCTGCTCGTTGTAGATCCCACCATGGAGTTGAGTGATGGAGTTGAGTGATGGAGTCTCATCATGGAGAATAACTACCACCAGCTGCCCAGCCACTCAACCAGGCCCAGCCAAGTTGACACACAAATATACCTACCAAACTGAAGAAGATTAGACTACAGTCTGCAGTATGGATTACACCTCAACATAAAGAAAACAAAAATCCTCATAACTGGACCAATAAGAAGCATCAAGATAAATGGAGAAAAGATTGAAGTTGTCAAAGATTTCATATTACTTGGTTCCACAATCAACACTAATGGAAGTAGCAGTCAAGACATCAGCCGTCGTATTACACTGGGCAAATCTGCTTCAAAAGACCTCTTCAAAGTGCTGAAAAGCAAAGATGTCTTTTTGAACAGTAAGGTGCACCTAACTTAAGCCATGGTGTTTTCAGTCTTCTCATGTGCATGTGAAATCTGGACAATGAATAAGGAAGATTGAAGAAGAGTTGATGCTTTTGCATTGTGGTGTTGGTGAAGAAAACTGAAGGTACCATGGACTGCCAGAAGAACGAACAAATCTGTCCTGGAAAAAGGGCATCCAGAATGCTCTTTGGAAGTGAGAATGGCCAGACTTTGTCTCACCTACTTTGGTCATGTTTTCAGAAGGGACCATTCCCTGGGGAAGGATGTCATGCTTGGTAAAGTGGAGGGTCAACGAAAAATGGGAAGACCCTCAATGGGACGGATTGACATAGTGACTGCAATGATGGGCTCAGGTATAGCAAGGATTGTGAGGATGGTGCCTGACTGGGCAGTGTTTCATTCTATTGTACATAGCATAGGGTCACTATGAGTCGGAGCTGACTTGATGGCATCTAACAACAACAGCAACAACATGTGCCAAGTTGGAAGAAAGAAGTGGCAATCTGCTACCATAAAAATTTACAGCCTTGGAAACCCTATGGGGTAGTTCTACTCTGTCCTATCAGGTCACTATGAGTCGGAATAGACTTGATGGCTGTGGATTTGTGGGTTTTATGTGCCAAGTAGGAGTCCTTGTAGTACAGTGGTTAGGCATTCAGCTGCAGTTCAAACCCAGCGGCCGCTCTGCAGGAGAAAGATGTGGTAGTCTGCTTCCATAAATATTTACAGGTTGGAAACCTTGGGAAAACAGAGTAGAATTATCCTATAGGGTTGCTGTGAGTCAGAATCTATGTGGTTTTTGGTTTTGGATGTGTCAGACACAGTGCTAAGCACTTTACATGCATGATTTCATTTAATTTGCACAACAACCTATGTTTGAGATAACTACTATAGTGTTGTTGTTGTTGTTATGTGCTGTCGAGTCAAACCCGACTCATAGTGACCCCTCCTTGGGTTTCCGAGGCAGTATCACTACAGAAGTAGGATTGCCCAACCTTCCTTCCAAGGAGTGGCTGGTGGGTTTGAACCGCCAGCCGTCTGGTTAGCAGGCAAGTGTCTTAGCCACTATGCTACCAGAGCTCCCACTACTATATATAGTAGTCTGCATATTCTATTGAGGAATCTAAGGGACAAATGTAATAAACAGGAATCAAATCAACTACATCTGTGGAAGGAGATGATGGAGAAGCTCAATATCAACAGTCAGAACAAGGCCAGGGGCAACTGTGGAACTGACCATCATATGCAACTTGCTCATATGCAAATTCAAGTTGAAGCTGAAGAAAATTAAAACAAGTCCACAAGAGCAAAATTATGACCTTGAGTATATCCCACCTGAATTTAGATACTATATCAAGAACAGATTTGATACATTGAACACTAATGATCAAAGAGCAGAGGAGTTATGACATGACATCATGCATGAAGAAAATAAAAGGTCAATAAAGAAAGAAAAGACCAAAATGGATGTTAGAGGGACAACTCTGAAACTTGCTCTTGAATGGAGAGTAGCTAAAGCAAATGGAAGAAATGATGAAGTAAAAAGTGAACAGAAGATTTCAAAGGGTGGCTCAAGAAGACAGAATAAAGTATTATAATGAAATGTGTAAAGACTTGGAGTTAGAAAATGAAAAGGGAAGAACACACTCAGCGTTTCTCAAGCTGAACGAACTGAAGAAAAATTCAAGCCTCAAGTTGAAATATTGAAGATTTCTGTGGGCAAAATATTGAACGAGGCAGGAAGCATCCAAAGAAGATGCAATGAATACATAGAGTCACTGAATCAAAAAGAATTGTTTGATGTTCAGTCATTTCAGGAAGTAGCATATGATAAAGAACTGATGGTATCAAAGGAAGAAGTCCAAGCTGCACTGATGGAATTGGCAAAAAAAAAAATGGGTCCAGGAATTGAAGGAATACCCATTCAGATGTTTCAACAAATGGATGCAGTGCTGGAACTGCTCACTCATTTATACGAAGAAATTTGGAAGACAGCTACTTGGACAACCTACTGGAAGAGATCCATATTTGTGCCCATTCCAAAGAAAGGTGATCCAACAGAATGTGGAAATCATCAAACAATATCATATGTAAGTAAAATTTTGCTGAAGATAATTCAATAACAGTCACAGCAGTACATCGATAGAGAACTGCCAGAAATTCAAGCTGGATTCAGTAGAGGGCGTGGAACAAGGTATATGATAGCTGATATCAGATGAATCATGGCTAAAAGTAAAGGATACCAGAAAGATGTTTACCTGGGTTTCACTGACTGTGCAAAGCCATTCGACTACGTGGATCATAACAAATTAGGGAGAATGTTGCAAAGCATGGGAATCCCAGAACACCTAATTGTGCTCATGAGGAACCTGTATGTGAACCAAGAGGCAGTCATTTGAACAGAGCAAGGAGATACTGCATGGTTTAAAATCAGGAAGGGTGTGTGTCAGGGTTGAAACCTTTCCCCATACTTAATGAATCTGTGAGCTGAGCAAATAATCTGAGAAGCTGGACTATGTGAATAGGAACATGGCATCGGGATTGGAGGAAGACTCATTAACGACCTGTGATATACAGATGCTACTACCTTGCTTGCTGAGAGTGAAGAAGACTTGAAGCACTTACTGTTGAAGATCAAAGACTATAGCCTTCAGTATGGCTTACACCTCAACATAAAGAAAACAAAACTTCTCACAACTGGACCAATAAGCAACAACAGGATAAACGGAGAAAAGATTGAAGTTGTCAAGGATTTCATTTTACTTCGATCCACAATCAATGCCCATGGAAGCAGCAGTTGAGAAATCAAATGACAGGAGGCAGAGACAAGATGGAGTCCCACCAATACACCCTGCCCAATCCCTCTACAAAAGAAATCAAATGGCATATTGTATTGGGTAATTCTTCTGCAATAAAACTTCTTTAAAGTGTTGAATAGCAAAGATGTCACTTTGAAGCTAAGGTGCACTTGACCCAAGCCATGGTATTTTCAACTGCCTCATATGCATGCAAAAGCTGGATAATGAATAAGGAAAACTGCAAAAGAATTGAGACATTTGAATTATTGTGCTGGTGAAGAATATTGAATATACCATGGACTAGGCACTTGACTGCTAACCAGAAGGCTGGCGGTTCAAACCCACCAGCCACTCCTCAGAAGGAAGGTTGGGCAATCAATCTACTTCTGTAGTGATACTGCCTTGGAAACCCAAGGAAGGGTCGCTGTGAGTCAGGTCTGACTCCACGGCATATAATAACCACAACAACCAGAAGAACAAACACATCTATATTGGAAGAGGTACAGCTCCCTCGAAGAGAGAATGGCCAGACCTTGGTTACGTTATTGGGAGGGATTAGTCCCTGGAGAAGGATATCACAGTTGGTAAAGTAGAGGGTCAGTGAAAAAGAGAAAGATCGTCAATGAGGTGGATTGACACAGTGAGAACAACAATGGGCTCAAGCACAGTAACAATCGTGAAGATGGTGCAGAACCAGGCAGTATTGCATTCTGTGGTACACAGGGCGGCTATGAGTTGGAACTGACTCATGGGCATCTAACCACCACCACCACCACAACAAGGCACAAAGGGGTAACGTTTCCATGTCTGAATTATGTTCTGCTTTGAATTTTTTTGTTGAAACCATATGTTTTCTGTAGTGGAAGACATTTTGAATGAAATTTTAAAAAGAAGGATTTTGATACAATCAATGGCACACATATATTCTGAGGAGTCTCTGGTGCTGGGGTTGGTGCGATGAGGGCCATTTCTTCAGATTCACGCAGTTATACATACCCCTATCAGATAGCCAAGGAGCTCTGGTAGCATAGTGCCTAAGGCACTTGACTGCTAACCAGAAGGCTGGCGGTTCAAACCCACCAGCCACTCCTCGGAAGGAAGGTTGGGCAATCCTACTTCCGTAGTGATAACTGCCTCAGAAACCCAAGGAGGGGTCGCTATGAGTCGGGGCTGACTCGACGGCATACAACAACAACAACAACATCAGATAGCCAAAACTAAACCAAACTCACTTCTGTCGAGTCGGACCCCTCCTTGGGTTTCCGAGGCAGTATCACTACGGAAGTAGATTGCCCAACCTTCCTTCTAAGGAGTGTCTGGTAAGTTTGAACCACCAGCCTTCTGGTTAGCAGTCAAATACCTTAGGCACTATGTGGCCAAAGCTCCTGCAGAAAATTCATTGTTGTTATGTGTCATCAAGTCAGACCTGACTCATAGCGACACCTCCTTGGGTTACCGAGGCGTTGTCACTACGGAAGTAGATTGCCCAACTGTCCTTCCAAAGGTGGGCACTATATGTTCCAAAGGTGGGCACTATATGGCTTTTGAGTGAAAGTGTTAAGTACCTTGCCCAAGGTCACATGACTAGCTTGAGGCTGCAGTGAGATTGGTGTTTAGGTTTGGCTGACTGTTTTTGGCATCTGGCAGGAAATAAAACAGCAATTCTTGCTGACGCAGAGCTCACAGTCTTGCTAGATTCCAGCAAGAGGGATCATGGATATCTTTGTAAAAGAGAAGGACCTTGAAAGATGGGGAGGATTGACACTGGGGATGGAAGCATTTTAGACTGAGAAAATATTTGTTGCAAACTCTCAGAAGCTGTAGTGAGCTGGGAGTGCTGTGGGTTTTATTCGTGAGGTTGGGGCAATCAGGAAGTTTCTCAGGTAGGGGAGAGTTATGGATTGAATTGTGTTCCCCGCCCCCCCAAAATATGTTGAAGTCCTGACTCCTGGTGCTAATGAATGTAATCTTGTTCGGAAATAGGATCTTTGAAGATATTATCAGTTGAGTTGACATGAAGTCATACTGGAGTAGGGTGGTGTCCTTATAAAAGAGGAGAGATACAGATACTCACGTAGACATCACCATGTGATGATAAAACAGAGAATATAGCTACAAGCCAAGGAATGCCTGGAGCTACCAGAATGAAGACAAGAATTTTTCCCTAAAGCCCTCAGAGAGAGTATGACTCTGCTGACACCCTGAATTCAGACTTTCAGCCTCCAGAACTGTGAAACAATACGTTTCTGCTCTTTTAAAGCACCCAGTTTGTGGTTCTTTGTTATGGCAGCCCTAGGAAACTATTACAGTTATGACCAGATTCATGTTAAATAAAGAATATTTACAGGACAGAGTAGATAGAAGAGAAACAGATGACTACAAAACAAGTTAAGAAGTGTTTCTGTTAGTGCTCTGTGGTAGGCAGAGTAATGATCTCTCAGTGTCTGCGTCCTAATCCTTGGAAACTAGGATTATATTACTTTACATGACAAATGGGACTTTGCACAGATGATTTAATCAAGGATCTTGATGTGGGGAGTTTGTTCTGGATTCTCTGGGTGGGCCCAATGCAATCACAAGGGTCCTTGTAAGGGAAGGAGGGAGGAGGCAGGAGAGTCAGAGAAGGAGATATAACAAGAGAAGCAGAGGTCCAAGTGATGTGATTACTGGCTGGCAGCCCTGAAGCCAATGTAAAATGGTAGTAGTAGCATCAAAACCTATCTAAAATTCACAGGAGGAGAAAGAACTACCGTCATCCCAAAGCTGATTTCTATGAGGTAGAGGTCAGACATACCTCCACCCTCCAATGTTTTCACCAATTCTGACACGAACCATCCCTCTGACCATGGCACTCTCTACTTGACTGCTGTGTTTGATAACTGTTGCAATGGCCACACACCACTCACAGACCATACTCATGACTATAGGGTTTATTGCAAAGTAGCAGGTTATAGTTCAGGATCAAGATCCACTTGGAAGTAACAGGAACAACTCAGGAGACAGGATATGATTCGTCAATCAGGACAGTTTCCAATCTCTCAGCTCCTTCTTGGTTGTGCCTGCAAGCATGCAGGCCTCACTCTCAGCCTCTGCCCTACATGGGCACCCCTTGTCTATGTGGGCAAGTAGTATAGCTTTTTATCTCCCCTGATAAATACCTGGTTGCACCCCACTCTTTCAGGAAGTCTTCTGCCTGAAGGCACTCAGTGTAGGTCAGCAAGCCCACTGCAACTGTCTGCTGCTCCTGTGCCACTTCCATCTCATGCTGCCTCCAGTGTTATAGCTGTATCTCTATCTCCTGAGTCTAGGAAGTTCTCAGCCACTGGTCTAAAGGATTCATTCTGCTCCTGGCTCTTCTTGATGGTAGTGAAGTCCTTCTTAAACCTATGTGGGGTTACTCCTTAACTTGTGTTAGAAAGGCATTTTAATACTTGATCATTACCTAAATATGCTTTAAAAACTGCCCAGTGGTGATTACAGGAAGCAATAAAATGGTAGAGTAACTGAAGACCAGAAGCAAAGTCTGGACAACAATATACTGTGCTACATCCTCGGAAGGAAGGTTGGGCAATCCTACTTCCGTAGTGATACTGCCTCGGAAACCCAAGGAGGGGTTGCTATGAGTCGGGGCCGACTCCACGGCACATAACAACAACAACAACAACAAAGTTGTGATAATTTGTTACAGCAGCAATAGGAAACTAATACATGTTCTTTGATTACAAGCAACAGAAACAGATTCTGACTACATTAAGGAAATAAAGGAATTCATTGGGAGTTCAACAGAGAGGAGGAGTAATTTAGCAGATTGTTAAGTTTGGGGGGAGTGAACTGAGTAGAACTAAGCTCTTCCTCCCTCTTTTTCTTTGAGATCTGCTTGCTTACAAGAAGCATGCTTTTTGTTCTGTTCCTTAATGTCCCAAGTTTCCCAGAGTCTGGCCCTCATAGGGAGGACTATGATTTTTCAGCACTGCCTGGGACCAGAAAGGAAAGTTGAATTCTGGGATCCACTTGTCCATCAGACC
This sequence comes from Orycteropus afer afer, assembly GCF_000298275.1. Taxonomy (NCBI): domain Eukaryota; kingdom Metazoa; phylum Chordata; class Mammalia; order Tubulidentata; family Orycteropodidae; genus Orycteropus; species Orycteropus afer. The sequence goes on along the minus strand of NW_006921859.1, from coordinate 3,292,638 downwards.
TAAAGTTGCATACTCAATATCTTTGTTGGTAATAAGGCAATATTTTTATCTCCCTCTGCCTTATTTCTGTATCTCTTATTTGATTCTAAACTAGGCTAAATTCACTACCGTTGAGTGAATTTTGACTCATAGCAACCCCCATTGAGTTTCCAAGGCTGTAAATATTTACAGAAGCAGACTACCCTATCTTTTTTTCCAGGAGCAGCTGATGGGTTTGAACCACCAACTTTTGTGGGGTGTTTTTCTTTTGAGTTATTTTATCTATCTGTTTATTTATTTATTTGTTTGTTTGTTTGTTTTATTGTGATTTGGGTGAAGATTTACAGAGCAAATTCACTTTCCATACAGCAGTTCACATACACTTTGTCCCATGACATTGACCACAGTTTACCACAATGCAACAGCTCCCCTCCCACTTCCTCCCCATAGTTACCTCTTCCCAGGGTCCATCTCTCCATGCACTCCTGCTCCCTGAGCTGTCTCCCTATGAACCACCAACCTTTTGGTTAGCAGCCAAATGCCTTAACTACTACACCACCAGAGCTCCTTAAACTTGGGTAAGGCCCTCGTAAGGCCCAACAAACAATTTCTCATGAAATCTGGGATCAGAAGGCTTAGCTCCAACTATTTTCTATACCTGTGCATTCTACTCAAGATTTAAATTCGCTGTGTGGCTTAGATCTTTTGCTCATCTCTTGGTAAAGGTGGAAAGCGCCTTGACTGACAGTCCCCTCAAGACTGCAGGGAATCGAAGGAGTGTTTCTCTGAAAGAAACTTTGGCAATTTCTAAAATAAAGGAGGAAAGCTATTGAGCAGGCAGAAACAGCAGATGTCCACCACAGGGAGCTATTGCAAAAGTCCAGGAGAAAGGTAGTGAGCTCCTGGACTATGGAAGTAGAATTAATGGGACTTGACATCAGACCAGATGGGGATAAGAATGTCTGAGTCTTGACCAGGTGACTGGGCTCATGGTGATGCCATTAATAATTATTTCATTAATTGATTCAGTCAACATATATTTAATGAGCATTTATTATATGCCTGTTATTGTGGTTGGTGCTAGGTATCCAGTAGTGAACAAAGTGGGAAGGGTCCCCCACTCTCACAGAACTTGCAGACAATAAAACTAAAATAGAGTGTGCTGGATGTTATGCTAAGGATAGGACTGGCTGCAGTGGAACACATAAAAGAGACACCGAGCCCAAATTTGAGAAGAAATGGCATCTAAATGAGGTTAAATTTTGCAGATGAGGAGGATTTACCTAGAAAAGAGGTAGGGGAAGGGTATTCCAGACAAAGGGACCAGCATGTGCAAAGAACTAGAGGCAAGAGGGAATATGGCAAATTTAGGGGAACTTTGGTACTCAATAGGAGCTCTGGTGGCATGGTACCTAAGGCATTTGACTGCTAACCAGAAGGCTGGTGGTTCAAACCCACCAGAAATTCCTCAGAAGGAAGATGGGGCAATCTACTTCTGTAGTGAGATCACCTCAGAAACCCTAGGAGGTGTTGCTATGAATCGGATCCGACTCAACGGCAGTGAGGTGTTTTTTTTTTAATTATTATTATTGGTTTTTGGGACTCAACAGAGGAAGGCATCTCTTTCTTATATTGAAAAAATCCTTCACTGGAAAGGATCTAGGGGAAAAACGGAAGCACATCTCACCCTGTAGAAGCTGAAAGGGTGGAATCTTGCCCCTTACTTGACAACGGGGGCGTGAGCATATGACTAGGCCACTAGGATATTCCTGCACAGGACTTTGACTCTTGAAGGAGAAAGGTGAAAGAGCAGGGCCAGTTGGAGCCTGTTTTTGGTGGGGAGGTGAGAGCCCAGCAGCAATGGGGTGGCTGTCCAAAGCAGGCCTTACTTGTGCCATGGATTTGATTGTATTCTTAGCCTAATTACTTTAGGCTCCTACCGACTTTGGGAATTTGTGAACACACTACATTATTCATTTTTCCTGGGTGGCACAAAAGATTAAGCACTCGACTACTGGCCTGAAACATTGGCAGTTCAAACCTTTCCAGAGGCACCTTGAAAGACAGGTCTGGCTATCTACTTTGGAAAGGTCACAGCCTTGAAAACCTTATGGAGCAGTCCTGCTATGCAAACGTGGGTTTATGAGTAAGAGTCGATTTGACAGCAACAAACTAACGGCAATGATCACATTATTCAATAAATTCCTTCACTGCTTAGTTTAACCATCAAGAACCCTGATTGGCACAGAACTGAGAGTGGATCAACCTGGTTGAATTACAACTTGAGATGGTAAAAAGAGTGTAGGGAGTTAGGGAACCACAGAAACTCTTCTAGGGGCTCCTGGGGGAGGCTTTCCTCTCCAGTAAAGAGAGATGCCCAGGAGGAAGAGCTCCCTTCCTCTTCCCTTGGACGGTGAGGGAGGATGCAATGACCATGAAGGGGGAGCTGAGAGATACAGAGAGAAGCCTACCTAGAGTCTGAGCTGCTGAATTAAACAAACTAGGTATCACTTTCCTCCAGATTTCTTGGGATTTCTGTTGTTGCAGCACTAGAGAATTAAGACACCAGGGTTAGGACTTCAACATATTCTTCTGGAGGACACAATTCAACTCCCAACAGTTATTAACTAAGCTTTTTCTGAACTACTGTTTTCCACCTTCATGCCTCAGGGGAGAAATGACACCAGGGAAGAGAAAGAGCAAAAGAGAAAGAGTCTTAGTTTTGGTGTTCTAAAAGCCGAGGCCTGGCCTAAGAAAAAAAATGTAGAAGACACACACACACTCACACTGCACCGAAAACAAGACATTTGCCCATTGCAGAAGGGAGAAAGGAGTCTGAGACAAAGTGATGGACTATTGTGGATCACTGAGAAGGGGTCCTGCAGCTTACCTCTTCCTGTCCCAGGAATGTGTAGACTGAGGAGTGGTAATGACATGAACCCCAGATAAGTTTGGGAAATCTTAGAGAAGGAAAGGCTGTGTCTTAGTTCTCTAGTGCTGCTATAACAGAAATACTACAAATGGGTGACTTTAACAAACAGAACTATTCTCTCACAGTGTAGATTACCCATACCCACTACCATCGATTTGATTCCAACTCATGGTGACCCTCAGACAGAGTAGAACTGCGACATAGGGTTTCCAAGGAAGCAGATGCCTTATCTTCCTCCTGCAGAGCAGCTGGTGCATTCAAACTATTGACCTTTTGGTTAGCAACTAAATTTCTTAATCATGGCTCCACCAGAGCTCCTCAGGAGGCTAGAAGTCTGAATTAAAGGCACCAGCTATAGAGGAAGGCTTTCTCTCTCTGTTGGCTCTAGGGGGAGGTCTCTGTCTCCTTTTAACATCTGTTGTTGTTGTTGTTGTTATGTGCTGTCGAGTCGGACCCGACTCATAGCGACCCCTCCTTGGTTTTCCAAAGCAGTATCACTACGGAAGTAGATTTCCCCATCTTCCTTCCGAGGAGTGGCTAGTGGGTTTGAACCACCAGCTTTAACATCTGTGGACTCCGCATTCCTTGGAGGTCTCCATGTGTCTTGGCATTAGTCTTCTCCTGGGTTTAGGATGTTTTCAGCACAGGGACTCCAGGTCCAAAGGGCACTCTCCGCTCCCAGCTTTTCTTTTTTTGGTGGTAGGAGGTGCCTGTTTCTCTGCTCACTTCTCTCTCCTTCTAACTCTTGTAAAATAAAATGTGACACAGGCCACACCCCAGGGAAACTCCCTTACATCAGATCAGAGCTGTGACCTGAGCAAGGGTGTTATATCCCACTCTAATCTCCTTACAACTGATTGGCTGATCACATCAGATTATATCATGGGGATGATTACATCATTACCTAACTGCCAAACCACTGAGAATCATGGCTCAGCCAAGTTGACACATTTTTGAAGGACACAATTTAAACCGTGACAGACTCTATTACTTTTCTGTGTGTGTGTAGCCCAGGAAAGAATAAGAACTAGGAGTCCCCATTCCCACTGCAAGAGGTAGGGTAAAGCCAAGGACCTGAGACGTACTTAAAGTTCCCCTCATGTTCCAGTATGCTGCAAGGGGCCGCAGAATGTGTTCTGCCCATTTCACTGTGATGGGACACCAGTGACTGATGGACTGGCAGATGCTTTGGGATGGATGGTCCCTTATAGCCACGACCTCTGTGGACTGATGACTGGAAAACAAATGGGAGCAAGGCCATCCTTGCATGACCTCTTGAGAGGCAGCTGCAGCCTAGAGCTGGTTAGCCACTGCTGTGGCAGGTGTTGGTATCGGCCCAAAGTCCTTTATCTAAAATCAGATGTGATTCAGAACTGGCATATTTTGGCCTTTAGAAAAAAGTGATACAGGGCATATGCCATATGTTAGTTAACATCCCAAGTAGGGCAGCACCACGTAAGGAAGCACACTGACATTTCCGTAGTAAAATACACGGGGTAAGTGGAGGTTACAGAATCTGATGTCTTTCAGATCAGAACGTTTTTAGATCAGATTTAGTTGTCACTATTTTAAAAAAAAATTATTGTGTAAAATATGTGTAACAAAGTTTGCCATTTATCCTTTTTTAAGTGCGTAATTCAGTGGCATTAATTACATTCACAATCTTGTGCAACCTTCAGCACTATTTCCAAAATGTTTTCATCACTGCAAATAGAAACTCTGTTCCCGTTAAGCAATAACTGCCCATTTACCCCTCATGCCAGTCCCTGGTAACCTCTAATCTACTTTCTGTCCCTATGAATTCACCTATTCTAGATATTTCATATAAGTGGGATCACCCAATATTTATAAAAATATATAAAAATTATAAAAATATTCTGTCTGGCTTATTTTACTTAGCATAATGTTTTCAAGGTTCATCCTTGTCATGTAGCATGTATTAGTACTTCATTCCTTTTTATGGCTGAATAATATTCCATTGTATATATAGACCACATATTGCTTCTCTGTTCACTTGTTGATTGGCATTTACATTGTTTCCATGTTTTGGCTCTTGTGAATAATGCTGCTGTGAACATTAGTACAATTATCTGCTTGAATTCCTACTTTGTGGTGTAGTGACCTAATATGGATCTTCTAGTCATAGTCTTCGTGGCTCCCACTAAATGACTGGGTGGGACTATTCAAACGTGAGGTGCTTACGGCCAACCAAGGGGATTGGATAACTTGCTAATAATTTAATTAAGGTACATGGCTCCCTTATGGGGTGGGGGGATTGTGCAAGTAAGGTGTATGGGACCCTAATGTGAGGATTGGCAAGTTTTGCAGTCTCTCTAGGCTTAAAATGAGCTGTCTCAGAGGCTGTAAAGGGAGATTTCACTGCTATCAAGAAAGAACCGGAAGTGGAGTATATTCTTGGACTTGAGATCGCTGAGAGAGATGGCAGAGAGATGGCAGCAGCAGAGACGACAGAGTGGTGGACTTGCTAGCCAATGGAGGGAGGAGCTGAGAGCCTTCAGACAGGAGGCTTGCTGGCGGAGTAGGGTGCACCTATCAGCAGAGCTAAAAGACCTTTGTAACACTTGCCAGAGCACGGCAGAGACCACGGGGAGGCTGTGCTGATCAAAGATTTATATTCTGAGCATTCCTGAACCTGAATTGTAACCTGTTACTTCCCTAATAAACCCCATAATCGTGAGTATTTTATGTGAGTTGTCTGTGACCTGCAACAGATTATTGAACTCAGGAGAGAAGTAGAGAGTGCTATGGGATAGATGGCTAGAACTGGTAAAAAGATTAGAGGGTGGCAGCAAGTCTGACCTCCGCCTCATAGGAATCAGCCTTGGGCTGTCATTGCTGATGGGATTCTCTCTTCCCCTTGTGAAGTTAGAGGGGGTCACATGATGCCTCCCCTACCCCCTTTTGGCACACTGTCTATTCTTTTTCCGCCTAGGAGTAGAATTATTGAGTCATATGGTAATTCTATGTTTAACTCTTTTGAAGGACTGTTGAACTGTTTTCCACAGTGGCTGTACCATTTTACAATCCCACCAAAAATGTATGAAGGTCCCAATTTCTCCACATCTTCATCAACATTTGTTGTTTTCCATTTTTTAGATAGTAACCATCCTAGTGGAAGTGAAGTGGTATCTCATTGTGATTTTGATTTGCATTTCCCTAATAATAATGACAGGTGCTCTGGTGGCATAGTGCCTAAGGCATTTGACTGCTAAACAGAAGCCTGGTGGTTCAAACTCACCAGCCACTCCTCGGAAGGAAGGTTGGGCAATGTAATTCTGAAGACATGTTGTCGTTGTTATGTGCCTTCGAGTCGGACCAGACTCATAGCGACCTCTCCTTGGGTTTCCGAGGCAGTATCACTACGGAAGTAGATTGCCCCATCTTCCTTCCGAGAAGTGGCTGGTGGGTTTGAACCGCCAGCCTTCTGGTTAGCAGTCAAGTGCCTTGGGCACTACGCTACCAGAGCTCACTGCCTTGGAAACCCAAGGAGGGGTAGCTGTGAGTCAGAATTGACTCGATGACAGTGAGTTTGGTTTTTTTTTCCTTTCAATAATAATGACAGGAGTCCCCGGGTGGCACCAACAATTAGATGTTTGACTACTAATTAAAAGTAGCAGTTTGAACCTACCCACAGGTGCCTCAGGAGACAGGTCTGCAAATCTGCTTCTGAAAAGTCACAGCCTTGAAAATCCGTGCAATAGCTCTACTCTGCACACATGGGGTTGCCATGAGTTGGAAATGACTTCATGGCAACTAACAACAACAACAATGATAATGACATTGAACATTTTTTTCATGTGTTTGTTAGCCATTTGTGTATCTTCTTTGATGAAATGTCTATTCAAGTTATTTGCTCATTTTTTAATTGAGTTTTTAGAGTTCTTTTTATATTCTGGATACTAGGCTGTTATTAGATATAAGATTTGCAAATATTTTCTCCCATTTTCTAGGTTATCTTTCATTTGTTTGATAATGCCCTTTGATGCACAAAAGTTTTTAATTTTGATGAAGTCCCATTTATCTATGTTTTCTTTTGTTGCTTATGTTTTGGTTTCATATCTAAGAGTCCATTGCCAAGTCCATGGTCATGAAGATTTACTCTTATGTTTTCTTTTAAGAGATTTATGGTTTTAGTGCTTATATTTAGGTCTTTGATCTATTTTGAGTTAATTTTTGTGTGTGGTGTGAAGTAGGAGTCTAGTTTCATTTTTTCAATGTAGATATCTAGCTGTTCAGCATCATTTGTTGAAGTGATTGTTCTTTCTCCATTGAATGGACTCAGCGTCCTTGACAAAAATCAGTTGGCCATAAGTGTATTGGTATATTTCTGGACTTTCAATTCTATTCCATTTGTCTGTATGTCTACCATTATGCAAGTACTAGACTACTTTGAGTACTGTAGCATTGTCCTAAGTTTTGAAATAAGGAAGTATGAATCCTCCAACTTTTTTTTCTTTTGCAAGGTTGTTCTTGCTCTTCTGGGTCCTTTAACTTTCCGTATAATGTTTAGGATACACTTGCCAATTTCTACAAAGATGCCATCTGGAATTACTATGTGGATTACAATGAATCTATAGGTCAGTTTGGGGAGTATTTCTATCTTAACAGTAAGTATTCTGATCCATGAACATGGGATGTCTTTTTCCCAACTGTTTCTTACTGCAGCAAAGTCTAGTCCATCCTAACTAAATGTCCCTTGTTGGGGTCAGAGTAAAGAGGCTGGACAGGAGACAAGAGGCCAAGACCCACTTACCTTGGTTAGTGGAGACTTGGACTTTAGTTCCAGGGGCTATATTTAGTTACCCACATAGACCAAATTCCTCTTGCCTGTTATCGTACACCCTTTGTGGGCTTCACAACCTCACCTGACCTGGCACCTACTTTCCAATCTTTCTAACATGCTTCCTGTCCCTTTGCACCCAAACCACAAGCAGATATGTGGTTTTCTGAAAACCAAGCTCAAGCCACCTAAACAAGCAGAGACTTTCAGCTAAAGTTTTGAGGTCACTGTGACCAACTGCTGATTTCCATAAAAGCTGCCAGCCTTCTAAGAAAGGCTTATGATATTAACAGCAACAAATACATACTTGGTTGGGAAATGCTGCACATTAAACACTGCGTGTGAGGAAATCCTTGTGGAATGAACCAGAAGTTTCACTGGAAAGTGATTACTCAGAGCCAAAGCATTGGGTTGGAAGTACTCCCAGAATAATATTTATTGTTGTTATGTGCCGTCGAGTCGGATCTGACTCATAGCGACCCCTCCTTGGGTTTCCGAGGCAGTATCACTACGGAAGTTGATTGCCCAAACTTCCTTCTGAGGACTGGCTGGTGGGTTTGAACCACCAACTTATTGAGCACCTGCTATATCTCAAGCACAGTCAGAACTCAATAGTCCTTGTGTTAGGGAACTCAGAGTGAATGGGAGAGACAGACAAGTGAGTAGAAGGAGATATCACAATGTGATAAGTCAGGTCTGTTGGTTGATTTAGTCATTATTTCATCTGACACATATATATTGAGCTCTCCTGATATGCTAGTGGCTGGGCATTTGAAAAAAGAAGAAGAGAAAGGAAGAAGAAGAGGAGGGGGAGAGGGGAGGGGGAAAAGGAGGAGAGAGGGACTATGTTTGACTTCCTTAAGTTTACACTCTAGCAGACATGAGAAAAGTAGACACAAGGGACTAAGGGAGCACTTAGCAGGGGGAAATAACTTAATCTAGAGGGGAGTAAGGGATGACTTTATAAAGGAAGGGACCCCAGAATTAAGTCCTGAAGGATGAGCAAGAGTGTGGTAGCAAAGAAGGAGAAGGGCATTCCAGGTAGAGAGAAGAATTTAAGCAAAGGCTTGAAGGCATGAATTGGCTTAGTGCATTTGGCAACTGCCAGTAGTTTGGTATTATTTAAATGTGGGGTTACCCATTTTGGTAAGAGATAAGGTAAGAGACTAGGCTAACAGGCTGTTCCATAAAGGGCCCTAGGTGTTGAGTTTAACCAGAAAACATTAGGAGCCAGATTTTAAGTTGAAGGGTTTATTAGTTAGGAAACAGGCTCAGTCACTCTAACAAAGACTCTAAAATAACAATAGCTTAAAAAAAGCAGAAGTTACTTCTCAATTATGTAAAAATACAGGCTGTTTCTGGTTTGTTGTTCAGACATCTTCAACTTTCCTTCTTGTAGTTCAAGAGGGCCACACACTTCTACCATCATTTCTGCATTTTAGCCAGCAGGAAGGAGTAAAGTGGCTGTGGAGGACACACCTCTTCCCTTAAAATGCACACTTCACCTTCACACACATTGTACTGCCAGAATTCCATCACATGGCCACAACTAGCTGCCAGGGTAGCTGGGAAATGTAGTTTTTATTCTGGACAGGAATGTGGTCAGCTAAAATGTTGAGGTTCTGTTACTATGGAAGAATAGATGGTAGGGGACAACTAAACAAACAAACAAACAAAAAACCAAACTCACTGCTGTCGAGTCGGATCCAACTCATGGTGACCCCTTCTTGGGTTTCTGGGGGGCGTATCACTATGGAGTTAGATTGCCCAATCTTCCTTCCAAGGAGTGGCTGGTGGCAGCCTTCTGGTTAGCAGTCAAATGCCTTAGGCACTATACCACCAGAGCTCCTAGGGGACAACTAACTGCAAAAATCCTATTTGCCTTTTGGAAAGATCTCTCTGAAAAAGGTGGAGAATGGGCTGAATGGTAAGAGACCTGAGCCAAGGAAGTAATCAAAATAAAAGACACTGAAGCTTGAACCAATGTAGAAACATCTGGGGTGGGGAGAAGTGGACAAAGGTTAGAGATATTTGAAGGTTGAATGGACAGGATAAGATGACTAATTGGCTGTATTTTTAATTAACTGTACTTATTATAGTGGCTAAGACACTTGCCTGCTAACCAGACGGCTGGTGGTTCAAACCCACCAGCCACTCCTCGGAAAGAAGGTTGGGCAATCCTACTTCCGTAGTGATACTGCCTCGGAAACCCAAGGAGGGGTCGCTATGAGTCGGGGGTCGACTCGACGGCACATAACAACAACAACAACATTATAGCCTGAAACTGTGTATGCATTTCTGTGATTAGCTGTTTAATGTCTATCTCTCAAGTTGATCATGAAATCACAAGGACAGGGACTGGCCTGTTTTACTCACCACAGAATCCCAGGGCCAGTGCCTAGCACAGTGCCTTGCATACAGCAAGTGCTTAATAAATCTTTGGTGAGTGAGTGAATGAATGACTAGAAAGAGGAGGAGCACAGAACGATATGTTGTTGTTGTTGTTTGTGCCGTCGAGTTGGACCCAACTCATAGTGACCCCGCCTTGGGTTTCCGAGGTGGTATTGCTAAGGAAGTAGATTGCCCAACCTTCCTTCTGAGGAGTGGCTGGTGGGTTTGAACCACCAGCCTTCTGTTAGCGGTCAAGTGCCTTAGGCACTACACTACCAGAGCTCCTGGGATGATAATAGCAATGTGTTAAAATGGCATTGTCATCTAACTTCATGAGGGGGAGGGAGAAAAATCGGCATCGGCATTAGCCCAAAACTGATTCTTGTGAGGTAGAGGTCAGACATATCTCTAGTTTCCAACATTTTTACCAATCCTGACACCAACTGTCCTCCCACCGCACTCTCTACTTCTTTGTTGGGTTCAATAAATTCTTTGTATTGGCCACACAGAACTCACAGAACATACTCGTATCATGGGATTTATTAGGGAAGTAACAAGTTAAAATTTAGGATCAGGATCAACTTGGAAGTAACAGGAACAACTCAGATACAGTTCTTCAACTAGGATGGCTTTTTCTCAGCTGCTGCTTCCAGGTCCTAGCTCCGAGCCTAGCCCCTTGCTCCTGGTCTGGGCCCTGCCCTACTTGGGCAAGTGCTACGAAACTCTTTAGCTCTACCCATAAGCATCTGGAGGCACCTACTCCACCAGCAAGCCTCCTGCTCTAAGGCCTTAAGCTCTTTCACCCACGGGTTGGAAAGGCAAGCCTAGCCTGCAGGTCCCATGCCATTGCTGTCTAATGTTATCTTCAGTGATACAGCTCTCGGGCTCCTTGGTTGAGGAGGTTCTCAGCACAGGGATCTTTGGTCCAAATGATGCATGCACTCTGCTCCTGGCTCTTCTTCTTGAAGGTGGTGAGGACCCTCTCCAACCTCTGGAATTGGCTCCCTATAAGCTCAGTGGGATCACAAAACTGACCAATCCCCTACAAGAGTTCCATGCACATTATTTGCATGGTCCCACTCCCCTAAGTGTTCAACGCACCTTACTTGCATTAGCAAAACTGTCTAATGCCCTTGGTAGTCCACAAGCACCTTATTTCCATAGTCCCATCCAATCATTTTGTGGGAGTTCTGAGACCATGGTTAGAAGGGCCATACAGAAGCAATTCAGTGCACCACAAAATGGCTCCTGAAATTAATTTGATTGAAAAATGTGAACTTCTTAAAGCAAACATCAAACAGTTTTCTTTTTTAAAATAATTTCTACCAACTGTAATCTGTCATTTCTCCTTTCCTGTTGGGCATTTGGCCCCCTTGATAACATCTGTGGCTGGTACCCAAAACTTCCAGTTATTTTTAGTTGTTAATGCAGTACCTCGTTTCAGGCATTAATATGGTCTTTTTGTTTTCAAAGGTCAATCTCACACTGGATTCAAAGTCCCAGCAGGTGGGGCTTTCGGCCTAAAGTGGAGAATGGGCACCGGCTGCTGTCTTACAGCCCCTGTTCCTTCCCTGCCATCTGGTGGGGAGGAACAGGGAGGAACAAAAAGGACATGTTTCCTTAGGTGTCCTCTTCTGACCCTTGGCTGACCCTGTCTTCAGTGCTTATAAAGTGGCCTGATGGTTACTGTCTTCAGGTTCATTACAGCTGTTCAGCTCATTATCTAGAAAAATGGTGTGTGTGGGGGCTGGGAAGAGCTCCCACAGGCCATGCTGATAAAGGGCTTGATCTCAAATGGCTCCCTTCTGCTGGAAGCCTCTGGTTGCACCCTTCATGGCCCAGTTCTTTGCTTTCAGCAGGCCTGCAGGCCCCATCGCATCTACCCTCTGCAATCCCAACCCTGGGGCCTATAGACATGGGCAGAATCCATCCCTCTACCTTTTGTACCAGTTGGTCACATCCTTGGTATTCTTTCTCTAATGCCTTTCCTTACTTCAGTAGCATCAAGCTACATCAGCAATTGCAGTAGGTCGGCAGACATCAACAGATGAAGATGTTAGATTCGCCTTAGTGGCACTTCAAACTTGATGAGTAATTCTCTTGCCTGCTGTTCCAGTTATCTATTGCTGTGTAAGAAACTATCCCAAACTTTGTGGCATAAATGAACAACTATTTTATTATGCTCATGGATTCTGTGGGTGAGTAATTTGAAGCATAGATGGCTTGTCTCTGCTGAGGCAGGTAATTTCCAAGGCGGCTCCCAGTGATTCCTGTCTCCTGATAGTCATGCCTTTGTGCAGTTTCCTCCTATGTTGTATTGGGGTTTGTCTACAAGATGGCAGAAGTGAGAGCAATTCACTTTTGGGTCTGGGTTTTAAAAGATATTGTGGCTTCTATCTTATTCTCTCTCTTAGACTACCCACACTAGGCAAAGACAGTTGCCATGTAGTGAAGACACTCACATGTGGAGAGGAACTGAGGCATGCTGCCAATGGCTGTGTGAATGAGCTTGGAAGTGCATCTTTCAGCTTCAAAGAAAGTCTTCAGATGCCTGGAGCACTGCCCGGCAGTTTGACTGCAACTTCATGAGAGATCCTGAGTTAGAACCACCCAGCTATGCTGTTCTTATATTCCTGACTGTCAGAAGCTGTGTGTGGTGCAGTGAGTTACTTAGTATGGCTCTTCCAGCCATGGTCTTTGTGATTTCCATGAGATGATTGGGTGGAATCATGCAAATGGAAGGTGCTTGTGGCCCACTAAAGGTAATTGGATAGCTTATTAGCAATATAAATAAGGCACATGGCACCCTTGTGGGGGTGGGACCATGGAGATAAGGTGGGACCAACCCTAATGTTGGGATTGGTCAGTTTTGTCATTCTGTTAGGCTTAAAGTGAGCCCTCCTAGAGGCAGAAGGAGGAATGTCACTGCCATCAGGAGAGAAGAGCCAGAGGTGGACCCCAGATATCTGCGCTGCACCTCCTTGGCAGAGAGACTGGCAGAGAGATGGTGGCAGCAGAACCAAGAGACTGCACAAGACAGAGAGGAAGGCTTGCTGGTCCATGAGCAAGAAAGCTGAGTGCCTTTGAGTAGGAGGCTTGCTGGTGGAGTGGGGCGCATGTATCAGCAGAGCAAAAAGGGTTTTGTAACTCCTGCCCTAGAGGCCAGGCCGAGCAGCTGAGGGCACGGTCGAAGGGAGGCTGTTCTGATTGAAGAATTGTATCCTGAGTCTTCCTGAATTGTAAACTATTGCTTCTCTAATAAACCCCATAGTTGTGAGTATTGTCTGTGAGTTTTATGTAGCCATTGCAACAAATTATGGAACCCAGCAGAGAAGTAGTGAATGCAGTGGGAGGGACAGTTGGTGTCAGAGTTGGTAAAAAGGGTGGCTGCATGTCTGGCCTCATAGGAATCACCTGGGGCTGTTGGTGTTGATCCTTCTCTCTTGACCTTGTGAAGAGGGAGTAGGTCAGAGAAGCATGTTGCCCCCATACCCTTTTAGCATAAGATGATAAATGTTTCTTGTTTTAAGCTGTTATATTTTCAGGTAATTCGTTATGCATCAATAGGTAACTAATAGATTGCTCCATGATGTGTGGGACCTTAGCTGGGAAGATTTGATGGCTGGGGCCTGGAATCACCTGGAGGCTTTTCACTCAGGTTTCTGGTACCTGGGATCACTTGAAGGCTCAGCTGGGACAGTCTGAAGGGCCTACCTGTGGCCTCTCCATGTACCTTGGGCTTCTCACAGTACAGGAGCTTTGCTTCCAGAGAGAGTGTCTCAGGAGGGGCCTCTGCAGGGCAAGCTTCTCAAGACACCAAGGAAGAAATTGCAAGTTTTTTTCTAGGAAGACATGCCATCACTTTTGCTGCATTCTGTTGGGTACAAGTGAGTCACCAAGGCCAGCCTGGATTCAAGGGAAGAGTGATTCATACTCCTGTGATAAGGTCACACTGCAGAAGAGCAAGTAGGATGCGAGACAGTATTGTTGCAAAATACAACCCACCATATTTGCCCTGTCAATCCAGTTCATTGCAGCCTGCACTGTCCTTCAGGGAGAGAGGGGACAGGTGGCTTTCTTTCTTTCTTTCTTTTTTAAATTAAGCCCTGCATACTTCCGGTCCTGTGAGTAGTGCTGATTGTGTGAAAATGGTACTTCCTACCAAGCCCTGAGGGGAGCCAGCAGCCCTCCAAGCTCAGATGGTAGAGTATTTCATGCCTTTTGTTTTCAGCTGTGAACTCTGGTGCCAATCCTACTGATTCAGGCAAAACAGGGAAGGTTGCACCTGGCACCTCATCCCACAAGTCACACCACCTCTTCTTTCTCTGCACTTTTCTTTTTCTCCTTCTCTTCACTGCACTTAGAACTACCTGGGTCAGTATTGACGCCTACCCTATGAACTAGGAATTATGATTTCCGCTTTATACATAAGCAAGTAACCTGACCAAGGTTACACAGCTGAAAGGTGGGAGAGCAGGGACTCAGTTACAGCTCAGACCACTACATCCATGCTCTTAGGGACCCTGGGACTCCAGAAAGCCTACTGGGTGTTGGATCCTCAGCCCTGGTCTCCTCAGGGCCCTGCCAAGAATGAGGCTAGTGAGAGTGGGAGGGGGCTGGAGGGAGGCACTCACCATGAAGTCAAGTTTTCAAACCTCTGCTTGAGAATTGGAGCTAGTTATCAGTGTGTACTCTTTGGGTGAAAGGGAGAAGAAACAAGAGACGGTGAAACAGATTTTACTTTCTTTTCAGGTTTGTCCTCAGTCAATAGTCTAGTGGACAATAGTCTCTGTCTAGTGGACAGAGGTCTGACCCCCAGAGTGACAGACAGCCCTAAACTCGTTGTCATTATCCCTTCTGTATTTGTTAAACTGGAACCTCCTTTCTGTCCTGGAACCTCTGATTGGAGGTTCCTCTGAGCTCATGGAGCTTGTGGACATCAACCTTGGAATGATCTCTAGCCCCAGTGAACAGTCTCTGGCCAGTGCCTCCCCTTCACCCCCATACCCAATTACCTGCTGACTCCTGTTCCCCAGCATGCCACCCTCCCAAGCCCCAGGATGTGACATTTCCTGGTACCTACTGCTTTCTAGGCACTGAGCTCATGCTGTTGTTAGCTGTCATTGAGTTGTATCCAACTCATGACAACCCTATGTACAATAGCATGAATGTTGCCCTGTCCTGCATCATCCTTGCGATCGATCACCAGCACATTTGAGTCCATCGCTATGGCTACTGTGTCAGTCCATCTCACTGTTAGCTCTCCACTTCACCAAACATGATGTCCTCCTGTATGATTGACCCCTTCCGATGATGTGTCTAAAGCTAGCAAGTTGGACAATGTTCTCTTGTGATCCATAGGATTTTTGTTGGCTAATTTTTGGAAGTGGGTCACCAGGACTTTCTTCTTAATCAGTCTTAGTCTGGAAGCGCTGCTGAAACCTGTCCACCATGGGTGACCCTGCTGGGATTTGAAATACTGGTAGCATAGCTTCCAGCATCACAGCAAGCGAGTACAATATCAGAAACTGACAGACAGGTGGTTGTGAGTTCACACAAGGGATGCAGAAACAAAAGACCTGATTTGTGTCATTGAACAGGTCATAGTCTAGTAGAAGGAGAAACATGAAGAGTTAATTGCCAGATGTGTTACAGGGCACATTTAATAAGGGTAAGAATCACACAAATGTGGGAGGGCATAACTCAACGATAAAAAGGAATGAGCCATTGATGGACACAACATGGATAGATCTTGAAGTCATTATGCAGAACAAAAGAAGCTATACAAAAGAGTATACACTGTGTGATTCCGTTTTTATGAAGTGTTAGAAGTGGATTATATGTAGGTAGAAATAAGATCAGTAGTTGCTTGAGGTGAGGGGGAATTAACTAGGAAGAGGTATGAGAGAATCTTCTGGGGTGATTGGAAATATTCTAAGCCTTGATAGGGGTGTGGGTTATGTAAGGATATTTCATTACTAAACATGCTTAAACTGTACACCAAAGGTTTGTGAATTTTATCTTACATAAACTGTACCAGGTCGGCGCAAATGGTTTGTGCTCAACTATTAATCTCAAGGTTGAGGGTTTGAACCCATTCAGCAGTGCCATGGAAGAAAGGCCTGGTGATCTGCTTCTGTATGATTACAGCCAAGAAAACCCTATGGAGCAGTTCTGCTCCATAAGACATGGGGTTGCCATGCTTTGAAATGTGCTTGGGTTGGGGTTGGTTTGGTTTGGTGGTAGGTAGCCTCCAAAATGGCCTCCAATGGCACCTCCTCCTGGTATGTACACCTTTGTGTAATTCCCTCCCACATTATATCAGATAATATACAAAGTTACATTATAAAAGACATTGTACTTCCATCTTGGTCTCCCTCCTTCTCTTTTCTTCTTAACATTCTGCTCCACTCCTCCTCCTCCTCTTCTTCCTCCTCTTTCTCCTCTTCCTCCTCCTTCTCTTTGATCACTTGTTCTGGAGAAGGCATGTCTTGAGCATCCCTATGGAGAAATCCATGTGACAAGCAATGAAACCTTCTGCCCACAGCTATGTGAGTGAACTTGAAAGTGGAGCCTTTAGCCCCAGTGAAAGCCTTCAGATGTCAGCAGCCCTGGCCAACTGCTTGACCACAGACTCAGAGAGGTTCTGATCCAGAACCACCCAGTGAAGCTGCTTCCTGATTCCTGACCCCCAGAAACTGTATGAAGTAATAAGATTGTTGGTTTAAGCCACAAAGTTTTGGAGTAATTTGTCATGCAGCAATAAATAATGAATACAATATTTTAATAGACTAAACATATGGGGGGAAATATTCTAAGTGTTCCTGGCCTAGATGTCTTTCCCAGGGACCTCAAGTGTTTTTTATGATTCAGACTTCTGGGCTTGGACTCCAAGATGGGGCTATGAGGAACCGAGAGCTCTGTCTAAACATCAGGAACCGGAGTCTCCAAAACAGCCACAGCTCTGTGCACCAAACTAGTCCCCCAAGAGCTGTGCACAGGTCCCAGGCCCACACCTGCCATGCAGGGAAGATTCTGGAAATGCATACACTTATGTCCACAGCTGCAGCGGGAATCCACTCGCTCAGAGGCTAGTAATAGCCTATTTTTGCAACACTTTTGTAACACTGTGATAGGCAGAGTGATATGCTAAGTGCTCTGTGTGTGTGTTTTTATTTACTCTTTCCAGCAACCCTCTGAAGAAGACATTACTAAACTGACTTTACAGTGAAAAAAAAAAAAAAAAACCCAAAAAACAGACCCCCAAAAGCTGAAGCAAATTCCCAGAGTCATAGAGCTATTAGGATGTGGCAGCTTTGGATTCAAATCCAAGCTGAGAGGCAGGGAAGTAGCAAGCCAAGACCTAAAAATTCTTTCTTTCTTTTTTCCCTCATCTATTTCCTGAGATTTTTTTTCATAGAAGAATAAGACACACATTTTGCCCTGAGAGAAAAGGCCACAACTCTCAATCCAGATTCCCTAAGGAGATGATATAAAGAGAGTAGCATGTGCTATCACAATCACCAAGAGCCTCAGAGATCATGGGGGTCCCAGAGGAGGAAACTCAGACCCAGAGAGGGAAATGACTTTGCCAAGGACTCCCTGCCCACTGCTTTTTCTATCACTCTGCCCTACTTCCAGGCATACCTTGTTGTTGTTGTTTGCCGTCAAGTTGGACCCTTCCTTGGGTTTCTGAGGCAGTATCACTACGGGAGTAGATTGCCCAACCTTCCTTCTGAGGAGTGGCTGGTGGGTTTGAACTGCTAACCTTCTCATTAGGCACTAAGCTACCAGAGCTCCCCAGGCATACCTAGAGGGGAACTTATTAGAGTAAGAGGTGATTATGGAGTGGCGGAAGGAGTGAAAAAGGGAAGTCATCGCTGGTAATACCAAAGTTGAGATATCCCTTTTTTTTCTGGGGTTAACCCCACAGCAGTAGGGGCTGCATTAAGTAGCATTGCAGACAGTCCTATTGAGAACTTAAGTAGCCCCAGAGGATGTCATCACAAAGCTCTGAGAGCTGTGGCTGGTCCATGGCATGGCCTAATGAAAAGCACTGCTCCATTTACTTACTGTGACCTTGGGTTACTCCATTTATTCATTCCCTAAATATTTATTGATCACCTACTATGGGCCAGACACTGTTATAGGAGTTTAGGATATATCAGTGAGTAAAAAAGATCAAAGATCCCTATCTCTATAGAGCTTAAAGTAGACTGAACATATAGGTGATTCTAAAGTATCCAGGAAGTGACAGGTGTAATGGAAAAATAAAATGTTGTACAAGATAAGAGAATCAAGACTGCTAGCTGTGTCTAGTGTATGGAGGGGTTGGTTGAAGTTTTAAATAGGGTGATTGGGTAGGTGTCTTTGAGAAAGTGACATTTGAGCAAAGATTCGAAGGAAGCAAGTAAATAAGCCATGTGAATATCTGGAGGAAATTATTCTAGGTAAAACACACACTGAAGTATTTAGGGGTTCCTCATTACCTGTTGCCATTGAGTCAATTCCGATTCATAGCAACCCTATAGAACAGAGTAGAACTTCCCCAAAGATTTCCAAGGCTACAAATCTTTGCAGAAGCAGAATGCCACATCTTTCTCCCATGGAGTGGCTGGTAGGTTTGAATAACCAACCTCTTGGTTAGCAGACTAGCAGCACTTTAGCCACTGTGCCACCAGGGCTCCTTAGGGGGAAAGGGGCATTATGTCTGCAACTTACTCTCAAACGGTTCAGAAAAAATTTATAATATATGTATATATAGATGTACAATGGGGACGTTGGAGATTCAGTGGTAGAATTATCTCTCTCTTTCCATGTGGGAGACCTGGGTTTGCTTTTGGCCAATGCACCTGAAGGACAGCTTGTCAGTGGAGGCTGGCATGTTGCTATGATGCTGAGCAGGTTTCAGCAGAGCTTCCAGACTAAGGCAGACTAGGAAGAGAGGCCTGGAGGTCTACTTCTGAAAATCAGCCAGTGAAAACTCTATGGATCACAATGATCTGATTTGCAAACCTGCAACGGATCATGGGAATGGACTGGCAACTTTTCATTCTGTTGTGCATGGGGTTGCCATGAGTGGGGGGCCTACCTGATGGTAGCTAACAATAACATATGTACAATGTGTATGTTTATACACACACACGTATAAAGAAAGGATGATAAAGCACATGAGTTAAAATGTTAACATTTGGAGAATCTAGAAAGGTCGTATATTATTTTAGAAATTTTTTATAAATCTGAAATTTCATAATAAATATATTTTAAAAAAGGGTTTATACTATTAAAAAAAAAAAAGAAAGAAAGAAAGGCATTCCAGGCAGAGGGAGTAGGCTGTGCAAAGACCATAAGGTAGGAGAGTGCCTGAGTGTGTGTAGGAGACAATCCTTCTGCAAGCAACAGCTCCCGTTTTGCCTTTGGGAGACCAGCCCTTACCCACTCTTGTTTCATATGGTAAAAACGAGGCTGATCTATCTCCTAACTAGGGTGGGGATGAAGGGTGGAGGTGGGCTCCTGATTTGGCCAATCAGAGATGTGCACATCAAGCCACAAGGTCCAGGAGATGTGACCCCAGATCTGGGGCTGGGAGTGGGGTGAGAGGCTATCTGTGGAGGAAGCCAACCCAGAGGAAGGGAGTGCTGAGACTTGAAACAACATGTTGTTGTTGTTGTTGTTATGTGCCGTGGAGTTGGACCGACTCATAGCGACCCCTCCTTGGGTTGCAGAGGCAGTGTCACTACAGAAGTAGGATTGCCCAACCTTCCTTCCGAGGAGTGGCTGGTGGCTTTGAACCGCCAGCCTTCTGGTGAGCAGTCAAGTGCCTTAGTTACATTAAATTAAATTTTAAGTATTAAATTTCCCTTTCATAAAAGTTAATTTTTGAATATTTTATTGTGAAATTATTATGAAACCACAGGAAGTTGCAAAAAAAAAAAAAAAAATGTACAAAGAGATTCCCTGCACCTTTCACCCAGCCTCCCCTGAAAGCTAACATCTTGTGTAACTATAGTACAATATTAAGAACAGGAAATTAACAGTGATACAAACCATAGAAGTTATTCAGATTTCACAAGTCATAAATGCAGTCATCGGTGTATGTATATGTTTGCTTCTCTGAAAATTTTTCGTTTTTTAATTGTGATTTGGGTGAAAGTTACCAAGTAAATTGATTTTCCATTCAACAGTTCATATACATTTTGCTTTGTGAAATTCATTGCAATCACCACAGTGTAACACTGTTCTTCCCACTTCCTGCCTGTGTTTACTGTTTCCCTTTGTCTTTTCTTCCTACCCATTCCTGCCTTCTGAGCTTTATCCCCATGGGAAATGCTTCCCTTTTGATCTTGAATGGTTGATTGTTCTAATGACTTCGTATCTTCCTGGTATTATTGCTTACCATATACGGCTGGCTATCATTTGTCTGAAAGATAAGCCACTGGGGTGAGTTCAGTTACAAGTCTGTAGGGTGTTTAAGGGTCATACTCTTGGGAGTTCCACCAGTCTCTATCAGACCAGTAAGCCTGGTCTTTTCTATGATTTTGAGTTTTGTTCCACATTTTTCTCTACTCTGTCCAGGACCTCTTATTGTGATCTTTTTAAGAGTGGTAGGCAGTGGTAGCCAGGCACTATCTAGTTCTTCTGGTCTCAGGGTAGTGGAGGATGGGGTTCACGTGGTCCATTATTCCTTTGGACTAATTGTTTCTTTGTGTCTTTGATTTTCTTTGCTCCCGATGGGGAGAGATGCATGGGTGCACCTTAGATGGCAGCTCACGAAGTTCTATGCAATTTAATAAATTTTTTTTTAGCTTGACCCGGTTTTAGTTGGGGTTTCCGTTACTTGAAAATGAAGAATGTATCGACTGAGCAAAGTGTCAGGGAAGGCCTCTCTGAGGAAAGAACTTTTCAGCAGAGACCAGAAGGATGAGGAGCAGTTGGTCAGGTGAAGTGTGGGAGAAATGGGCTTCAGGCAGAGGGTACAGAAAATGCAAAGGCCCCAGGAGTGGAAAGAGCAAGTTCAAGGAGCGGAAATTCGAGGAGTTGAAGGAAGCTCTGGATGGTGGTGATGGGGAAAGGGAGGAGGAGATGGGCAGAGATGAGGCTGGAGGGGTCTGTGATGGAGGATCTTACAGGCTTTGTTAAGGATATGAAATGTTGTGCCAAGAGCTTTGGGAAGTCATTGAAGGGTTTGAAATAGAGATTGACTTGATTTACATTTTGACAGTATTTGTATTTTTATGAGAAACTCTGGCTGCAGTGGGGGCACTGAACTGGCAGGAGGGAAGAGTAGTGGGAGAATCATTGAGAAAATTATTACAGTCTTTTAGGCTAGAGGTGATGACTTGGATGGAGTGGGCACAGTGTACGTATAGAGATTGTGTGGGTTTTGTTAGATAGTTTCCAAAGAAGGCCCCCAATGAGCCATGCCTCTCAGCATTCATATCTTGTGTAGTTCCATCCCACAACAAATCTAGGACAGCCCTGTGGTCCAATTTAGCCAATAGAATCCAGAGGAAGTGATGCAGTGCCAGTTTTGGATCTCAGTCTTAAGAATGCTTGGCAGCTACAAGGGACAAGGTTGTAGTCACTTCTTGGTCATAGCCAGTTACCCAGAGGGACCGAGTAGCTGAACCTGTGGGCTCAGGACCATAGTTGCAGGGGAAATCAAGCTCAACTGACATAACATACAACACAAAACATTGTTCCACCTCCTACTTTGGTGAGTAGCGACTGGGGTCCTAAAAGCTTGCAAGCAGCCATCTAGACGCAATGATGGGTCTCTCCTCATCCAGAGCAAAGAAGAATGAAGAAAACCAAAGATTCATGAAAACAGTTAGTCCTTGCAACTGGTACACCATGCAATCCTCAGCCTATATGACTATGAGACCAGAAGAACTAGATGGTGCCCAGCTACCACTGTCAACCACTCAGAGAGGGATCTAAGTAGGAGATCCTGGATAGAGAGGGAGAGCAATGTGGAACAAAACTCAAAATCATTTGGAAAAAAAAAAAAAAGGGGGACCAGGTTTGCTGGTCTGATAGAGCCTGGTGGAACCACTGAGACTATGGTCCCCAACTGCCCTTCAGGTCTGAAATTGAACCCACACCTGTGGCTTCCAGCCAAATAAAAGACAGGCATAGGAGTTGAACATGTACCTGAGGTAGATACATCCCTTGGAGAGAACAATCATGGGAGAAAGAAGGGCTGTTTATGCACAGGGAGACAGCTCAGGGGGCAGAAGTGCATGGAGGGATGGACAAAGGGAAGAGGTAACTCTCGGGAGGAAGTGGGAGGGGAGGTATTGCATTGTGGTACACTGTCAATGTCATCAGACAATGTGTATGTGAATTGTTGTATGGAAAGTGAATTTGCTCTGTAAACTTTCACCCAAATCAGAATAATAAATAAATAAATACTAATAAAAAAAAAGAACGCTTGGCAGCTTCTGCCTTTGGCCTCTTGGGATGCCTGAGTTGCCATGTAAGAGTCCAGCTTCCCTGCTGTGAGACCATATGGAAGCCACATAGAGAGAAACTACATGGAGAGGGAAAAGGCCCAGCTGTTCCAGTGTCCCAGCTGAGCTGCCAGATGACCTCAGTCCCAGCTGCCTTCTGATTGCAACTGCATAAGAAACCTTGAGTGAGATCAGCAGAAAAGTTGCCTAGTAGAGCCTGGCCAGTCCATGGACTCATGAGAGACAAGAAAATAGTCATTATTTTTAAGCCTTTGAGTTCTAGGGTGATTTGTTATGCAGCCCTAGCTACCTGAAGAAGGTTTGAGAACTCTTCAAGGGGGCAGAAAGGAGGGTAAGGAAATGGAGGGAAAAGGAGGGACAGGGTGATGCAAGGTGTGTGGCTTGAGTGTGAATGGCGAAATATGAGGAGAACAAGTTAAGGAGTAAGATGACCAGTGAGGTTTTGGGACATGTTGAGTTCGGGGTACCTGGGATTACTCTGTCATACTCACAACAACTCTGTGACATGACTTGCCCAGGCTGTTCCCAGAAGTCATGTGGAAGCAAGGGCACGGATTGTAAAGAACAAAAGCCCACCTAAGCCAGTGCAAATGGATGATGGTAATAGTGGTTAATGCTGATTGGGTGCTAATCATGTACATCCTTGTTTTAACCATTTTCAAAAGATTACCTCTTTGCTTACTTACCTCAACCTCATGAAGCAGGTAGTCTTATTATCCCCATTTTACAAATGAGGAAAGTGAAGTGCAGAGAGGTTTGGTGACTTTCCCAGGGACACATCATTAGATAAGTGATGAGATCAGTATTCAAAAGCAAGAAGTCTGAGTCCTATGCCCATGCGATTGAGGACTCGCTAGACAGCCTCTGTGAAGGTTTACCAAAACCACTTAGGGTGTATCATGGACATCAGGTGTAGCTGGAAGCCTCAGAGAGAGAGGCAAATGCTCTCTGACTCTCACGGGAGTGGATGCCATGGACCCTGGCTCTGACCCTATCACTTGACCATGATAACTGAAGCCATGTGAATGAGGTACCTGAGTATGGGTCACTTGGCAGTGGAAGAGGAGAGCAGAAAGCCCTGAGGTACATATGTGGCCTGGATCCACTCTTCCTTAGGATGAGTAAATAATTTTTAGAGAGAAGAAATGGCTACTACAGCACTGTAGAAAGAAGGTGTTCTGGTTACCTAGTGCCACTCTGACAGGAATAGACCACCAATGGGATGCTTGAACAAACAGGAGTTTATTCTCTTACAGTTTGGAGACTTTAAGTCTGAGTTCAAAGTGCCAGACTCTAGGGGTTGGGTGAAAGCCCCTCAACCTTGGTCTTCAGCTCTGCCTCCTGTTCCCGGCTCACTGGAGCTAGAGGCTTTTCTTCACTCAGACAGCTGCTGGCTGCTGAGGCTGACAGGCCCAAGGTTGACAAGTAACAAAGCACAGTCCTGATGTTACCAAACCACATGACAGGCCATTAATTCAAGGCCATTAAAAGTCCCAAGGTCAGCAGAGCATGGCAGGCTGCTGAACAATGACATGGCTACATGTAGGATTCAAGTGTGCCATAAGCTAGAGACCATGCCCAAAGCTACTTCTTATATACTGGAAGCAGACCACATCTCTAAAGCAGCTACTCAGCTGCTCTAATACATTCCACCATGGAGTTAATGACCAATCTTACCATGGGGAATAACTACATCCAGCTGCCCAGCTACTCAACCAGGCCTAGCCAAGTTGACATACAAACTTAACTACCACAAAAGGCCAGCTTGGGTCCAGCTGGCATGGCTCAGTGTTCAGCACATTAGCCTTTGCCCCTGTGAAATCCCACAGGAATGGAGTGGAATTCTGCCATCCCCCCTCATCTTGCTTCTCCTCGATCCTCTGACCCATGCTGGGTGTTCCTCAGCTCAGGTCTTAAAATCTCCATGTGGGACTGCTTCCCCTATCCCTTCCCAGTAGTCATTACTGAACATTTTGACCTGGTTCTGGATTTCCTCCTCTGGCTCAGTGCACCCATGCCTGGGATGATAATGCTAATCATTACCACTTAAAATAAAAACCAAAACCAAACTCACTGTCGTCGAGTCAGATTCGACTCATAGTGACCCCTCCTTGGGTTTCTGAAGCAGTATCACTATGGAAGTATATTGCCCATGCCTTTGTTAATGTATGTGTGGATATTAGGCAAGAGCTTTTACATGTGTTAGCTCATGAACTCCTTTTACCAATCCTAGGAAGCAAGCACTCTGATTGTACCATTTACAGATGAATTCGCCTCTTTGTCAGTTAGTCATGCTGTGGTGGCCTGCATATTGCTGTGATGCTGGAAATCTATTACATCAGTATCTCAAATCCCAGCAGGATCAACATGGTGGGGATAGGTTTCAGTGGAATTTTCAGACTAAGACAGACTAGGAAGAAAGGCCTGATCACAATTGGTCTCAATTACTCTGGAGCAACAGAGAGGAAGGAGTCAGGAATAGGAGGAGAAAGTGGAATGTGTGGCTAATTACCTCTGTGAACAATTGCCCGGATGGTGCCCAGCAAGTGATCATTACTGAACATTTTGATCAAACCTTCTATAGAAGGATCCTGGCTTTGTGGAGCTATGGAGGCTGAATGAACTGTCAAAACTATTGTCCTAAGAGAATTTTTAAACCTTAAAGCAAAAATATCCCTTGAAGTCATTTTTTTTTTTTTTAATTGTGGTTTTGGGAAAAGTTTACAGAGCAAATTCACTTTCCATACAGCAGTTCACATACACTTTTTCTCATGACATTGACTACAATTTACCCCAATGCAACAGCTCCCCTCCCACTCCCTCCCGATAGTTACCTCTTCCCTGTGTCCATCCCTCCGTGCACTCCTGCCCCCTGAACTGTCTCCCTGTGCATGCACAGCCCTTCTTTCTCCCCCTTGAAGTCATCTTAAAACCAAACAATAACTTAGCTTAACTAGTAAAGAGTGTCTGCTTTGAACTTTATGTTCTCTCAAGATCTGTCTATCCAGGATCAAATTGACAACAGCAACTCAAAAGATTAGATAGGAACCTTAAGGGTCAATGTGTTCATGTTAATGGAGGATAACTCAGAAAACGAGGCTAAGCAGAGCTGCACAACTTGAAGAATGTAATGGATATCACTGAATTATACATGTCAAAGCTTGAATTGGTGTACGTCTTTGCTGTATGTATTCTCAATATCCATAATAAAATTGTTGTTGTTGTTAAGTGCCGTCGAGTCGTTTCTGACTCATAGTGACCCCATGCACAGCAGAACGAAACACTGCCCGATCCTGCACCAGCCCCACAATCCCTGCTGTACTTGAGCCCATCATCGCAGCCACCGTATCAATCCATCTCCTTGAAGGCCTCCCCCTCTTTCGTTGACCCTCC
>NW_006921859.1:3263998-3265359 GCF_000298275.1 Orycteropus afer afer | reverse complement strand
TTGTTCTTTGCCAGTTCTTTCATTGCAGCTTTGACTTCTTCCTTCATTACCATTGGTTCTAGATCATATGCCACTTCTTGAAATGGATGAAGATCAATCAGTTCTTTTTGGTACAGTATAATAAAATTATTTCCATGTAAAAAAAGACAGGACTGGTCATTTACTTTTAAAAATTAGTCAATGAAAACCTCATGGATCACAACATACATTGTTCAACTTAACTTGCTTTGGACACATCATCCAGAGGGATCAATTGCTGGAGGACAATATCATGTTTGGTGAAGCAGAGGGTGAGGGAGACCCTCGGTGAGATGGATTGACGCAGTAGTCATAATGGTGGACCCAAACGTGCCAGTGATTGTGAGAGTGATGAAGGACCAAGCAACGTTTCATTTTGTTGTACATACAATTGACACGAGTTGGAGTCAACCAGATGGCAGACAGCTAACAACAACACAGATGAATAAAGTGAGGTTCAGAGAAGACCTCTGCCAAGGTTACACAGCCAGTGAGGAGTGCCCCAGGATTCCTAGCCTCTAGAGATAGTACATCTGTCTAGCCCAGCTTGGTTAATGCCCTACACTAACTTCGTGCCAGAGAGGGCCTAAAGGCTAGAGCCTGATGCCTTCTTTGCAGGAGTACACAGCTTTGACCTCTTTGCTGGCTGTGTTTCAAGTTTGTTTAGGTAAGTGGTTCTCAAAGTGTGGTCCCTGGACCAGGAGCATCATCAGCATCACCTGGGAACTTGCCAGAAATGCATATTTTTGGACCCACCCCAGATCTACAGAGTCAGAAAACTCTGGGGGGTGGGGGTGGGCAGAAATCTGGGTGACTCTGAGACAGGCCTAAGTCTGAGAAGCACTGGAGAATGCAGAAGAGAGTTGCAGTCAACAGCCTTTTCCATTCCACTACCAGGTGGCTCTGAAAGAGCAGCTGGAGGAAGTGAGATTTTTCAGCTGAGTACGTTTCTGTTGTTGTTTTCTCATCACATTTGTCAGACATGACTCAGGTCTGACTTGAGAGAAGGTGTATGAATTCTTTGTTGCACATGATTATTAAGATTTTTTTTCACATTTGTTTTCATTCTAAAAGAGAGTAAAAATACACACAAAGAAATCCAAACAACTAAATTTAGCATCTTAGCATCTTGTCTGTCTGGGGAAGGGTTGTGACTATAATCCCCCTCTCCAAGACAGATTTGTTTGTTCTTCTACCAGTCCAAGGTTCAATATTTGTCACCAATACCACAATTCAAATGCATCAATTCTTCTGTGGTCCTCCTCAGCCATTGTCCAGCTCTCACATGCATATGAGGCTATTGAAAATATCATGGCTTGGATCAGGCTCACCCAATCTTCAAA
>NW_006921859.1:3242565-3263753 GCF_000298275.1 Orycteropus afer afer | reverse complement strand
GGTGCCGTTTCTGCCAGTTCTGGTGCCTGATCCTACGTTCCAGTCATTGCTTAGGTCTCCTGCCATTTGCTCTTGACCTGGCTACATGCCCTATTCCTGGGGCCCATAGTTCCTGAGTAGAGTCAGCGAGACCAGAGATAAGCCCAAGTTCTTTTATTTACTAGCTATCTACCTCATACAAGACATTTAGGCCCAATATTCTCATTTGTAAAATGAGGCTAATACTGTCTCTCTTGCAGGGTTGTCCTAAAGATTAAATGCAATCATGTGTTGGTAAACACCTAGCATAGCGCCTAGCACACTACAGGTACTCAGTAAATGTTTATTTACTTTCCTGTCCGTCTGTCCCTATGTAGAAAATCCTATAATCATTCTGAACTAGTATCCTGATTTATAAAAGGGGGAAGTGATTTCCCTATCTGTGGCAGAGACTACCAGTTGCCACCCAATACCCAGTCTCCCTTTCTTCTTTAGTATTTTGACTTTACACATGTGTGTACTGGAGCAGCAATGTGCTAACTAAAGATAGATCTTCCCACCTCCTTTTCATCTAGGTGTTGTCATGTGTCCAAGTTTTGGCCAATGATATGAAAAGGAATGTTAGGTGGAATTCTGGGATGACTGCTTAACGGAAGCCTTTCTCCTTCTTTCTTCTTTCTGCCTAGAATATGCAGGGTTGGTGATTAAAATATTTAACAATCAGATGGCACTGACCAATCAGAAACAACAATGACCATGAACAACCTGTCTGGCCACACTTGTGTATGTTATTGTTCTTAGGTACCATTGAGTTGGCCCCTGGCTTATGATGACCCCATGAGCAGTGGAACAAAACACCATATGATTGGTTGTGACCATAGGGTTTTCATTGACTGATTTTTGTAAGTCGACTGCCAAGCCTTCTTCATCTGTCTGAGTCCGGAAGCTCCACTGAAACCCGTTCAGCATCATAGCGATGGAAGCCTTCAGTGACGAATGAGTGGGGGCTGTGCTTGAGGTACATTGGTGAGGAATCAAAGCCAGGTTTCCTGTGTGGAAGGCGAGAATGCTACCCCTAAACCACCAGTGCCTCATACACTTGTACATACTGGCTAAATACTAGCTTCCTGTTAGCTTCCCATTTAACTTTTGGAGTTGCTGTTGTCAATTTGATCTCACATAGATCTCACAGTGCTCAAAGCAGATGTGCTTTACTAAGACTTCAGGGGAGAGCTGGGTTTAAGGTTTAAAGATTAAAGATTATCTCAGGGTAATAGTTTCAGGGTCCAGCCTCAATGGCTCGAGAAAGTTTGGATTCCAACAAGAAAATGAAATTCTGTCCTCTCACATATAAGGCATTTTTATTTTTGCAATATCTGTGACTGTGATTTTGATTTGTTTAGGAAAAAGAGGTTGAAATAGGCTGTGATGATCCTGGCCAGAGATCAGAGGCTGTCTTCCTTCATCTTCATGTTCTCAAGGGCTCTGCACAGTAGCCACAGATGCTGAGATAAGACAGGCAGTAAAGGAGATGCCAGCTATTGGGCCAGATGTCAGCAGGATTATTGTGACTTTTGTTGAGCTGGAGCCAGAATTCTCAACTGCTGGTTAGCAGTCAAGCATAAGAGTTAAAGGCCAGGACAGACTTGGGTTTAAATCTGGGCCCACCCTTACTTGCTGTGTGACCCTGGGCAAGTTACTGACCTTCTCTGAGCCTCAGATTCCTCTTATGTAAAATGGGAACAATTATAACCCCTATGGCATAGGATTGTCATAGAGATTCAATGACATCACATATCCAGTAGGGAAAGAGATAAAACCCCAGTCTATCTGTATACTAGCCCAGTATGCAATTTTTTCCCCCCTCTATTTGCCTTTGAGGAGCTCTGGTAGCATAGTGCCTAAGGCACTTGACTGCTAATCAGAAGGCTGGCGGTTCAAACCCACCAGGCACTCCTCGGAAGGAAGGTTGGGCAATTTACTTCCTTAGTGATACTGCCTCGGAGACCCAAGGAGGGGTCGCTATGAGTCAGGTCTGACTCGAAGGCACATAACAACAACAACATTTGCCTTTGACTGATTATAAATCGACAGGCTGGATCCTGGTTCATTCCTTCTTTCCTTTATTGATTCATTCAGTAAGCAACTTGTGCCTACTGAATAAAAAGTGCCTAGGATGTTGAAGAGAGCTAATGGGGCAGACCTGATCCACGGCATTCAAATGCAGTTGGCTCAAAATGTAATTTAAAAACAAAAAAACTAGAACCAGAGTTTGAGTGGCCTTCCCCACCCCTTACTTTCACCATTTTTTGAGGGCCTTCCTCAAGGTTTCTGTCATGGCCATTCTGGTCTACCCTCTCCCAGTCAGTCCATGCTTATTGCAAGGGGGACCTAAGTCATTGCTTTATACTATGGTGCAAATGATTACCAGTCTCTCAAATCATGGACCTGCAAATGACCTCTCCTGTGAACTTGACTAGAAGACATTTCCTATGCATATAAAGCAAGAAGGTTCTAGGCTGAAGGGCACAGAGAAATCATTCAGTCTCTTTCAGTTCACAGGAAGAAATCAAGTGAGGCAGAAATGATCTAGGTTCAGGAAAGGTTACCCAGCCAATGTCACCCAGTCGTCATGTGGCTAGCCTGGGTGGGGAACAGAAAACAACTCTCCTGGGCTCCACGTTCACTGCCTCGCACCACCTGCGTACTGAGCATTTTCTGATTAGTTTGTGCAAGGAGCCTGAAGAGATACTGAGTCAAGACAAGAAGAGCCTCTAGATTCTCCATGGAAGAAAGATGAGGCAGTCTGCTTCCATAAACATTTACAGCCTTGGAAACCCAATGGGGGTCATCACTATGAGTCAGAATTGACTGGATGGTAGAGAGTTTTTGGACAGCCTGAGAGGCAACATGAACACATACGTTTGGCCACACTGATTTGAAATGCTATCTTCATTGTATATCAACTTCTCCAATATGCATAAAACTGTTCTAGACTTCATTCTACCACTGTCTTTTCCTGCACCAACACTATAGTGTTTTAAATACTAAAGTTTTATAAAATATTTTGACACCTTAATAGAGGAAGTCTTTGACTTCTTTTTCTAGACTGTCTTGGCTATTCTTTTACTGTTTTAGAGGAACTTCAGAATTAGCTTTTGAGTAATCTAGCTATTGAATTTTCTTAAACCCTTTGTTTGTGCCAGGAGCGGGGCACTCCAAGGTGCCAGCAGGCACTCATTTTTTGCTCTTGGGAGTTTACAAGCTAGCTGGGAAGTATAAGCAAACAAGAAGTGTAAAACAACAACAGGAATCTTACACCTCAGGCAGCAAGAGCCAAAAGAGTGAGGAGCTCTTAAGAAATAAGTGGTGTGAGTTCCATTGTTCCTCCAGGCTAGGAAAGTCATAGAAGGCTCAACAGAGGAAACATTTACACTGGACTTTGATGGATGAGCAGAAGTTGGTCAGGTATAGAAGAGAAGAAATGCTGTGAGTTGAGGAAGTCAGAGGAAACGTCTTGTAGATGATACATGTTACTTTAGAAGTGAATAGGACTTTGCTGGATTCAGAAGGTAGGATAAAAATGAAGCCTGAGCTGGGTAAGAAGCAAGAAGGCTCTCTAAACAATCATTTTAGCTGGGTTTTGAGTCGAAGGAGTCAGAGAAGGTGTTTGGAGGAATTTTTTCTTCCCCCCAAAGGATTTTATAATAAAAGTAATACAATGAGATGACATTTGAGGCTTTGAGGAATAAGTAGCAGTTCCCTGGGCAGAAGAGAGAGGCACCCAGCACTGAGTTGAGGTAGGTACAGAAAAAAAAAAAAAAAAAAAGCTTCTTGGATCAAATAGGAAAATGTCCTTGCTTCCTGACCACTTTCTAAGATCCAGGATCTAATGGTCCCACCCATGTGGATGCTCGGAGTTCAGAAGTGGCAGCCCTCCAGTTCGGATTTCCTCGCATGGGTTATCGGAGAACGATCCGCTGCCAGGACTGGGGCTCAGCTTTGCGGAGTAGGCGGGCAGAGCTAAATGCTTTATGTCGGAATCGACCAATGGGATGGCGGCACGCGGTTGCCAGGGTTACAGAGGGGTTGGTAGCTCGGAGGCGGGGCCTGTATCTCAGGGGCGGGGTCTGGGCGGGGCTTATATAAGCGGGCGGTGGCCTGAAGGCGGGGCGTGGGATAGGTGGCTGCTGGGCGGGCGGGGCGCAGGCCGCGGGGCCCGAGCAGGGGGCTGCGAGCGAGCGGAGGCGCCGAGGATCCGATTCACTCGCTGGGGAGACCTATGGGCCGAAGCCGTGTAAATGCGTTTTAAGGCGAGTGCGGGGAAGGGGATGGCTTGGGGAGTCTCCGGGAGCGGGCGTCCTCCGGTCCAGTGCTGACCTGCCTCCCCCGGCCCCTTTTGCCTCTTTCAGCAGGGGCCTCGGCTCCGCAACTGCCACTCCCCCTCGGGGTGTTGCACAAGTTTCGAGGTCACCGGCGACCCCCCCTAGCAGCGCACCTGGCTCTGACCCCCGCGAAGGGAGACGGGGCTTGGTAAGGGGATGGGGTGAGGAGCGGGACCTCGTCCCTGCACTCGGGGAGGGATCACTTGGACACTACTACCCCAGCCTTCAGTTCTCACTGGGGAACCCGCGGCCCCCATCACTTCGTGGCGCCCCCATGTGCGCTTAGAATCCTAGCACAGCCGGACTAGCCAGGCCATTATCGACCAACGAGAAAACCGAGGCTCCAAGATGGGTTGGAGCGGAGCCAAGGTCGCACAGCAGAGAGTGGAGTGGAACCTAAGCCCCTGCTCTGCGTGGCCACACGCAGTCTTTCTGGGTGGGCGTGGTCAGGGGGTGAGGGCCCCGAAACCCTGCCTACCTGAGCTTGTCAGCTGTCCTGTTCCCTCTCGCATTCCGGCCTTCGTTCCGGAATTTCAGAGCTGTTAAGTATCTCCGAAACAATCCTTCCCTTTTACGGATAGGACTACTGAGGCTCTTGGAGAGGCGGTGACATCAAGACCAACGATGCCTTGCCCCAGTCTGGAATCCAGAATACCTGCCTATCCCCACCCTCCCCAGTGAACCTAAGTTCCCCACGCCTGTGCCGCAGCGGGGTGTGGCGGGAGTGGACGCCTGGGCCTGAGGAGGTGAGGGACACGGCCGTGGAGGCTGGTCCCCCACCGGCTCTCTCCCTCTCTTCCCCTTCCCCCTCAGTGTGTTGCATACTTTCTAAGGCGGCAGCGGCGGAGGCAGCAGCAGTGGGGGCTCCATCCAGCTCGTGGGCTCCTGCTTCTCCTCGGCATGGCTGGCTACTTGAATGAATCAGACTTTGTGATGGTGGAGGAGGGCTTCAGCACCCGAGACCTGCTGGAAGAGCTCACTCTGGGGGCCTCACAGGCCACCATGGTGAGGGGCGGGGTGGGGTGTGGTGGGGTGGCACCTATTCCCTGTGCAGGCTCAGTTGCCTCTTCTGGAGGGGCCCCTAGAACCCTAGTTTTTTCTTTCACTTATTCACTTATTCAGCCCTTTCTGTTTGCAAGAGAAGGACTCATTTTATCCCCAATTCCTGGTCCTTGTCACCAGGCCTGTCCTTTCTTTTGTGTTCCCACAATCATTTGTCGAGTCCTCTAGGCCAAAAACCTGGGAGTCCTTCTTTCCTCCCCTATCTAGACATCACCAAGCCCTGTGGATTCTGCCTCCTTAATAACTCTCCTTTGGGCTCCTTGTGCAGAGTTCACTCCTCATCTGTCTAAAGGCTCTCCAACCACCTCTGTAATCATCTCCCTGCCTCATCCCACCTCCTCCAACTATATCACAGCCCTGCTCAAAACCAGAATTTTTAGTGGTTCCCCACTGCCTACAGGATCAAATCAGAACTCCTTTTTATGGCATGGGGAGGCCTGCCTGCCTCCATAACCCCATTTCCGGCTTCTCCAACAGTGTACATCATGCTTCATTAGAGCTGAGCTACTCAACTCACACTTCCCAATGATGCCATGTCTTTACTCAGGCTGTGTCTTCTGCCTGGACCTCCCTTCTCCCAGCCCTTCTCCCTTACTTATTTCTGGCCATTCCTTACCTCTCATCAATGTGACTTTTTCCTGATTGCCTCAGGCAGAGTTAGTTTTTTCTTTCTCTGTTGCACCCTCACTGCACTTTGTGGAAGCTCCTTCTCTTTAACATTTATTGATTGGGCTTGTAATTGCTTAAGGGGCACCTTCCCCTTAAGTCAGTGCTGGAGCCCTGTCTGGTCATCTCTGTCCCTTAGCATAGTACCTGGCACCAAGTGGGCATCTGTAGAAAAAGTGTTGCATAAAAAGGAAACTGAGTCTCAGGGAAGGTTTAAATAGTGTCTTAGCCTCATACATGCTCAGCCCTCAGCAAATCTGCGATAACCAGTTGTTTGCAACGATGGATCGCACTGGCAGTGAGACTACTTCATTGAGCACCAACTATCTGAAAGGCTAAGGGTGTAGGCCATAGATGTGGCTTCTGCCTTCAAGGAATTTGTCCTTATATGGAGAAGACAGAGGTATATATAGTCCTGATAGTTTGCAACCACACACAGGATGCACTGGCAGCATCCAGGGCAGAGCTGCCTCATCAGTTTGGGGAAGGTGGCATTTTAGCTGCAATTTGAAGGTAGATTAGGATTTTGCCAGACAAGTTGTGGAAGGGTAACCTAAGTGGAGGGCCTAGCAGGAATACAATCTTGTAGGAAAATGATCTGCCTGCAGCTAGAGCTTGAGCCGTACCTGGGGAGGGACTGCCACTCCCCCTCTAGGTTTGGGGAACCCCAGAAAGTTTTAGAGTGTGTGTGGAGGTAGCATTTGTGGCCAGAGCTGAGCTTGGATTGAGTGGGGACTGTGGAGGGAGCCAGATGGAGTCTCACACCCACCCTTCTTGTTGCACAGGGCAAGGTTGCTGCTTTCTTCGTGGCTGACCTGGGTGCCATAGTGAGGAAGCATTTTTGCTTCCTTAAGTGCCTGCCTCGAGTCCGGCCCTTTTACGCTGTCAAGTGCAACAGCAGCCCAGGTGTGCTAAAGGCCCTGGCAGAGCTGGGGCTGGGCTTCAGCTGTGCCAACAAGGTGAGCCCCTGCCTCCCAATGGTGTGCTGAACCTGGCTGCTTCTTGGATCAGATAGGAAAACCTCCTTGCTGGGCTGGTGTGGGTGGGCCCTGGGAAAGCAGGGGTTCTGTTGGCCCCTACACCCTAGGAGGAGGGAGGGAGGGAGAGAGAGAGAGGAATGAGGAGCTCTGACCATGGGCTGCCATCCTTGAAGTTCCAGTTTGGAACCTTGTGTGTCCCTGGGCGCATGGTCACCTTTTTAATGAAAATTTTCAAACTTCTTGGCATACATGGTATTCTTCTAATTAAAAAAAGAAGAAAGAAAAAAAAAAGCCTTCATTATCATTGGTTTTATTTTACTTTTTCTTCTATAATCTTAGTAACGTGTGGCTGCATTTTCTTAACTAATCCTTTTAGGTTTTCTATTTTGTGTGGTTATGTGTGTGTGTATTCTATTGTTTTCTAATTTGATTTCTGTTGGTGCCTTTAATTCTCCCCTCCACTCTTTAGATTTACTTTGCATATATACTACCGTTTAATATTCCTTGAACGCCTACAATGTGCTAGTGACTTTGCTAGGTAAGGCTGGTACAATGTTGAGTAAGACTTGGTTGTACTTGAGTTGAATGTTTGGTTCATCTACTTTCATTCTATTCTTACTTAATGATAAAAGCCTTTAAAGCTGTGCATTTTCCTCAGAGCATGGCTCTGGACGTATCTCATATTCAGCCACTGTTTGTTGGGAATCTATTGTGGGGCCAGGTATTACTCTCAGTGGAGAGGTAGCAGTGAATAAAACAAGAGCCCTGTCCTCATAGTACTTACTTTCTAGAGAATAAACAAGTTAAATAATTAAAACATATATTCAGATGTATTTAATATATATATTTTAGACGGTAAATGCTGGGGAGCGATAGGAGGAAATGTTGGGCGGAAGGGTTACAATTGTAAATAGTTGGAGCAGAGAAGTGTTCTCTGAAATTTGAATATAGATCTGAAGGAAGCAGGGCATCAAGCTGTATAATTAACTAGGGGAAAAGTGTTCTGGGCAGAGGGAACAGCAAGTGCAAAGGCCCTGAGATATGTACACTGGTTTGTGAGATCGTCATTACCATTATTGTTATTATTTTAATGGTTAGCAGTAGTGGTTCTGAGAGTGGGTCCCTTTTAAATCCTGGTAAGCAGCATGGTTGGATGTTGTGAAAAGAGTTCTAGAAAGGCTTTCTGGAGAAGAGGGAGGAGAGCTAGCTTGGGCAGGATGACAGGGCTGGAGGATACTCGTGGTGGAGGAGAGGTGAGCACCAGGATGGGATGGTCAGAATGAGCAGCAGGTTAGCCTTTCCCAGGGACCTATTGTCAGTGCTCTCAGTAGTAGATGACTCTCTCCCTCTTGTCACCTGCAAAGCCTTTGCCTAAGCCCTAGCTTTGCACACCTCATTTGGTATGTACCTTACCTAAAGCCCTGTGTGATGCATAACCAAAACAAAAAAACTAGTTGATGTCAAATTGATTCCAACTCATGGTGACCCCTGTGTTGTAGAGTAGAACGGTGCTCCATTGGGTTTTCAAGACCATGACCTTTTGGAAGTAGATCACCAGACCTCTGGGTAGGTCCCAGTTGCCAACTTTCCTGTTAGTACTTGAACGCTTAACTGTTTTTGCCTCCCAGGGACTCCTTGTAAGGTGCATAGGGGGAGTCATTTCCATCTTACAGCTGTGGAAACCCAGGGCTTGCTGGTCACAGAACCAGGACTTGCCTCCTTGCTGCTGCCTGCAGCATACTGGGTCTCTGCTCTGGATGAGGAGGAGGGGGAGCCTTTTCTGAGCCCCTGAGTCCAGGAGGGAAGAGCAGGACCAAACCCCACTGATGAGTGTCCTCACCTTCTGGAAAACCCGGGGTGAAGGGCTCAGCCCTCTAGCCTTGGGGCCTGGTCTCCAAGGTTGGATTGTTGAATGTGAAGTTTAAAAAGACCTTGAAGAGTGGGGACCTTCAAGCAGAATGCTGAATACCTCTGTGGTGCCCGGCACTTTGCCAAGTGTTTTCTGTACATGATCTCACCTCATTCCCGTAACAGCGCTGTGAGATCATTATTACCATGATCTGACAACAACCCTGTGAGGCAGCATTTAGCATATGAGAAAGTGAGGCACTAGAGGTTTAGCAGCTTACTGGGGTCAGGTACTGGGAAGTGACAGCGTGAGTATGGGAACATAGTCTTGATTCTATCACTGTTGTTTTTTCTAACGTCCTTGGTGAGGGGGTGGCTAAGCTGGGACTTGGCCAGCCAGTGGCGGGTGCCCTTGGCTAACTGCAAGGGTGAGGAGAAGCCAATCCCTTTCCTGGCGGTGCGACCTTGCAAACCCTTTGGTGCATTTCAAGAAATGGCTCCTAGGAAGCACAGCTTTTCTTGGAAGGCCGAGGCTGCCCTCTTCTGGTCAGCGATATTGTGTGGCCACTCTTAAAAATACTTTGCCTTAGAAGACATAAGGAGCTCTGATAGTGTAGTGCCTAAGGCATTTGACTGCTAACCAGAAGACTGGTGGTTCAAACCCACCAGCCACTCCTTGGAAGGAAGGTTGGGCAATCTACTTCAGTAGTGATACTGCCTCGGAAACCCAAGAAGGGCTTGCTATGAGTCTGATCCGACTCGACAGCAGTGCTTTTGGTCTTTTGGTTTTTAGAGGACATAGATAGTGGGTTGGGCATGAACATACAGACACGCTCCAGGATCATGACTTGCACAGGAGCATGGGTGCACCCATTCACTTTTTCAAGGGCCTCGCACCATCTCTCCTGCCACTACCCCTTGCCCTTTCTGGAGATCTGTTTCAGCAGCCTCTCATCTCATTTAAAAACCCTCCCTGGACACCATATCCTCCTCTCCCCAACCCTTTGCTCCTTCTTCATGGTCAAACTCAACAGAGTGTCTATACTCGCTGCCTCTTTCCTCAGTACCCACTATTTAAACCCTTGTGTCCTGACCTCCATTCTCACTGTTCCAAGTTTCTCCCTCATACCAAGATCCCCAGCAATCTCCAAGATCCTAAATCCAGTGAGCACCTTTTTTTATTTTATTATTATTTTTTTGTGAGCACCCTATCTTAACATTAATCCTGGATGATTCAAGTGATACATCGATTCATTCACACCCAAAAAAAGTAGGACATCAACTTTATGTCACCAGACATAATATAATCATCACAACGAATTTGATGGGTATATAGTATTTTTAAAAACTACATATGACCCATAGAAATAATACAAAATATTCTGTGATTTTATAACAAAATAGAAAAGGTATTCATACTGTGTATACTCTTCCCAATAGCTTTAAACTCAGCAGGTTTTGAAGATTCGCTCATGTTGATGTTAGACCTAGTGCAGGGGACACTCCTTGGTCTTCTTGTTATCTGACCTCTCAACAATATACAACACAGAGATTGTTTTAAAAAAGAAACTCAAGAATAACAGATGCTCCCAGTTTTAAGGAATTCAGAAGTGTACAAGATGAGAAGTGAGCACTGTGCACACCTGCTCTCACCCTCACTGGGACCTCTGACAGCAGAAATCCCTCCTTCCACCATTTAATGGAATGGCATTGTAGACTGTGTATTGTTCTCCCCTCTCTGGAGATGTCTCTCTCCTTACCTCTCATCAGGTCCCGGAGCCTGCTCTTCCATGTCTTTTGTCGTTGTTAGTTGCTGTCTAGTCAGCTCCAACTCATTGTGACAGGTGTACAACAGAATGAAGCACTGCCTGCTCCTGCGCCAGCTGCATGGTCATTGGTCGGCTTGAGTCCGTTGTTGTAGCCACTGTGTGTTTTGAGTGACTTCTAACCAAGGGGGCTCATCTTCCAGCACAATATCAGGCAATATTTTTGTGGTTTACAGGGCTCTCACTGGTTAATTTTCAGAAGTAGACCACCAGGCCTTTCTTCCTAGTCTTTGTCTGGAAGTTCTACTGAAACCCATCTACCCTGGTGGCCTTGCTGGTACTTGAAATACTGATGGCATAGCTTCCAGTATCCTAGTAACACACAAGCCACCACAGTACAACACACTGACAGTGTTGGTCCCTGTAGTCTGTTGTTGTTGTTGTTATGTGCCGTCGAGTCGGCCCCAACTCATAGCGACCCCTCCTTGGGTTTCCGAGGCAGTATCACTACGGAAGTAGGATTGCCCAACCTTCCTTCCGAGGAGTGGCTGGTGGGTTTGAACCGCCAGCCTTCTGGTTAGCAGTCAAGTGCTTTAGCCACCATGCTACCAGAGATCCTGTAGTCTATTACCCTGTAAATGGTGATTTTCCTCTGCCTTTGGTCTCAAGCCCCTTATTTTGTATAAACTTTTCCACTTCTTAGGGGATATCATCTCTCATGGCTTTAAATGCCAGCATTATGCCATCTGTGTTTTGACCTCCAGCCTGGACCTGTATGCTGGCTTGACACCACAGGGTGTCTGGAGCCCAGCATGTTCAAATGCCCTCATGATCTTCCCTTGCCCTGGGGGTACAGCTCCCTCAGTCTGCTGGCTGCAGTGGCCTCGCATAAGCCCTCACCTCCACCCCCATGTGCGGCCCATCACCAAGCTTGGCAACCCTGCCTCCCCAATGCACCTCCTCCCCTTCCTAGAGCAGGCTCCTCTGGACCCATCTCCCCAGAACATCTCTGGCCTTCCCTCAGCCCATTTTCAAATATGGTCACCAGAGCGATATTTTAAAATGCAAGTCTGATCATGCCACTTCCCTTCTTGAAATCCTTCAAAGTGTTTCTCATCACTCTCAGGGTAAAATAATGAAATCCATATGCAGCCTTCTCAGATGCCTGCCTCTGACCTCCTCTTCACCCCTCTGCACTCACCCTGCACAGACTCCAGCCTTCTCCCAGCATCTTGTTTAGATCCAGCACCTTCTTGTCTCAGAACCTCTGAACAGACCATTCCTCTACAGGAAATGTTCTTTCCTTCCCTCTTGGCCTGGCCGAGCCCTTCTGCAGAGAGTGTCCTTTTCCCATACCCACGTAGCCCCCTTTCAGGTTCTCTGGCATCCTGTATTTCCTCTTCAAGGCTGATCTCTCATTTGTAATTCCATCATTATTTGGTGTTTACTTATAACTGTCTCCTTTACCCACCAACTTGAAAGCTCCACAGGATCAGAGATCTGTTTACTTTATTCACTACTTGTTTTCATTAGTGTATCACAGAGCCTGACTGAAAACCAATGCAAAACACCATAGTGACCCTATAGGACAGAGCAGAAGTGTCCCCTCGGGTTACCAAGGCTGTGAATCTTTATGGAAGCAGACTGCCTCATCTTTTTCCCACAGAGCAGCTGGTGGGTTCAAACTACCAACCTTTTGGTTAGCAACCGAATATCTTATCCACCGTACCACCAGAGCTCAGAGCCTGACTAGATGCTCAATAAATACCTGTCAGTTCAGTTTTGAGATTGTATTTGCCATGATAGTACTGTGGTTAAAAGCAGGGATGCTCAAATCTAACAGTCCTGGGTTAGAATTGCAGCTCTGCTATTTATATACTGTGTGACTTCAGAGAAGTCACTTAACCTCTCTGAAACTCTGCTTCCTTCCTCATGAAATTATTACAAGAATTAAATGAGAATGTACATAAATTTTTTTTTTCAATGGCAAACAAAAAAAAAAAAAAAAAAAAAAACCCTTCAATGAATGACAATGGCTTTATTTAAATATTTATAATCAAAGTAAAATCACAGGTCCCCAAAGTGGTGCCATCCCTTCTTCTCTTTTCATCACATATGGTGAAACAGGAAGCAGAAATTTTTTATATCCACTCAGAACTCCAGGCAGAGGTGGGGAGATGTGTCTGCCTCCAGGGAACAAGTTGTGATGACAGCATTTCTAGCTCTGGAGTTGGTTGGACCTTTGTGCCCCATTCTGGCACTTCTCACCTGTGCCACCACCACAGGCAGGTGGATCTCTCTGAACTCAATTTTGTCCTCAAGGTGTGGCTAATAGATAGGATCATGCCAGTTGCTGTTGAGTCGATCTGACTCACGCTGACCCTTTGTGTGTCAGAGGAGAGCTGTGCTTCATTGGGTTTTCAATGACTGATTTTTTCAGAAGTAGATTGCCAGGTCTTTCTTCTGACGTGCCTCTGCATGGACTCAAATTGTTAGGTGCCGTCGAGTTGGCTCCGACTCATAGTAACCCCATGCACAACAGAACGAAACACTGCCTGGTCGTGCGCCATCCTCACAATCCTTGCCATACCTGAGCCCATCATTGCAGCCAGTGTGTCAATCCATCTCGCTGAGGGCCTTCCTCGTTTTCGTTGACCCTCCACTTTATCAGGCATAATATCCTTCTCCAGGGAATGGTCTCTTATGACAACAGGACCAAGGTCGGCGAGACAAAGTCTGGCCATTCTCACTTGCAAATAATAAGATAGTTAGAGGCATCACATGAGATAATGTGCATATATACCTGTTGTTGTTGTTGTTGTGTGCCGTCGAGTCGGCCCCGACTCATAGCGACCCCTCCTTGGGTTTCCGAGGAAGTATCACTACGGAAGTAGGATTGCCCAACCTTCCATATATACCTAGCATTGAAAATTACTAAATTAAAACTAGGGTCTTATTACAGATTCAGGCTAAAGCTGATCTTATGTCTCCTACTGTGTTTTAAAGTGGCTGGCTCTGTGGCCCAATGGATAGTGCATTGGATTTCTAGCCGAGCCTGGCGTCGTCATTCAAAGGTGGTGGGTTTGAGTCCCACCAAAGTAGAATTTGTGGAGCTCTGGTAGCATAGTGCCTAGGGCATTTGACTGCTAACCAGAAGGCTGGCAGTTCAAACCCACCAGTCACTCCTTGGAAGGAAGATTGGGCAATCTACTTCCATAATGATACTGCCTCGGAAACCCAAGGAGGGGTCGTTATGAGTCAGGTCGACTCAATGGCATATAACAACACCAACAACAACTGTGTTTTAAAACTACTTCCTTCTTGACTTTCTTCCCTTATTCATGGAGAGTTGTACCTGAATTTGAAAGTTGGTACTACCACCTACTTTCTATGTGGCCTCTCTGAGCATTTGTTTCTTCCTCTATAGAATGGCACTAATACCCATCGGATGGGTTACTGTAAGTATTAAATAAAATAGTGGAGCGAAAGCAATGGTCAGCAAACTGTGGGTGATGGCCCAAGTGTAGCCTACTGCCTGATTTATAGTTTTATTGGATCACAGTTAAACTCATTGATTTGCATATTGTCTCTGTATGCTCTCACACTACAACAGAAGTTGAATAGTTGCAACAGAGACCATAAGGTCCAGAAAGCTTAAAATATTAACTGTCTGGCCCTTTGCAGAAAAACTTTCTTGACATCTGATGTAAAGCATCTAATTCAGTGCCTGGCTTGTGGCCAGTGCTCAGAAAACATGGTTGCTGTCATTATCATCACATTGTCATTATTATTGTCTGTATCACTAATGCAGCAGTCAGGCAGAGAGGTGTGAAGAAGAAGAGTCCCTAAGGAAGACAGGTCACCCAGCACAGTGCCACAGAGTAGGCCTTTGGATGTTAGGTGACCTGTTTAAAAGAGATGCTTGGTCTGGTGGACTTTCTTTTTGAAAAATCAATTATTTTGTTGTTATTTTTTACTGTAAAAAAATGATAATGTTCAATCTTCCTATCCATGAGCATGATTATGCTTGTGACTACTTCTGGTAAGATGGAGGAATAGGGAGACAAGCAACACAGAGCCTCTTCAACAAAGAAAAGAAAAAACAATTGACAGAGATACAGAAGATAATCCTGGAGCCCTGAGCTTTGAAAGGAATTATACAGAAGTGGGTTAGGCACCAACCAGTGAAAAAACCTGAATGAAAACAGGACCTAAGAATAGGCTCTGTTTGCCAAGGTCAGCAGGGACATACAGGAGGCTGACAACAGGAAAGGAGACAGGTGGTGAGTGTATAAGTGCTGTCAACTAGCGAATAGATGAGCACAGTACCCTGCTTGCACAGATAACATTCAAAGAAAACTAATATCATGGGCAAGTCACTCTAACATACAATCACCAATTAAATATAAACACAAAAACGTCACAATGCCTTAGAGACAACAGAGCATCACAGTCCACGCAAAGAAGCAAGATAAAGCAGGAGAAACAAGAGACCAGGATACAGACCCAAAGCACATCCCTGAGGAAGATGCAGCATTGGAACTCCCTGATAAGGAATTCAAAAGAGTTATATTTAGGTATCTTCAACGAATTGAGAGACAGATGAAAGAGAAAACCCTAGAACGATTTCAAAAGACAATACAAAAACAAAATGACAAAATAAATGAAAAATTAGAAATGGTACAAAATCAACACACAGAAATCCAGAAGATTAATACTAAATTTTCAGAAACAGATAATGGGCAAAGGAGCAGAACTGAATCAATGGAAGACAGAATTAGGGAGATTGAAGGCAATTACCTGAACATTTCTTTGGAAAGGGATCAATCAGAAAAAAGGTCAAAGCAAAATGAAGAAAGCCTAAGGTTCATGTGGGATACCATCAAAAGGAATAACCTACTTGTAATCGAAATTCCAGAACAGGAAGAGATAAATAAAACCACAGAGAAAATTGTCGAAGATTTGTTGGAAGAGAATTTTCCTGGTATGATGAAAGATGAGAATATGTTCATTCAGGAAGTCCAAGGAACCCCAAACAGGATAGATCCCTAAAGAAAATCACCCAGACATATCATCATCAAACTCACCAAAACCAAAGACAAAGAAAGAATCATGAGAGCAGCATGGGAAAAACAAAAAGTTACCTACAAAGGGCGACCAATAAGACTAAGCTC
This sequence comes from Orycteropus afer afer, assembly GCF_000298275.1. Taxonomy (NCBI): domain Eukaryota; kingdom Metazoa; phylum Chordata; class Mammalia; order Tubulidentata; family Orycteropodidae; genus Orycteropus; species Orycteropus afer. Next base: position 3,247,893 of record NW_006921859.1, on the reverse strand, counting down.
GGATTTCTCAGCAGAAACTGTGCAGGTGAGAAGGCAGTGGGAGGGTATATACAAAACCCTGAAAGAAAAAGATTTCCAACCAAGAATTATGTACCCAGCAAATTTGTCCCTTAAATATGATGGTGAAATTAGGACATTTCCAGATAAGCAGAAATTAAGGGAATTTGTTAAAACCAGACCATCCTTACAAGAGATGCTAAAGGGAACCCTTTGGACAGAGAAGCAACAACAGGCAACAACAACTGACCATTAACACACATGATGATATAACCCAGAAACCAACCCAGCTATGGAAGTATCCAAAATAAAGAAGCCTACAAGATTGTAAACTGGGAACCAGAGATATCAACTGACAAATGAGGACAACTACAAACCAAAAAGAGGGAAAAAACTGTGTTATTACAGAACTTCTAGATGGTAGGGATGTCAAGACAACTACAAGACAGAACGGACTATTCTAAACTTGAGAAGAAAACTATAAATCACAGGGTAACCTCAAAGAAAAATGATAAACCTTCACGTCAAAAAAGAGGACCAGCATAAATATTCAGCAAATCCTAAAACAATAGCTATGAAAGAAGTGATAACATGATTCATAAATAAAATGAGCTCAGCATAGAGAATTATATGGAAAAAAGAAATTGATACAATGAAAAAGCATATGACAAAAATGATAGCAACAAATTCATATTTGCTGATAATTACATATCTGGCAAGGGACTTATTGCTAAGATTCATAGCGGAAGAGTAGATGACCAAACTATGGTACAATCACATAATGGAATGCTATGCAGCACTAAAGAATAATGTAGAGTCTGCAAAACACTGCATAATATGGATGAACTTGGAGGACATTATGCTGAGTGACATAAGTTAATCACAGAAGGACAAATATAGTATTAGTTCATTGTTGTGGAGGGTCAAGGAAAGGTTTATATATGGAGGGAAACTTTCTTTGTTGGTTGCCAGGGGTGGGAGGGGAGGGGAGGGAACACTGCAAAAAAAAAAAAAAAATGCAATGACCCATGTCACTTTAGTTTTGTGTATTTCACTGTACATAAATTATATTTCAATAAAATGCATTAAAAATGTATAACACATTTGCCAATATAACATTTTTTCATGTGTACAATTTAGTGACGTCAATTACATTAACCATGTTGTGGAAACATCACCAATATACATTGCCAAATTTTTATCATGATCTGGTGGAATTTCTAATATACCAAGTAATACTCTCTAAACATTTAAATCTTCCAGGAAAATGTATCACAAGCCTGTCATCAGGGCCTTTATGACTTTATATACTGCCTTTGTGTGAATTAGAAAATGGATCCCATCTTTAAGACACTTAATTGTGATAATCAGTATACTGATTTTGTCAGAACAAGGTGCTTTACTGTTGAGACCAGAACTAGATGGTACCTGGCCACTACTACTGACTGTTCTGATCAGGAACACAATAGACTGATCCTGGTAGAATGGGAGCAAAATGTGGAACAGAACTCAAATTCGTAAAAAGACTAGACTGACTGGACTGCTTGAAACTGGAGGACTCATGCCCGAGACAGTCTTGCTAAGATATTCTTTAAACCTTGAACTGCAATTACTCCATGAGGTCATCTTTTAGCTAAACAACAGATTGGCTGTGAAATAAACAATGTCATCCATGAATACTGGTGCTTCTTTAAAAAATCATCTATATGAGACCAAATGGTCAAAATGTACTCTAAAGCAAAGAAGAGAAGGCAGGGAAATTAGATTAATGGAATAACCTGAATGGAAATAATGAGAAAGTTGACACACTGTGAAAAATGTAACCAATGTTGCTGAACAAATTATATAGAAATTGTTAAATGGGAACCTAATTTACTGTGTAAACTTTTACTGAAAACATAATAAAATATTATTTTTTAAAAAGATGCTTTACTGCCAGGAAATGGTAATAAGTATATAAATCTTCCATGTATTCTATGTGAATAACACCCCCTACCCTGACTGTGGGGAGCTCTGGTGACGTAGTGCCTAAGGCACTTGACTGCTAACCAGAAGGCTGGCGGTTCAAACCCACCAGCCACTCCTTGGAAGGAAGGTTGGGCAATCTACTTCCGTAGTGATACTGCCTCAGAGACCCAAGGAGAGGTCCTTATGAGTCAGATTTGACTCAATGACAGTGCATTGTGTTGTTTTGTTACCCTCACTGTGCAGTGTATAACCTGCTTTACTGTCCATGGCAGCCCTACCTGCCAAAGAATGGTGAGCCAGCATCAGTCCTAAGTTCTGTGTATCTGTTGTCTTAAAGTGAGGCCCACCTGTTATGGACCTCTCATGCTTAGCTATGACTACCCCTCATCTGTGCTTCCTTGGGCTCCGTGGGCCCAGCAGGCTCTGGTGTCTCCTCATCACCACCTTTGGGACCCCACAGGCAGAGATGGAGTTGGTCCAGCAGATTGGCGTTCCTGCAAGTAAGATTATCTATGCCAACCCCTGTAAGCAAATCGCACAGATCAAGTACGCTGCCAAGCATGAGGTCTGGCTGCTGAGCTTTGACAATGAGATGGAGCTGGCAAAGGTGGCAAAGAGTCACCCTAGTGCCAGGTAAGCTGAGAACCACTTGCATGGGGAGGCTGGGCTGGTGGGAGCAGGGAGGGGATTTGGAGAGTAGAGTTGGAGCAGAGGACTGAGCTTGCAGAGAATGAGGCAGTCTGGTGTCCCTTGCCCCAGATATGGTCACAGTTACAGGAGGCTGGGGCAGATATTCCTGGACTGGCTCCAGGGTGCCAGGGCCTGGCGAGAACAAAGGCAGAAAGAACTGCTGATAGCCCAGGCAGAGAGAAGCCCATAATGTTATGGAGGTCAAAGTCACAGAGTGAGAGAGGGTGTCAGGGATATTTCTTGAAGGAGGTGGCATTTGAAGAGGGCCTTGAGGAATGAATCAAATTTGGGAGGGGTGCCTAAACAGTATATTAGAGTGAACAGGATAAGCAAGTGCATGGGGGTTGGAAACAGCATGGAGTGTTGGCTGTTGTTGTTGTTGTTATATGCCATCGAGTCAGACCCGACTCATAACAACCCCTCCTTGGGTTTCTGAGGCAGTATCACTATGGAAGTAGATTTCCCCAACTTCCTTCCGAGGAGTGGCTGGTGGGTTTGAACCGCCAGCCTTCTGGTTAGCAGTCAAGTGCCTTAGGCACTATGCTACCAGAGCTCCCAAACCAAACTCACTGCCGTCAAGTCAGATCCGATTCATAGCGACTTCTCCTTGGGTTTCCAAGGAGATAATCATTATGGAAGTAGATTGGCCAATCTTCCTTCTCAGGAGTGACTGGTGGGTTTGAACTGGCAGCCTTCTGGTTAGCAGTCAAATGCCTTAGGCACTACACCACCAGAGCTCCTGGAGTGTTGGCAGATAACCAGAAATTTGGTGTTGCTGGAATGCACCACAGGCAAGAGGTGGAAGGAGACGATGAATGACACGCCATGGGTCAGGGACTGGGTGCAAATGGGTCAGGGCTGGATGGTTTACTCAGGCTGTGGTTTCCACATTGAGACTTGACTCCCTGGGGATCTCAGGGTGGGTCTCAGGGCAAAGGGGAGGTCCAGATGGGTGGTATCACTCTGGTTCACCCAGAGAAACTTCCATTTTGTCTGTTTTTTTGTGATATTGAATTTCTCCTTAAGATTTTGTTTAAAAATGGTTCCCTTCATAAACAGAAAGTTTAAAAACTCTGGCTGATATGGGGCTCATCTGGAAGAATGAGAGCTATCCAAGAGAGAATTGGTGAGGTCTGGTCCAGTGCAAGAGAGAAGGAGGAATCCAGGAGGATGGTTTGGACAGCATTCCAGGAGCTGGAGCAACGTCCTGGGGAGGAGATGGGCAGTTCTGAGTCATGTGGGTCACATAGCTGGACTCAGAGACGGTGAATTTGGGGTGGAAGGGGCGGGGATACCCCAGCGGAGGTGTGCTGTGTGTCTCCCCAGGATGGTTCTGTGTATTGCCACCGATGACTCCCACTCTCTGAGCCGCCTGAGCATGAAGTTTGGAGCGTCACTGAAATCCTGCAGACACCTGCTTGAAAATGCCAAGAAGAGCCACGTGGAGGTGGTGGGTGTGAGGTGAGCTCTGGGATCCCTGCCATCCCCAACCATGGCAGGCCCACTGTCTGTTTCCCAGGAAGTAATCAATTCTGGGCAAGACCTCCCCCAGGACATCCAAGCAGGACCCGTTATTGGGCTTACAATTAGGCCATTCAACAGTTCCCTCTCTTTGGAAAAAAGGTTTGGAGTATTCTCCGGTCCTAACCCCACAGTCACCAGAAGGTCTGATCCAGAATGTTCCACCTGGGGACCTGGCTTCCTGGGGTTATCATCATCCTATAGGTGAAAGATTGTGTAGTCACACCTTTGTTCTGCCTCTTTTCTCACAGGGAGTGGGAAGAAGTAGTAATAGTGACCTAGCAATATAACTTTCACTTATTCTGTACAGAACACTTAGCAAAGTGTTTCATGTACATCATCCCACAGCCTTGTGTGGTATGGGGTCTTATCCTCATTTTATAGATGGAGGCGGACTAGAACACAGGCAGAGTAAGTAACTTCCAATGTCACATGGCTGACTAAAAAGCACATCCAGCTCTGGCTGACTCTGGGGCCCCAGCCTTCATCCCAGAAAGCTCATCCCCAGGGACAGCATGACGAGATGGGAGCAACAAGTGAAGAGACCCTAGGTTTAGCCTCCTGTCCACCTCTTACATGCCACGTGGCCCTTAGCAGCCCATGTAACCTTTCAGGCCTGCCCGAAGATAAGGCCTGACCAGTTGGGGAGCCAAGGTCACTCCTGGCCGGGGCTGGGTGGTGGCACTGGTGTCCTACATGTAAGCCAAGGTTATCCCTCCCTCTCTCCTTCCTTCTCCCTTCCCTCCCTCCTCCCCAGTTTTCACATTGGCAGTGGCTGTCCTGACCCTCAGGCCTACGCTCAGTCCATCGCAGATGCCCGGCTGGTGTTTGAGATGGGCGCCGAGCTGGGCCACAGGATGCACATCCTGGACGTTGGTGGCGGGTTCCCTGGTGTGGAGGGGGCCAGAGTGAGATTTGAAGAGGTAACCTAGGGGCTGGGAGCGTCTGCACTAGGATCTGACGGGGAGGCAGGGGCCAGTGAAGGGTCACAGTGATCATAGGGTCCCTATGACAGGGAACCTGCTGTGAGCGGGGCCTGTGTGCTGTGCACTGTGCTTGGTGCTTTACCTAGATTACCTCACTTGTCATCTTATGCATCAGCTGAGCAGACCCAGGTTCACAGAGGTTAATTGACTTCCTGAGTTGATGGCA
>NW_006921859.1:3225004-3238765 GCF_000298275.1 Orycteropus afer afer | reverse complement strand
TCCACTGTGGGTAACCCTGCTGGTATTTGAAACACCGGTGGCATAGCCTCCAGCCTCACAGCAACACTCAAGCCATCATAGTAGGATAGTTTGTCTCCCCTAGCTGTTTGTTTCCCCTAGTTGTTTGTTTGTGTAGAAAAGAATTAAAGAATCTACTCCAAAAAGCTATAATGATTAGGTTCATTTGAGGATGGAATTAGGGATAAGTTCTTTTTCCTTTTCTGTATTTTCTGAAATTTTTACAATCAAAATGTGCTGTTCAACAAATTAGTTATTCATAAAAGATCCACATAAGGACTTCTGGAATCAGTACCAAGTGTTATATTGAGTGCCCTTCCCATTGCTGGGGACATCAGAGGAGGCTATTTATACACGATGAGGGTCTCAACCTTCATCAAGAAATAGAGTTGGAGCTATAGCAAATGTTTAGCATAAACCTCACATTTCAAACACGAAATTGTCCCCCTATCTTCCTTTTCACTCAGATTGCTTCTGTGATCAACTCAGCCTTGGACCTGTATTTCCCAGAGGGCTGTGGTGTGGACATCCTTGCTGAGCTGGGGCGCTACTACGTGACCTCGGCCTTCACCTTGGCCGTCAACATCATTGCCAAGAAGGAGGTTCTTCTAGACCAGCCCAGCAGGGAGGGTAGGTGCCAGGTGGACAGAAGAGCCCCATTACCCCCTATGGCTGAGGACAGTAGCTGGTTGATCAGGGTTGGATTTTAGGTCCAGTGGCAAGGGTGAGGGAAACTGGAGAATGGGCCCTTGCTTTAGGGAAACTTATAATCGATTCCCCTCACCTCAAAGACACTTAGCATTATTTTTCCTGGACATGTTCATGTTTTGTGAAGATTATGATCAAAACAATGTTGGAGAGAATAGATACTTTGTTAACTCCTTTTTACCGATGAGAAGACTGAGAGCGAAAGAGAATAGGAGTGACTTGCTTATTAGCTAGCAAGAGGTAAAGCCCAGGATTTGACTCTATGTTTTATCTCCTAAGTATATAGGCTCTTACTCACCCTACTGCTTCTCATAATGTAATGAAAATAGCTAATGACAACATGTATTTAAGCCCATGTGACAGATGTCAGAACATGGGCATGGAGTGATTGGGTCACTAGCTCTCCAGGTCACAGTTGATGAGAGGCAGTGCTGAAATTCAAGTTTGGGCTGGGCTGACGAAGCCTCTGTGCCCACCTGCCTCCATCAGCACTCTTCCCTGTCCTATTAGGTCAGATGAGTCCTTGTACTCCCTGTAAGTGAGAGGTGCAGGGACTCTGGTCTTAGAGCTTTGGCTGCTGCTCTGGGACCCTTGGGCAGGAGGGCAGAGACAGATCAGTGTGCTCTTCCCCAGGGAGAATGTCTGGGGAGGAGTGGTGGGTTCCAGGTAGAATGTCCTGTGTATTTGTGGGGATGCTATTCTTCTGACCTCCCTTATAGACCTGGGGGATTGTCCTATCTAGTCCATCCAGGAGACTTGGCTTCTTCTTCCTGCTGATCCCTGGCCCCACTGTGAGCCCCTAAACAAGGAGCCAAACCTCTTGGGGCCTCTGTGTCTGGGTGGGCTGCCTTTGCTGGGGCATCAAGGGTCTCACATACAGGAATGGGAGTATGTCCTGGGCAGGCTTGCTCACTTGCAAGAATGAGTGTTTCTCCAGGACCTGCCCTATAGGTAAGGATGGGGCTGTTCTTTTGCTTCAGAGATCTGTCAGGTCCATCATTGTGCTAGCTTCCTCCTCACAGTGCTTCCTGTGCTGCCCCTGCCCCCTCCCCTCCCTGCAGAGGAAAACGGTTTCGCCCCCAAGACCATCGTGTACCACCTTGAGGAGGGCGTGTATGGAATCTTCAGCCCGGTCCTGTTTGACAATGCCTGCCCCACCCCCATCCTGCAGAAGGTGAGCCTGCCCTCTGGGGGCCTGTTTGCAATTGTTGTTGTTGTTAGGTGCCATCAAGTCGGATCCGACTCACAGAGACCCCTCCTTGGGTTTCCGAGGCAGTATCACTACGGAAGTAGATTGCCCATCTTCCTTCCAAGGAGTGGCTGGTGGGTTTGAACCGCCGCCTTCTGGTTAGCAGTCAAGTGCCTTAGCCACTATGCTACCAGGGCTCCCTGTTTGCAATTAAGTGCTTAAAAAAAAAAAAGTCATTGCATTTTTATCTAATTAAATAAACCAAAACACACTCATTGTAGAAAACAGGCAACTGGATGAAGAAGGGTATCATCCATAATCCCATCACACAGAGCGAAGCTCTTTGAACATTTTAGTATATTTACTTTCAGTCTTTTTTTAAAAATATGTATTTATATTTTTTTCCATAAAATTTGGATCATATTGTTTTATAGCCCGCTCTTTTAATTTAATATAGGTGTAGCTGTTTCCATGCCATTAACTAATTTTTTGATGACTGCGTAGTATTTTAACCAGTCTAACTCTAATGGTAGGTTATTTGGTTTCCTGTTTTTGAGCATTGTAAGTACATCTTGATGTGTATCTCCAATTTTTGCTGTGGAGTAAATTCCTAGAAGTAGAAAGAAACAGTTAATCTTTAATAGATTTTTCTATGTTAATAAGGGGAACAGTGATAGAGAAAACATTCCCCGTGGCTCGTGGGTCTCAGCCCAGGGCTCCAGCAGCTCTGATGGGCATCCTTCAAAGGGGAAAGAAAAGATGCCATGGTATTTTTCACACCCTGGTAGCACAGTGGTTAAGAGCTTGGCTGCTAACCAGAAGGTTGGTAGTTCAAACCTACTAGCTGCTCCATGGGAGAAGGATGACAGTCTGATTCCGTAAAATTACAGCCTTAGAACCCTATGGGGGCAATTCTACTCTGTCCTGTAGGTTCACTATGAGTCAGAATTGACATGACGGCAATGGGTTTGGTATTTTTTTTTTAGACCTTTGCTTGTGCTGCCCCTCTTCCTGGAGGAAAACAAGCATTAAATTGTCTGGCCAGCTCCTAGAATGTCATTAGACTTAATTTGTGTTTTTTTCTTCTCTTCTCATCCTGTGTGGTGTCAAGAACCAATTAGATATCTGCTGCTTTTCTTAGATATTTTAATCTAATTTCTTATATCTTATCCTGCTGTAGGCACAAAGCACTCCTCCCTCTTCTAGCCTCCCATGTGTGTAGGTGTGCTTGATGGAGTCCTCATACCATAGCTGCATGGCTATGTTATGTATGTTATGTCTGCTTGTCTGGGTAAGCCTCCCTGATGTGCTGTGGAATTTAGAGTTACCTATTCTGACTCAGTCGTGGTGCCTGTATTCTGTGGTCTCCTACATCCTATTGCACTTAGCAAGGACCAGGCCAGCCAAACCCAAGATTACATAGCAGGCTGCAGCTGCTTCCCAGTTGCTCTCCCTCTCTGGTCTCACTGACCCCTTGTGCGCCAACATGTCCCCATCTCTGACTCCCACTGCCTTCGTCAACTCCTCTGATGAGTGGGAGGGACTATGGTCCCAGCCCACTACCATGCCCACACCTCCAGGGTTTCTATTCTGACTAAACTGTAGTTGATATCTCTGACCTGAGCCCCTGGGTGTTACTGACCCACTTTATAATCCATGCCTTTCCTTCTCTGGGCAGTGCCAAAGCTTCTTCCTTTGGGTTGTCAACCCCTCCCAGAGCCCGGCCATGTGACCATGTGACCAGATCCAGCATGGGGCCCACAGTTTGGTGGTACGAATGACAACACACATAAGTTAGCTACAGTTAAGCTAGGAGTGTATCAGAAGGGCTCAGCCTGGCCAGGGTGTCTGCACCTTCTTCCCAAAGGAAGGTCCCCCTCACTGGTGGTTGTGGCAGCTTTGTACCTTGCTCTTTGCTCCTAGGGACTTTGTTTTTGGACCTCAGGTGTAGAAAGTTGTATTAAACATAATCGTTGGTTCAAAGTACACTTCTCATTATTGGTCCCTGCTTAGCCCTCTTTTGTTTGTCTCTCTCTTTTTTTTAATTCAACAAGTATTTATTGAGTACCTTCAATATACAAAGCACTGTGCTAAGACCTGCAGAAGCTAATAGGTGGGTAAGAGTCGTTTCTGCCTTGGAAATGCAATCTTGTTGGGTAAAAAGACTTTCTATATGTAGATGTGTGTGTGTATGACTTGTACACAAGCTACAACAGTGCCATGAAAAAAGTACAGGACAATTGTTAGTGTTTTTTTTTTTTTTCAAAAAATATTCCAGTATGTATCTCTAAAAGATAAGGACTTTTAAAAAACAACCACAATACTGCTGTCATATAAAAACTTAACAACTCCACAGTATCTATGATCATCTAACTAGTTTCAGGAATGGTCTTTATAGGTGATTTGCTCAAATCAGGAGCCAGAGAAGGTCTACATGTTACATTTGGTTGATATGTCTTCCTCTTAACTTGTCTCCCCCCACCCCGAATTTATTTGTTGAAGAAATGGAGCTGTTTGTCCTGTAGAATTTCCTGCATTGTGGATTTTTCAGATTGATTAATTTCATGGATTTCCCTTTTGTGTTATTGAACATGTTTCTCTGTATTTATTTGAAACTAGGTAACTAGATTTTGTGATTTGATTAGAGTTTGATTTTTTTAAATTATTTTATTGTTTAGTGTAACAAGAATCCTTAACCTTCTCCTACCTCATCCCCCCAATGCAAAGTAACCACTATTTTGAATCATGTGTTTATCACTCCCCTGCTTACTTCTTTCAGGTAGTTTTGTCATAGCCAATATATTCCTAAAATATGTTTATGTGTGGCTATAATTTATTTTGCTTTATAAAAAGGGTATCATAAAAGGTGTATACAGCCATTTTGGATTTTTTATTTTCCCATTTACTATCATATTCTAACAGTCATGTTCATGTTTCTGTTATCCATGTCTCTTTTGTACACGAGCAAGGACTGGAAAGGTTGGTCATAGGGCATATGAATGTTCAGCTTTGTAAGGTAGTACCAAACTGTTTCCCGAAGTGGTTGTACTAATTATAGTCCTACCAGCAGTGAATAAGAGACTCAGTGGATCTCCATCTTTCCCAGGACTTGGTATTGTCAGACTTAAAAATTTTTCTTAATTGCATGTCTTGATTTATATTTCCCTAATCACTAATGATTCCACAGAATGTGGAAATTATCAAACAATATTATTAATATCGCATGCAAGTAAAATCTTACTGAAGATAATTAAAGAATGGTTGCAACAGTATATTGACAGAGAACTTCCAGAAATGCAAGCTGGATTCAGAAGAGGACATGAAATGAGGGATATCATTGCTGATGTCAGATGGATCTTGGTTCAAAGCAAAGAATACCAGAAAGATGTTTGCTTGTGTTTTATTGACTATGCAAAAGAATTTGACTGTGTGGATCATATCCAATTATGAATAACATTGACAAGAATGGGAATTCCAAAACACTTAATTGTGCTCATGAGGAACTTGTACACAGACCAGGAGGGTGTTGTTTGAACAGAACAAGGGGACACTGCATGGTTTAAAATCGAGAAGGGAGTGTGTCAGGGTTGTTTCTTTTCACCATACTTATTCAATCTGTATGCTGAACAAATCATTCGAGAAGCTGGACATAGCATCAGAATTGGAGGACGACTCATTAACAACTTGCATTATGCAGACAACACAACTTTGCTTGCTGAAAGTGAGGATGACTTGAAGCACTTACTGATGAAGATTTCAAGACTGCAGTCTGCAGTATGGATTACACCTCAATGTAAAGAAAACAAAAATCCTCACAACAGGACCAATAAGCAGCATCATGAAAAATGGAGAAAAGATTGAAGTTGTCAAAGACTAACAAATCTGTCCTGGAAGAAGTGCAGCTGGAATGCACCTTGGAAGCAAGAATGGCCAAACTTTGTCTCATCTACTTTGGTCATGTTGTAAGAAGGGACCATTCCCTGGAGAAGGATATTATGCTTGGCAAAGTGGAGGAAAAACAAAAAAGGGGAAGGCCCTCAATGAAGTGGATTGACACAGTGGCTGCAACGATGGGCTCAGGTATAGCAAGGATCATGGGGCTGGCACAGGACCAGGCAGTGTTTTGTTCTGCTGTATATGAGTTCACTATGAGTCAAAGACGACGGCACCTAACAAGAAGAAATCACTAATGAAGGAGCTCTGGTGCCATAGTGGGTAAGGCATTTAGATGCTAACCAGAAAGTTGGTGGTTCAAATCTACCAGTCACTCCATGGGAGGAAGATGAGGCAATCTACTTCTGTAAAGATTTACAGCCTTGGAAACCCAATGGAAGGTTGCTCTGAGTCAGAATTGACTCGATAGTGAGGTTTATTTATTTATTTTTTTGTTGTTTAATCACTAATGAAGTTAGACATTATTTATTTGCCATACATGTTTCCTCTTCTTCCAGGGACTTTGTAACCTATATTAGTTTCCTAGGGCTGCCATAATTAAGTACCACAAACTGGATGGCTTAAAACAACAGAAATTTATTTTCTCACAGTTTTGGAGGCTGCTGTTGTTAGTTGATTCTGACTCATGGTGACCCACCCTGTGTACAACAGAATGAAACATTGCCTGGTCCTGCTTCTTCCTCACAATCCTTGCTATGCTTGAGCCCATTGTTGCAGCCACTGTGTCCATCCATCTTGTTGAGGGCCTTCCCCTCCTTCTCTGACCCTCCACTTTACCAAGAATGATATCCTTCTCCAGGGACCGGCCCCTTCGGACAACATGACCAAAGTAGGTGAGACCAAGTCTGATCATTGTCACTTCCAAGAAGGGTTCCAGCTGCACTTCTTCCAGGGCAGATTTGTTTTCTTCTGGCAGGCCACGGTTTAGAAGTATAAAATCAAAGAGTCACCAGGGCAATTATCCCTCTGAAAGCTCTATGGAAGAATTCTTCCTTGACTCTTCCTAGCATCTGGATTGCTAGCAATCCTCAGCCTTCCTTGGCTTGCAGTTGTATCACTCCATTCTCTGCCTCCATTGTCACATGACATTCTCCCTGTGTAAGTCTCTCCACATTGCTTTTGTATAAGGACACTAACACACTGCTGTCGAGTTGGATCTGGCCCAAAGTGACCCCTCCTTGGGTTTCTGAGGCAGAATCACTACAGAAGTAGACTGCCCAACCTTCCTTCCAGGGAGTGGCTAGTGTGTTTGAACTGCCGGCCTTCTGGTTATAAGGACACCAGTCATTGGATTTATAAAAAAAAAAAAAAAAAACCCTCACTGTTGTCGAGTTGGATCTGACTCTGTGGCCCCTCCTTGGGTTTCTGAGGCAGTATCACTATGGAAGTAGATTGCCCAGCCTTCTTTCTGAGGAGTGGCTGGTGGCTTGAACCACCAGCCTTTTGGTTAGCAGTTAAATGTCCACCTTAATCCAGTGTGAACTCATCTTAACTTGATTACATCTGCTAAGGCCCTGTTTCTAAAGTAAGGTCACATTCACAGGCAGCTGGGGTTAGGAATTCAACATAGCTTTTTTGGGGACACAATTCAATCCACAACTTCTTTCCTTCAGCTACTAACCTTCAGGTCCAAGCTTCTCCCGTAAATGGTTTGCACTTACCACCCTTGCTCCCTAAGCTCCATTCACTCTTCAAACCTCTCCCATGTGATGTCTGTCCCATGACTTCATAGAAGATACCTTGGAAAGTCACCAGCCACCTTCTATGATGCTAGGCCCCATGGTGGTTCTTCTGTCTTCAGCAGCAATATCTGACACAGCTGACCCTCCCTCCATCTTCACCTTGTCTCTCCTGCCTTCTGTGACATTACTGGCCTTGCCTATTCCTCCTGTGCACCCTCTGAATGTTGACTAGTTCAGGTGTCAATCCTTGATCCTCTTTTCTGTTTATACTCACTTCCTAGGTGAACTCTTCCAGACTGAGGCTTTACACATCTTCTGTACTAACTATTCCCCAATTTATGTCTTATCCTGAACTGCACCCCTGAACTCCAGATTCATGTATTCAACCATACACTTGACATATCTAAATGGGCATTTCACAGGCATCTCAAATTTACTGTGTTCAAGTCTGAAGTATTTCTTTAAAATTACACAGAAATACAATGGCTTTTATATAAAGTTTATATCTTACTACTTTACTAAAGTAATAAGAATTTTTTTGAAAATTCCATAGCGTTTTTTTTTTGTTATTTTCTGTGTACACATAAGTATTTTCAATTGTCATAAAATATAACAAAACATTTGTAAGTTCAACAATTTTTACTTGTATAATTCAATGGTGTTGATCACGTTCATGTTGTGCAACCATCACCACTATTCTTGTCCAAGTTATTCCACCACCACTAAGAAAAACTCCAAAACTGAACTCTTGATTTCCAACCCCAAACTCCTTCCTCCCTAAGTCTTCCCCTATCAGTAAATTGCCTGGTCAGCCGGCCAGCTGTTTAAGCTAAAAAACTTTGGCATTATTCTTACTTTCCCTCTGTTCTCACAGCCAGTTCCACCTGCAATTCTTGTCAAGTCTAATTCCAAAATACAGTTTGAATCCATCTCATCCTTCCTCTTCCCCTAATTCAAACCACCACCATCTCCAGCCTGGGCTACGGCAGTAACCATTAACTGGGTGTCCAGTCTTCCTACTGTCCCTTTTCCACACAGCAGGCAAAGTGCCTTTAAAAACCCAGTAGTCATACCTCCCTCCCTTGTTTAAAACCCTCAGTGAATCCCTGTTGCTTTCAAAATAAAATCCAGACTCCTCCCCTTGGCAAAAGAGGCTCCTGCCCACCCTTCTAGCCATATCTCTCACCACCTGTCCCCTCTCTCACCAGTTTCCACCTGCACTGGCCTTCTTTGTGTCCCAGGAACACCTAAGCTTTTCTGACCTAGAGACCTTGCACCCACCATTTGCTCTGCCCAGAATGCTCTTCTACTTGTTCCTGGGACAATGCCTTATTCTCTTCCTTTATGTCTCAGCTCAACTGTCACTTTTTCAGGGAGGATTTTTACTGACCATCCTTGCTAAAGTGAGCTCACTTCCCACCATCAGATAATTATTTTGTCATCCTATTTATTTTCCTCATAACACATCATAATTTTTCATTGTCTTATTGATTGATTGTTGATTGTGGTCTGTCTTCCCACTAGTATATAGACTGTGAGGGTAGTCACCTTGTCCAACTTTTTCCCTCTGTATTCTATAATAGGCGCTCAATAAATATTTGTTGAATGAATAATGAATGCATTGCCCACTACACTGCGAGCCCCTTAAGTGTAGAAACTCTGGTTACCCCACTTCATGTCTATTTCCCTAGTTCATGGCTTGGCACAGAGATTGTTACTAACAACAACAACAACAATACATAATTTGTGAGGTTGAAAACAGACTTTAGTTATAATGAGGTTCAGCTGTGAGTAACATTTCAAATTATATAAATTGAACAAGATAGAGAAGGTTCTTTCACTCTGATATAAATCGTTTGGATGCAGGCAATTTAAAGCTGATAAAGTGGTTTCATAGTCACTTGGGACCATACTGATTCTTACTGTATGCTCTGCTGTTTCTTGGTTGCCCTTATCCTGTTGGTTCCAATTGAAGTTCAAGCCATGATAGGGAAAAACAGGTGAAGGCCAAGTGCCACTTGTCTTTTAAGGAAACTTCTGGAAGTGGCCACATAACATTTATATTTTTATCCCAATTATAAAATCTTGGTTTAATAGCCACAACTCCCTGTGAATGAAGTTGGGAACCAGTCTTTGTTCCAGGTGGTCATCTGCCTAGAAAAATGAAGGACTGGAATTTTTAGGGTAAACAATAAGGGGAGGTTGTAGAGGTTTCCAACAGCTAAGGGAGACAAACTTGTTTGTTGGTTTGTCCTGCTGTGGTGATGTGTTGCTGTGGGTCTTGAGGCTGTGGCACCAGTGTTTCAAACCCAGCGGGGTACACATAGTGCACAGGTATCAGCACGGCTTGCAGACTGAGACAGACTAGAAAGAAGGAAGAGGCCATCCACTTCTCAAAGAATTGGCCAGGGAAAACCTTATGAATAGCAGAGAAACACTGTCTGATACATTACTCCTCAACTTTATGAATAGTTTAGGATTGTCCAATACAGAGGAGGAGGATGAGTCACTTTGGTTAGAAGGCTCTCGAAATAGGACTGGGAAAGAGCTGTATCATCAGAGTAAAGCCAGCCTTACTCATATGGATAAGATAAAGGTTTTGAGACCTCCATTTGCTGACACGGCACCACTCAAACTGAGGAGAAACAGTGGAAAACATCCATTAATAATCGGAACATGGAATGTACAAAGTATGAATCTAAGAAAATTGAAAGTTGTAAAAAATGAAATGGAACACATAAAGATTGATAGTAGGCATTAGTGACCTGAAATGGACTGGTTCTGGCTATTTTGAATCAGACAACCATATGATCCACCATGCTGGGAATAACAAATTGAAGAGGAATGGCGTGGCATTCATCATCACAAAGGATGTATCAAGATCTGTCCTGAAGTACAATGCTGTCAGTGATAGGATAATATCCATTCGCCTGCAAGGAAGACCCATTAATACGACTGTTATTCACATTTATGCCCCAACCACCAAAGCCAAAGATGAGGAAATTGAAGATTTTTATCAACTTCTGCTGTCTGAAATTGACTGAATGTGCAATCAGGATGTGTTAGTTATCACTGGTGACTGGAATGCAAAAGTTGGAACCAAAGAAGAATCACTGGTAGTTGGAAAATTTGGCCTTGGTGACAGAAATAATGCTGAAAATCACATGGTAGAATTTTGCAAGGCCAACGACTTATTCATTGCAAATACCTTTTTGCAACAACACAAATGGCAGCTGCACATGTGGACTTTGCCAGATAGAACACACAGGAGTCAGATTGACTACATCTGTGGCAAGAGGCGATGGAATAGCTCGATGTCTTTAGCCAAAACCAGACCAGGAGCTGATTGTGGAACAGACCATCAACTGCTCATATGCAAGTTCAACTTGAAGTTAAAGACAATTAAAACAAGTCCACAAGAGCCAAAATATGATCTTGAATATATCCCTCCTGAATTTAGAGACTATCTAAAGAATAGATTTGCTGCATTGAAGACCGGTGACCAAAAACCAGAAGAATTGTGGGATGACATCAAGAACATCACCCATGAAGAAAGCAAGAGGTCCCTAAGAGATGAGAAAAGAAGAGAAGACCAAAATGGGTGGCAGAAGAGACTCTGAAACTTGCCCTTGAGCGAAGAGTAGCTGAAAAGATGGAAAGAATACACAGAGTCACTGTACCAAAAAGAACTGGTCAATCTTCATCCATTTCAGGAGGTGGCATATGATCTAGAACCAATGGTATTGAAGGAGGAAGTTGAAACTGCAATGAAGGAATTGGCGAAGAACAAGGCTCCAGGAATTGACAGAATACCCACAGAGATATTCTAACAAATGGATGCCCCACTGGAGGCACTCACTCGGTTATGCCAAGAGATTTGGAAGACAGCTACCTGGCCAACCGACTGGAAGAGATCCCTATTTGTATCCATTCCAAAGAAAGGTGATCAATCCCACAGAATGTGGAAATTATCAAACAATATCATTAATATTGCATGCAAGTAAGATCTTACTGAAGATAATTCAAAAATGGCTGCAGCAGTATATTGACAGAGAACTTCCAGAGGTGCAAGCCAGATTCAGAAGAGGACGTGGAACAAGGAATATCATAGCTGTTGTCAGGTGGATCTTGGTTCAAGGCAAAGAATACCAGAAAGATGTTTACTTGTGTTTTATTGACTATGCAAAGGCATTTGATTGTGTGGATCACGACAAATTGTGGATAACATTGAGAAGAATGGGAATTCCAGAACCCTTAATTGTACTCATGAGGAACCTGTACATTGACCAGGAGGCTGTCATTCGAACAGAAAAAGGGAACACTACATGAGAAAATAATCTGAGAAGCTGGACTATATGAAGAAAAGTGTGGCATCAGGATTGGAGGAAAAATCATTAACGACCTGTGATATGCTGACGACACAACTTTGCTTGCTGAAAGTGAGGATGACTTGAGGCACTTACTGATAAAGATCGAAGAATACAGTCTGCAGTATGGATTACATCTCAATATAAAGAAAACAAAAATCCTCACAACTGGACCAATAAGCAGCATCACAATAAATGGAGAAAAGATTGAGGTTGTCAAAGAATTCACGATTCTTGGTTCTACAATCCATGCCAATAGAAGCAGCAGTCAGGACACTAGACAACATATAGCACTGGGCAAGTCGGCTGCAAAGGAACTCTTTCAAGTGCTGAGGAGCAAGGATGTCTCCTGAGGACCAAGGTGTGCCTGACACAAGCCATGACATTTTTAGTCACCTCATATGCATGTGAGAGCTGGACAATTAATAAGGAAGACCGAAGAAGGGTTGATGCTTTTGAGTTGTGGTGCTGGTGAAGAATGCTGAAAGTACTGTTGTTGTTGTTATGTGCCATCGAGTCGGACCCGACTCATAGCGACCCCTCCTTGGGTTTCCGAGGCAATATCACTACGGAAGTAGATTGCCCTGTACTGTGGACTGCTAAAAGAACTAACAGATCTATCCTGGAGGAAGTGTAGCCGAAATGCTCCTTGGAAGCAAGAATGGCCAGACTTCGTCTCACCTACCTTGGTCATGTTGTGAGAAGGGACCATTCCCTGGAGAAGGATGCTTGGTGAAGTGGAGGGTCAACAAAAAAGGGGAAGGCCTTCAATGAGATGGATTGACACGGTGGCTGCGATGATGGGCTCAAGTATAGCAAGCAAGGATCATGGAGCTGGTGCAGGATCAAGCCGTGTTTCGTTCTGCTGAGCATGGGGTTGCTATGAGTCGGAAATGACTTGACAGCACCTACCAACAACAACAACAACAACAGGGTAAGCAACTAGCAGCCTGTGCCACACATAAGGTAAAACAAGACACTGGCTAGCAATGGAACATAAGTTGGGAGGTAGAGTAACCAGAGCTGACATTCTGAGATCTTGAATTGTTTGAGAAAAAGGTAAAGATAGGAATTTTAGACTTTAAGTTAGGTGTGCATGTTAAAATGTAAATGTGGAGTAACCATGAAAAGACTAGAAATAGATAATACAACTTCCAACATAGAGGGTAATTAAAATAGTTTTGTTTTGCCACGAGCATGAAAAAAAAAAAAAAAAAAAAAAAAAGACTGCTGAAAACATAGTTGAGAGCAAAGAAAAGACCTGTGCATATATGGAAACTTGATTTTTGACAGGACTTCCAAACAGATTATTGGGGATTCAGTATATGGTGCTGGTACAACTGATTGTCCATATGCAAAACCATTGATATAAATTCTGGAAACCAATATAGGAGAATATCAGGCCTTGAAACAGGGAAGAATATGCATCAAAAAATATTAGTGAAAGTAAAGGGACAGTCATAAACTGGCAGAAAATATTGAAACTTATATAATTGGTAAAGGATTAGTAGATGAAATGTGTGAAGATTTCTTAAATAAGAAATAGAGACATATAATCTTAAGAAAATAAGGAAAAAAGCAACCCAGTGGAAATAGTGGGCAAAGACGTCAACAGACAATTCACAGAAGAGGAGAACCAAAGAGAAAATGAAGGGGGCTCAGCCTCATTAGTAATCAAGGAAATGGAAATTCAAATGAAAAAGAGACACCATTTCATATCTGCTAGATTATCAAAAAGCTAAACATCTGGAAAAAATTTAAGTCTAATCATATCCAGTATTGCTGAGGATATGGAGCAGTAGGATTCCTGAGACACAGCTTCTGAAAAGAACCTCACTGTCAT
>NW_006921859.1:3223320-3224679 GCF_000298275.1 Orycteropus afer afer | reverse complement strand
CCATTTCTGTTAATTTCAGAAGTGTGCAGAACTAAACAGTATATGATACAGGGACAGAAACATTTGTGGAAACATAGAAAAGTGACAGAACGGTGAACACAAAATTTGGGATAATGATTCCTTCTAGGGGGTAGGGAAGGTTGAGCCTTACAGGGACTTTCAAAGACACTGGAAATTTTCTATTTCTTAAACTGGGTGGTAGGAATACAAATATACATTGTATTGTTAATATTTATATCTTGCACAGGATATAAATATTTTTTTATAAATATTCTTTTTTGCTTTGTTATTTCTAGCGAGGAGAGGGTACAGCTCATGTATTTTATTTCTCCCAGTAAGATTTTATTTATTTATTTGAATAACTAGTATTGTACCCAAGTACATTCAAGACTTCAATGGCTTAACATTTTCATTACTACTGTGGGTGGAAATTTTCCCCTGTACTTTTAAGCTGTGACACTGGCTTGCATGCTGCAGCTCAATGATTTCCTCTAATAAGCACCCTTCTTTGGATTTTCCAGGTAGGCAACCATGTCATCTGCAATGTAGTATTTTATTTCTTTGTTTTCTGTATATTATGTCTTTTGTTTCTTTTCTTTTCTTTTTTTCTAATAGCTATTGCCAGCATTTTTCACGATATTTATAAAATAGGAATGATGACCGAAAGCATCAGACTTGGAGTCAGAAGACAAGGGTTCGAGTCCTGGCTCTGCCATTTACTAGCTGAGTAACCTTAGGCAAGTTACTTAACCTGTAATCTCTCTGAGCCTTGTTTCTCTAGTTTCTTCATCTGAAAAATGAGGGGGCTGAATTTTAATTACTGAGGTTTCTTCTGGTTCTGAAATGAAGCCATTCTTGTATTTCTCCATTAAGCCTAATGCTGGCTCCTTATTTAAAATAATCTCTTTTCATTGTGGGTTTTATTTTATTTTGTTTTGTCTGCAGTTTTAATCAAGAATAGATGCTATGGGCTATCGATTGCCATTTTGACATGTGTGTTGTTGTTGTTGTTATGTGCCGTCGAGTCAGACATGTATAGGAAAGTTAAATTGGAATTGTGGATCTAGATTTTCCACATTATAATGAAGCCAGGGATTGATTTTGCTTGTATTGTCCCCGCCTTCCATTTTAGCGATAAATGATCTGATCATTGATGATGATTCTTTGAACATGAGGGTGGACATGCTTAGCTGGGGTTTCATTTAGGATTTTCCCTTATGTTTTCACAAGGGAGATTTTAACCATAAGTTTTTGTTCTTTCCTCTTCTTCATTTTTCTTTCTGTGTTTTTTTTTTTTTTTTTTAATTTCCTTTTAGAGTACTTTTGTACACTGTGTATCATATAGGAATTATTGATTTA
>NW_006921859.1:3193366-3222090 GCF_000298275.1 Orycteropus afer afer | reverse complement strand
TAAAAAGCATCTACCATATACCAGACGCTGGGCACAGAGGAGATGAGGGTAAACAAGACAGACATGATCCCTTGGCTCGTGGAATTTATAGTCTTACAAGCAAGACAGACTGAGAGAAGCATTTCACAAATATTTAATCACAATTTGTGGTAAATGCTATGAAGGAAAAGCAGGTGAAGTTGGGGCTGCTGGAAAAGACTTCCCTGAGGCTATTTTAACCTGGACCTAAAGGACAAATAAGATTTGCACATTTGAAGCTTGAGGGGACATTTTGTGGTGGGAATGGGGGTGGGGAAGGGAAAAGGGGTTATTAGGAAGCCCAGAGCAACTGGAGTAACTGGAACACTGCCAAGTTCCGCTGGAGGTGGAGCCAGGGGCCTCAAGGGCACACACAATAAGATTTCCTCCTATCATCTTTCAGAGTCAAGACTCTTTCTGTAGTACCTGCCCTGGCATGATCCCCACACCGTGACCAATTGCACTGATACCTTGGTTGTGTACAAATGGTCTGTGTCACAGATTTCTTTTTCAGATTTGGAAGTCACGTAAGAAAAAAATGATCATTTTTACGTAATTGGAAGGTGTGTTTTTGGGCAAGTCACTTAACCTTTCAGGGCCTCAGTTTCCCTGAAATGGGAGTAATCATTCCTATCTTGTAGGGTCCTCTGTGGCCTCTGCCAGGTCACCCCTGGAGGGAGGGTCCTCTTCACCAGACTAGGAGTCCCAAGGGAGGGTGGGTCTATCTTGCTTGTGTTCTGACTCTTGTTATTGGACCTCGCATGGAAGGAGTGGGTCTAGGAGGCCTTCGAGATGAGGGAGCCCCAGGCTTGGGCCCAAAATACAGGCTGGATTTCAGGGTGGGGGAAGGGCCGTGGAGGTATGGGCACACTGGTGGTCTGGAAAGCAGCAGTAGGCCAATGGAGACCAAAGCCCAGAGATGGCAATAACAATGACAACAGTAACAAAAACAATAATAATAACAGCATAAGCTTACTGAGCCCTTGCCATGCACCAAATACTATTCTAAACCTCTCCACATACCAATTCATTTATCCTTTCAGTAACCCTGTGAGGTAGGTATTATTATTCCCATTTTACAATGGAGCAAACTGAGGCATGGGAGGTGAAGTATCTTGCCCAAGGTCACAAAGGTAGTACATGATAGAGCTTGGACCAGGCAGTGTGGCTTCAGAGTGTGTACAGGGTAATGGATAGAGAAGTGGGAGGCCTTAAATGTCAGGCTATGAGGCCCAGTTCAGTCTTTATCCTATTGGCTATGGGAGTCATGGGAAGCCTTTGAGTGGAGGAGTGCTAAGACTGTGGTTTGCTCAGGAAAGTTGAAAGTGGCATTCCTTTCTCCTGCAGAAACCATCCACGGAGCAGCCCCTGTACAGCAGCAGCCTCTGGGGCCCAGCGGTCGATGGCTGTGACTGTGTGGCCGAGGGCCTATGGCTGCCGCAACTACACGTAGGCGATTGGCTGGTCTTTGAGAACATGGGCGCCTACACCGTGGGTATGGGTTCCCTCCTCGGGGGAACCCAGCCCTGCCACGTCACCTATGCCATGTCCCGTGTGGCCTGGTAAGAGGGTTCTGCAGGGAACTAGGGAAGGTGTGTGCTTGGAGGGTGCAGGTTGGGCAGAAGTGATGAAGGAAACCTGAGCTGTGAGACCTGCATCCATGTTCTCCAATTCGACAAGTGGCTCTTGGCTGCTGATTCCAGGAGAAACCTGTGCTCGGCACTTGGCTGTGGTCATTAATGAGAGCGAGTTTCCCATGGGTGCTCACAGCCCAGTAAGAAACACAGAGGAATACACAGACATTCATGATAACACTGTGATTGCTGGGCAGGTGGGAGGTGGCTCCTGAGAAAGGAGTATTAAATCAAAGTCTGAGAGATTAGTAGGCATTGACCAGGAGGGGGCAGGAGGAACAGGAAGGGGGTCCAAGCAGAAGGGGTTCAAGAATAAGTGTGATAACTTTAAGGGACTAACAGAGGGAGGCAGGGCTAGATCTGGGAAGGACCTTGAAGACCAAATGAAGGACTTTGAGAAGAACAGGAAGTTATAGACTAGCTTGAAGTAGAAGAGTGACATGGTCTGATTTCTATTTTAGAAATACCAGTCTAGCTACTGTGAGGACAGTGTGGATGCAGACAGACCTGGCCAGTGGGTGGCTGTCTGTGACCTGGGACAGCCTTGCCTGCTCACTGGGCCTCGGCATTCCTATCTAGAAAATGAGTGTGACTACACTTATGCTGCCTGCCTCACCAGGCTAGTGTTGGGAACTAGTGAGGCAAGAGATGTGCAAGTTGGAGGAAAAGTCAAATTTGTCCAGCCCTTACATTAGGCCTTACATGAGGCATTGGCAATAATTTTGTTTCACCTACACACAACTCTGGGATCAGCAGTATCACAAACAGGGAGGGTGCATAGCTGGTGAGTGGTGAAGGGTCCCCTCTGAGGGCAAAGTCCTTCCCCAACACAAGAAGCAGTTGGGAGGGCTTTAATTCTGGGTCCTTGAGGACCCCCAAGAACATCACCAGGGAAATCTAGTCTTGACAAGGCATCAGTGATCAAAGTTGCATATCATTTATCCATTAGACAAACCATTGTCATTTCTACTCCATGAAGGAGCATGACATGGACTGATGCAGCCATTTTAGCACCAGGGGTATTTTGATAAGGCCGTAAAGGTGATTTTTTCCTCATGCAGCCCCTTACACCTCATCAGCAATCCTAGTGGATGAGGCTTCTGGGAGGCAGTCACACTTATCATTGCAAACAAGATCTTTTGATGTATTAAAATGGCCATGTCCAAAATTCCCCGCAGCAAATGGGTCTCATCAAAATATCCCTCTGTAGAGCCCTGGGGATACAAGAGCATCTGAGAGGATGTGTTAAGTGGAGGCCACAGAGCTGTATACAGACATTGGCATAGAGAATGATGAGGCCACTGGGGACAGAGGAACAGTGAACTGGGAGGGGGGCAGCTTCTCAGGAGGCATCTACGGAAGTAGATTGCCCAGCCTTCCTTCCGAGGAGGGGTTGGTGGGTTTGAACCAAAAGCCTTCTGGTTAGCAGTCAAGTGCAAGTGCCTTAGGCACTATGCTACCAGAGCTCCATGGCTTGCTTTAGGCACACCTTAGTCTTCAAAGTGACATCTTTGTTTCTTAACACTTTGAAAAGGTTCCTTGCAGCACATTTGTCCAGGGCAGTATGATGTCTGATTTCTTGACTGCTGCTTCCATGGACGTTGGTCGTGGATCCAAGTAAAATGAAATCTCTGACAACTTCAATCTTTTCTCCATTTATCATGATGTTGCTTATGGGTCCAGATATGAGGATTTTCATTTTCTTTATGTTGAGCTGTAATATATACTGAAGACTTTAGTGTTTTACCTTCATCAGTGAATGTTTCAAGTCTTCACTTTCAGCGAGCAAGGTAGTGTCATCTGCATATCACAGGTTGTTAATGATTCTACCTCCATTCCTGATGCCACATTCTTCTTCATGTAGTCCACTTCTTGTGTTATTTGCTCAGCATACAGATTGAATAAGTATGGAGGAAAGATACAACCCTGACACACATTCTTCCTGATTTTAAACCATGCAGTATCTCTTTATTTTGTTCGAAGGACAGCCTCTTTGTCTATGTACACGTTCCTCATGAGCACAATTAAGTGTTCTGGAATTTCCATTCTTTGCAATGTTATCCATAATTTGTTATGATCTACACAGTCAAATAACTTTACATAGTCAATAAAACACAGGTAAAGATCTTTCTAGTATTCTTTACTTTCACCCTAGATCCATCCGATATCAGCAACCATATTGCTTGTTCCATGTCTTTGGAATTCAGCTTGCATTTCTGGAAGTTCCCTGTCAATATACTGCTGCAACCACTTTTGAATTATCTTCAGCAAAATTTTACTTGCATGTGATACTAATGATATTGTTCAATAATTTCCACATTCTGTTGAATTACCTTTCTTTGGAATGGGCACAAATACAGGTCTCTTTCAGTCAGTTGGTCAGGTAGCTCTCTTCCAAATTTCTTGGCATAAACGAGTAAGTGCTTCCAGTGCCGCATCTGTTTGTTGAAACATCTCAATGGGCATTCCATCAATTCCTGGAGCCTTGTTTTTTGCTAATTCCTTCAGTGTAGCTTGGACTTCTTCCTTCAATACCATCAGTTCTTGATCATATGCTACTTCCTGAAATAGTTAAACATCAACCAATTCTTTTTGGTACAGTGACTCCATATATTCCTTCCATCTTCTTTTGATGCTTCCTGCATCATTCAATATTTTGCCCATACCATCCTTCAATATTTAAACTCAAGGCTTGAATTTTTTCTTCAGTTCTTTCAGCTTGAGAAATGCTCAGACTGTTCTTCCCTTTTGGCTTTCTAGCTCCAAATCTCTGCACATTTCATTATAATACTTTATTTTGTCTTCTTGAGCCACCCTTTGAAATCTTCTGTTCAGCTCTTTTATTTTGTAATTTCATCCATTCGCTTTACCTACTCTCCATTCAAGAGCAAGTTTCAGAGTCTCTTCTGATAATCCATTTTGATCTTCTTTTTCCATTGTCCCTAAGTGTTGCAAAAGGTTTACATTTGACTAGTAACCAAAAGGGTGGTAGTTTGAACCTGCCCAGCAGCACCATGGAAGAAAGGTCTGGTAACACTACAGTCAGAAAACCCTATGGAGCACAGGTCTACTCTGTAACACTTAGCATTTCCATGAGTCAGATACAACTTGACAGCACAGGACAACAGCAACAGGAAGGCATTCTGGGGTTTTAAGAAATAGGACCAACCCATTTTTTTAAATACATTTTATTGAAATATAATTTATGTACAGTGAAATTCACAAAACTAAAGTGGCATGGGTCAATGCATTTTGGCCCATTTTTAAAGATAAGAGGACTGAGGCTCAGACACAGGTGCTGCTTGGCCCAGAGAACCTCCAAACTGGAAGGAAGGAGCTTGCATGGGCTTTGTATAAAGACACTGACTACTGATTTGCAGTGGAATTGTACAGGTCAGCAAAGAGGGAGGCCTGCCTATAGGCTATGGGATGGCATGGGCCCTGCAGAGGGAAAGGAGAATTTATGTGGAAGAGGAAAGTTTTGTGGGGTCCCAGCAGAAGTAAGGGCAAGCTGCATGCCCAGTCAGATCTCCAGACACTGAATCCAGGCTTTCTCCGCCCCCATCCACCATCCATCCAATCCCACTGAGTGCTTTTTATGAGCCAGACTGGGGCTGGGGACCCCACAGTGACTACCACAGATATATGCTCTGTCCTTCTGAAGTTGAAGGAATATCAGGGCAGCAGATATTGAACCCTTGTTATTATCGAGTACATTGTGTAGTAGGACTTGGAGAAGGCCTCCCTGAGATCACATCATTGAAATTGAGACCTGAAGGTTGGGAGGAGTCAATGGATTCAGGGCAGTGATGTGGGCAGAGGGACAAGCACACGCACAGGCCAGGAGGGACGTGTAAGGGACGTGTAAGAACCTGGCTATTATGGTGGCACTAAGGGAGGCTGGGGGAACTCTGGTGGCATAGTGGCTAAGGCACTTGACTGCTAACCAGAAGATTGGCGGTTCAAACCCACCAGCCACTCCTCAGAAGGAAGATTGGGCAATCTACTTCAGTAGAGATACTGCCTCAGAAACCCAAGGAGGGGTCGGTATGAGTTGGATCGGAGTCTACAGTGGTGAGATTGGTTTGGTTAAGGGGGATGGGTAAGCATGGCCCTCACTGAGGCAGGAGAGGTGAGCAGGGGCTGAGCTCACTGGGCCTGAGCACAGAGAGGAGGCAGCGGTGGTTCAAGAGCAGGGACTTGCCTTCTGGAAAGATGAACCTGCGGCAGTGCTGAGAATTGTCTGTAGGAGGCAAGAGCAGATCAGTAGACCTGACTAGAGCCAGTGGTGGGGGTGGGAATGGAGAGAAGTGGGTTTCTATGGAGATGTTCAGGAGCTGGGCTTGGCAGGCCTTGGACATTGATTGGGTGTGGGAACAGGATTCCCATTTGTGGATGGAGCAGCCCATCTAACTGGAGCTGTTATCAACATGGAGATACAGTGGAATATTTTGGGAGGTAGGAGGTGATTTACTTTTTCTATGTCTTAAATCTGTGGCATTAAGTGCATGGGCTTTGGAAGTAAGGGTTGGGTTCCATCCTGCTTCTATACGTACTAAGGCATGGGACCTTGGGCAGGTCACTTTTCTGTTAGTCTCAATTTCCTCATCAGAAAAATAGGGATAATAATGCCTCCCTCGAGGATTTTTGGGAGGACAACATCAGATAATGGAATTTTTTCTGTTACATTATTTGGCACAGTATCTGTGATGTAGTAAGTGCTCAATAAATGTGGGTACCTTTCCCTTAGGGAATGGGGTAGAATGGAAAAGAGAGCAGGAGGGGCAGCAGGCCTTCCCTCTGCCCCTCCCAATTCTCAGGTGAGAGCCCTATGTCCAATGGGGCTGGGTCTCCCTGTGCAGCAGCCCTCAGGAGCCCCAGGCCTGTGCACTCCACGCTGGCTGCCTCCATGGCCTCTCTCTTCCTTCCAGGAAAGCGCTGCGCGGGCAGCTACTGCCTACGGAACAGGACGAGGACGCCGAGGATGTGTGCAAGCCTCTGTCCTGTGGCTGGGAGATTACAGACACCTTGTGCGTGGGCTCCGTCTTCACCCCGGCGAGCATCATGTGAGCAGCCCCGTTCCCCTCAGCACCCCAGCGGGGCTGCAAAGATGCCTCTAGGGGAGGCAGCCAGCAGTGGCATCCTCTGGCTAGGACTCTGATGCCTGCTCGGCTGCCCCCGTGCTCCGCCTGTAGTGTTTCTGCCCTGTAAATAGGACCAGTCTTACACTTGCTGTAGTTGAAGTATGCAACATAAATCCTGTCCCTTCCAGCCGTGTCTGCCTCCTCTGCAGCGCATGGGGCGTGGGCAGCCAGGTGTGGGGGTGTTCTTGGGGTCTCCCTTGGTCTCCTTCCCACTTTTGTAAATATGAAGCAAATAAATATATAATTATTATTATTTTTTAAAATATTCCAGTGAAATCTGGCAATTCAATTGCAAGGCAGCCTGGGCTAGGCCTGGGGTGAAACTCCCCCACCCCATTTACTGCTGACCCGTCCTCAGCTTCTGTCCAGAGCCTCAGCTGCAGTATGGGCATCTCCCATAGGCACTCACATTCTGACTCCTCTTTCTCCCCTTCATAGAGCAGCATGCTGGTGTCATGAGGAAGGGTGAGCTATTGGGTTGAGGCAGGGGATCAGGATTGTCTCCCTTCAGCCCTGCAGCTGATGACACTGACGAGTGGCCTCTGTGTGAACTCAACACCCAGCCAAGGCCTGGGCTGGAGTAGGGGTAGTTATCTGACACAGCTTTGGAAATTCACCAAAGATAAAGAAAGAGCAAAGAGATGGGTGGCTGGGAGGTTTTAAAAAGACGCTACGCCCTTACCCTCCTTGCAGGTTGGCAAGGCAGTAAGAGTATGCAAACTGCAGGGGGGTTGACTTTGCTTGTTCTGGCATTAACTGTTAGAACAGAGTTGACCACAGGGTGTTATAATATCCAGTGCCCAGGGCCCTGACATTTCCTCAGACTGAAAGTTCTTCCTTGGGAAAAAGGGTCCTTTACACTGTCAGGGTCCCCAGCTATGTACCTGGGGCATGTGAGCTGCTTAGAAGTTCAGATCTTAGAGTGCTCTAAGCTGCTGCAGGGGGGCCTCTAGAAATGTTTTTTTTTTTTTTTTCTTTCAAAAAATTGAGATATAATCCACATGCCATAAATTTTACTTTATAAACTATATAATTCAGGTGTTATTTATTTATTATTATTATATCCATGGAATTGTGCAGCCATCACCACTCTAATTCTAGGGCATGTCCATCACTCCAAAAAGAAACCCTGAACCCATTAGCAATCACTCCCCATCCTCCTGCACCCCCAGCCTAGGCAATCACTATTCTACTTCCTGTCTCTATGGACTTGTCGCTTCTGGAATTTCACTGCAACTGCTATTATACTTTCACTTGAGCTTCTCTCTAGGTATGCCTGGCCACCCTGCTTCAGTGTCTCAGCCAATCCCAGGTCCTGCATGTGGCTGGGAGGTTATCTAATGAGTCTCATGTTTCTGAGTGTATGAGGTCCCTGCCCAAAGCAGGGATGTCTCCCTTTTCCACATGTTCTGAATGTTCAGAATACCCAAAGGTATAGAGATCAACCAAAAAAGGTTACTTTACTGTTCTTTCCAAAGCTACATTGGCCTGAGCCCTCCACCTAGGAGACTATACCTGAGACTTCTTCCATTTCACATGTCCACATGGATCTGGACCCATTCATGCTTCCTTGTTTCTGGGGAGGGCAACAGGTTTTCATCTGGGAACCAGGCATCTGCTTCCAAAGGCACCATGAACCCTGGGAGAGACAAGATTGGCCACTGTAAGATCTAGGTCATTACCTTGTTTGAGGCAAGTTCTTGGGGAAGGGCCTCTGCAGCTTTTTGTTCCCTCTACTAATTCATATATATGTATATAACTTTAATTACATATATATATATATATATATATATATATAGTATATTAATTTTTTTTATTGTAGTGAAAATACGCGTAACAAAACCTTCATCAATTCAACAATTTCCGTATGTACAATTCAGTGACGTTGATTACTTCTTCATGTTGTGCAAGCTTTGTTTCTATCCTTTTCCAGATATTCCATCACCATCAACATAAACTCAGTGGTCCCTAAGCAAAGCTCCCTCCCTCCAACCCATGGTAATCAGGAATGTTGTTGTTGTTAGGTGCCATTGAGTCAGCTCCAACATCTTAGCGTATAACAGACCCCACATACAAAAGAACGAAATACTGCCTGGTCGTGCACCATCTTCACAATCCTTGTTATTGAGCCCATCGCTGCAGCCACTGTGTCAATCCATCTCGTTGAGGGTTTTCTCCTTTTTTGCTGACCCTCCACTTTATCAGGCATGATATCCTTTTCCAGGGAATGGTCCTTTCTGACAACATGACCAAAGTAGGTGAGACAAAGTCTGGCCATTCTCACTTCCAAGGAGCATTCCGGCTACACTTCTCCCAGGATAGGTCTGTTTGTTCTTCTGGCAGTCTATGGCTTTCAGTATTCTTCGCCAATACTCAAAAGCATCAACTCTTCTTTGGTCTTCCTTAGGCATTGTCCAGCTTTCACATGCATATGAAGTGATTGAAAATACCATGGATTGTGTTAGGTGCACCTTAATCTTCAAAGTGATATCTTTGCTCTTGAACACTTTAAAGAGGTCTTTTGCAGCAGATTTGCCCAGTGCAATACATCATCTGATTTCTTGACTGCTGCTTCCATGGGTATTGTCTGTGGATCCAAATAATAGGACATCTTTGACAACTTCAATCCTTTCTCCATTTATCATGATGCTGCTTATTGGTCCAGTTGTGAGGAATAGTCCTTGGTTTCTATATATTTGCTTATGTCATATAACTATTTGTCTTTGTGCAACTCACTTACTTCACTCAACATAATTTTTTCTAGGTTCATCCATGTAGTG
Source organism: Orycteropus afer afer (assembly GCF_000298275.1). Lineage (NCBI taxonomy): Eukaryota > Metazoa > Chordata > Mammalia > Tubulidentata > Orycteropodidae > Orycteropus > Orycteropus afer. The sequence continues at coordinate 3,212,514 of NW_006921859.1, read as the reverse complement.
GCATGCATCAGAACTTCATTTCTCTTACTGGCTGAGTAATATTCCATTGTATGTAAAGACCACATATTGTTTATCCATTCATCAATTGATGGGTATTTCAGTTGTTCCCACATTTTGGCTCTTGTGAAAAGGGCTGCATCGAACACTGGTGTACAGTTTCTTCTGGTGTATATCTAGGATTAGGGTTGCTGGGCTCTGTCTAGTCTTTGCAGTGACAGCAGCTGGCACAGATTTTGAACAAATTTCTTGTTGGAACTTTTCAAGGGTTGCATGTTCATTTGTTGCAAGGATGTGAAATTCACCTTTCTGAGAAAGATACACAGAAAAATAATAGTTAACTGCCACTTCTTTTCAGTTGTTTTTATTTCTATCCTTTTCCCAAGAGAGAGAACTATAAAGCATTGAATGTGTGGAGAATGTTGGAGAACACTAAGGGGCTTTAGACCAGTAAGGAGGAACTTGACCTGAGGTCCCCTCCAGCCCTGAGTGCACAAGCATTAGCCTCCTTCAAGCTCCTCCCTAAGCAACCCATTGGCAATGGCCTCTCATGCCTTGCTGTCTGGCCCAGAAGTCAGACTTTTCTGTTGGCCTTTCAAAGGCCCATCTTGCATGGGGACCTCCTGCAGCTCGTCTGAGGGACATCCTCTTCCCAACACTTCCCCACAACCCATCTAGGGTTGGTTGACAAAGCTCCTTCTGTGTGTTCAGACCACACGTTTGTTCACTCATCCACTCAACTCACTCAACTACCCACCCATCTACTCACTCACTCACTCACTCTGGGAGGTTAACAGATGTGCTTCTGCCCTAGACCAAGCCACCATCCTATCCTAGCCAAGGGCTGGCCCTGCTACTTCCTCCTTACCCTCCACAGTCCACCCTCCACTCAGCAGCCAGAGAGATCCTTTTAAAACGTTATCAGATCCTGTCACTCCATTGATTCCCATTTCACCAAGAATGAAATGTGAAGTCCTCACCCAACCTCTTGACTCCCACTCTTCCTGCTCCCCTACTGGGTGCCACACTGGCCTACTCAAACATTCCATACATGTCACTTCTCCTGGGCCTGCACTTACTGTCCTTCTCTCTAGAATGATCCTCCCATGTTATCTGTGGGGCTACCTCACTTCATTCAGGTTCTACTCAAATGTTTTCTTTAGACAGGCTGTCCCTGGTCCCTTCAGAAAACAGCACCCCTGGCCTCTTAGACCTTACCTAATTTTCTCCTTCTCCATAGCACCTGTCACCACTTGACACTGCAAAACATGCTCCCCTCTGTATCATTTCAATCCCTTTAGGATGTGAGCTCTTTGGCAGCAGGAACCCTGTTTACTCTTTCATTGCTGTGTCCTTGTCACCTGGAACAGAGTAGGTGCTCAAAAATGGATAGATGAATAAACATAGCACTTAAAAGTCTGTCTGGACCTATTTACTCATCTGTAAATGTAGCCGTAAACATACTTCCCTTGGAGGGCTGTTGTGAGGATTAACTATAAAAATGGGTATGAAGTATTAAGTCCAGGGCCTACCAGCACATCATTACAACCAGTTAACCAGTTGACATTGAGTCAATTCCAATTCATGGTGATCCCACGTGTGTCAGAGTAGAACTGTACTCCATAGAGTTTGCAGTGGCTGATTTCTAGAAGCAGATCACCAAGCCTTTCTTCCGAGGTGCCCCCAGGTGGAGTTGAACCCCCAGCCTTTCAGTTAGTAACTGAGTGCGTTAACTGTACTGCCCAGGGACAGCACATCACTAGGCACTCAATAAGTGACACTGAAAGTCAATTCTTTGAGCATTTATTGAGTACTTATTATAGCCATCCCCTATGGTGATACAGGCAATACAGACGTAAGTCCTTAAGGAGCTGACATTGCAGTGAGTTCATAGAGGGTCTTGAATGACAAAGCAATGGTTTGAACTTAATTCTGGAGCAGAAGCATGAGAGGAACCTTGGGAAGATAAATGACAGTGTATTCAAAAGAGGCAGAGAGAGGAGACCTGGAGGTTGGTAGCAGCATGCACTTCCGTCAGCCCCCAGACTGGGTAACACAGGCCAAGCCAGGGAGCCTGACAGAGGTCACAGGGACTCAAGTTGTCATCTCTGTATACCCCTAGAAGTCTGAATTAAAGGCTCCAACTCTAGGGGAAGGCTGTCTCTTTCCGTTGGCTCTTAGGTAAGGTCTTTGTCTCCTTTCAACATCAATGGGTTTGGAGGTCTCCATATGTCTTGGCATCAGTCTTACCCTGGGTCTAGGAGTTTCTCAGCTCAGGGAGCCCAGGTCTGCAGGACATACTTCACTCCCAGCCCTTCCTTCTTGGTGGTACTCAGGTCCCTTCTCTCTGCTATCTTTTGTAAGATGAAAGGTGTGACTAAAGCAACAATGTTACTTGAGTAAGGGTGAGATTTGAATTGCACCCTCCTGTAAGGCTGTGACTCAAGACACAACTCACTTCAATCCTGCCTCATTAACATATAAAGATTAGGATTTACAACACATATAATGGAGGATGATTTTATCAGATTACAAAATGGAGGATAACTACCCAATACTGGGAATCATGGCCCAGTCAAGTTGATACACAGTTTTTGGGGACACAATTCAATCCATGACACTGTCCTACACCTAAGTGTTCAATAAATGTTTAATGAATGAATGAATCTTTCAGGTTTCAGCTTGTGTATCTCTCCCTTTTCTCATGCTCTCTATGTCTTGATTAGGTGTTGCTTTTCTTTGCTTCAATAGCGTCTGTTGCTGTTGATTCCAACTCACAGTGACCCTATAGGACAAATGAGAACTACCTCATAGTTTCCAAGGCTATAATAATTTATGGAAGCAAACTGCCACATCTTTCTCTTGCAAACTGGCTGGGCTCAAACTGCCAAACTTTTGGTTAGCAGCCAAACACTTACCCGCTGCACCACCAGGGCTCCTATTCTGTATTTACTCCTGTTAAAAACCACTGATCACTGGTGCCTGGGTATCAATGCCCACTGCTCAGAAAGGGGTCAAACCTGGAGATCCTGGATAGAGTGGGAGGAAAAACGTGGAACAAAATTCAAAAACACGAAAATGACCAGAATTACTGGTTGGAAAGAGACTGGTGGAACCCCCAAAACTATGGTCCCAGGTTACCCTTCGAGCCTAGAAATGGACTCACTTACATGGATTGGCTCTCAACTCAACAGTAGAAAAACCTACATACAGGGGTAGAATACCTACCCCAGGTCGATGTACCCAGCTACTCTAGGGATATGCACCCCTTGGATCAAACAGCCGTGAGACACCAGAGGGGTAGCACTCATAGAGGGAAAGCTGGATAGACAGGAATGCATGGATGAGAGGGACACAGGGAGGGGGTGGTCACCATGAGGAAAGGGGAGGAGTTTTTATGGTTGGGGCGGTAATTGGGGCCATGAAACCAGCTGTGCATGAACTGTTGAGTGTAAAACAAGTTTGCTATATAAATTTACACCCAAAGCACAATAAAAAAAGGGGAGGGGATAAGAGGAAAAAAACAAACCTGATCACAGCATAATATGTTTTCTACTTGTCTCCCTGCAAATCTTTTGATTCCACAAGAACAGGGACTGTTTCTCTTACTTGCCTGTATGATCCCAGAGCCTAGCACCATGTATGGCAGGATTGGTGGCTGGTGTCTTTTGAATGTACTGGTGGTCTTCCAGAGTGGAGTAAAAACAAACGCAAGGCAACCACCGCCGTGAAGTCGGATTCTGACTCACAGCAACCCCTCCTTGGGTTTCCCACGCAGTATCACTACGGAAGTAGATTGCCCAACCTTCCTTTCAAGGAGTGGCTGGTGGGTTTGAACTCTCAGCCTTCTGGTTAGCAATCAAATGCCTTAGGCACTACGCCACCAGAGCTCCTTGGGGAGCAGGAAGTATCCCTGAATTCTGAGGTAGGGCATCTGGCCCCTTTCTTCTTTGCTCTCGAACAGCAGCCTGGATCCTGCAGTAGGAGATGCTGGTTGAAGGTCACTAAACTGAATGTGCTAGGACCCTTTACACCACCTCAGGGTTACATTTAAGAAGAGCCCAGTGTAACACTGGTTTTTGTGTCCTAGGTGGGGAGGCAGGAACCTTCAGTGGGTGACTCTGGGCTAGGTACTGCCAGATATAATATGGGATGCCCAGTTAAAGTTGAATTCAAATAAATGACAAATTTATTTTATTTACTTATTAGTGTAAGTATGTTGTATGCAGTATCTGGGACACCGTTATACTAAAAAATTTGTCGTTTTATCTGAAACTCAGCTTCAACTGGGCGCCCTTCATTTTATTTGCTAAATGTGGCAATCCTATCCTGGCAAATCCCTTGTACACTGGATGACCAAAGTCAAGTCCACGTCTTTCTCTGGGTATCTGTGAAACGAGGATATTTCTGAGACTTGTCTCAGGGACTTTTCACGCGGAGCAAAACCTCCACAGGGGAGGTTCCTGAGGAGCACTGTGGAAGCGAGCAGGTCTCGGAGAGTGTCTCACTGAATGAATATGAGAAAACCCCTTCTTTTAGCAGCCTCCGTTTTCTTACCTAAGAATTGGACTGCCAGGGGGCAGAAATGATACTCTGAATTATCAACCCACTGGAGACAGGTAGGACAATCTACTTTTTATACAGGCTCGGAAATCCAAGGAGGGGTCGCTTTGAGTCGGATCCCACTCCAGGGCAGTGTGTATAGTTTGGTTTTTGGTTGGGCTTCTAGCAGCGGGAAATCCCTTTCACGTCCCTCAAGCCCTCCGGCCGCAGGTTTCCGGTGATGTAATGTTACGTCACGTCCGTGTCCAAGAATAACGTCTGCTTTGAGCCACGCGCTCTCGCGCCCTCTGCCGCCTCGGAGGAGGGGCCAGCTTTTCCAAGCTGACAGCGCGAGGAGACGGCGGAGTCCATTGGTTGAAAGACCGAGAGTTGCCGCTCCACTCCACCCCCAGCCTTCACCAATAAAACACCAAACCTTCTCCGAGGGCGGGGCTCCCACGGAAAAGGGGTTAGTCGGGGACGGAGGTGGAGTTGGGAAGGGGATAACCTGGACCTTGTGAGGCTAGAAAGGCCTGAAGTAACTAACACCTGAAATAACTAACACCTGAAATGGGGTCCTTGCCCACCAGCTACTTCCGCTTCCACCTAAGATGTAGGAAATACCTTGAGTAGAAGAACTGTACACCTGTTCTGAGAAGCTTCATCTCCGGGGTCGTCTTCACCCTCTTCACACCCAAGAGAAGACGTCTGCTGAGTTCACGAAGAAGATCAGGGACTTTGAAAGAATTACTGACTCCCAGAACAGGGTGCTTTCCGTTTGATAATAACAGAGTACTTTCTGGCCCTGCCCTCCACCTTCACTCGCGTTACTTCATTCAATCCTTACAAGCCTATCAAGTGGATATTACGACACCGGATCCTTGATGCCTGTGTTGGGATTCTGTTTCTGCCAGTTATTAGCTGTGTATTCAGGGACAAGTGACTGTGTGCCAGTTTCTGCATCTGTAAAATGGGATAATGTACTACCTACCTCACACCATTGTTCTATTAAATAAGATAATATATTTAAGGTATTTAGAACACCTGGCACATGGTAACCACAGTAACCACCTAAAAAATAATTTCTATTTACAAAAACTGAGTATCAGGTATGAAGCACCTTGTCTAGAACAGATGATAACTAGCTGAGGCAGGTTGGGAAACATCTCTTGACTTCTCTGGAGGAATTTCTCAACCACTACACAACCCTCTTCCTGTGCTCAAAAGAAGCCTGTGGTGACCATAATTGCCTTTATGGTAGTATATTTATTTTGTAGGATCTAATGGCTGTGCTCAAGGAGCTCTCATAGTGTAGTACTTAAGCCATCTGACTGTTAACCAGAAGGTTGACGGTTCACACCCACCAGCCACTCCAGAGAAGCAAGACTGGGCAATGTACTTCTGTAAGGATTTACCGCCTTGGAAACCCAAAAGGGGTCGCTATAAGTCAGAATGGACTTATGGCAGTGAGTTTGGTTTGGTTTAATGGCTGTGCTCAGGAGTTCTGGTGCTGTAGTGGTTAAGGCATTTGGCTGCTAACCAGAAGGTGATAGTTTGAACTCACCAGCTGTTCCACAGAAGAAAGATGAGGTAGTATGCTTCTATAAAGATTTACAGCCTTGGAAACCTAATGTGCATCGCTGTGAGTTAGAATCAACTTAATGGCAGTGACTTTTTTTTTTTTTTTTTTTTGACTGTCTGCCCTCTGGGCATTTTAGTAACCCCAGTGAAGATGGCAAGGCTTTCCCCCATGAAGATGGTGAGGTTCTATAACTTATCTCCCGAACCAGGGGCAAGGCTTCTGGAAGGATCAAAATGAGTGGGTGACTGCAGGATACATCTCCTACTAAATTCCACTGGTGTAAAAATCAGCAGAAAGGACTTTTTGAACATGTTAAGTTTGAGATCTTGTAAGACATTCAAGTGGAGATAATTGTGATGTGGTATGGTAAGTGCTGTCAGTGGGAAGCAGTTTGCTGAGGGAAGGCTGGTTAGGGAGAGACATAACTGCCTGCTGGGGTTAGGACAGGCTTTGATGGATGAGTAGGAGTGGGCCAGATAGAAAAGACTGGAGAGGTTGAGGGGGGCATTCCGAATCAGGGCAATGGCATGCAGAAGGGAATGGTGGTGTGATAATTTAGTCCTTTCTTGGGGAGTGGAATACAGGATGGAAGATGAGAATGGAGTGGAGATTGGAAGCATATCATGACGGGTTGTATCCTGGAGGTATGAGGAAGTTATCAGAAGTTGATGAACGGGAGAGAGAGGAGGTCAGCTTTGTACTTTAGATGGCTCACTAGGAGGCATTAGAGACTGTGGTAGGCAGTCTCTTGTAGTTACATGTCGTCAAGTCGGACCTGATTCATAGCGACCCCTCCTTGGGTTTCCAAGGCAGTATCACTATGGAAGTAGATTGTCCCATCTTCCTTCCGAGGAGTTGCTGGTGGGTTTGAACCACCAGCCTTCTGGTTAGCAGTCAAGTGCCTTAGGCACTATGCTACCAGAGTTCCTAGGCAGTCTCTTAGATGGCTGCAAATGGTCCCCAACTGCTGGCATTCATCCTCCTGGGATCTACCTCCACTGGAGTATGGATTGAATTTGTCGATCCAATTCTAATGAACAGAATACATCAGAAGTGATGAGTTATCATGTCTGAGATTAGATTACAAAAAGACTGTGTTTTTTGTCTTGGGCACACTCGTTCACTCTCTTGCTTACTTGCTCTGAGGGAAGCCAGGTGCCAACACCTGTTGTGAGCTGTCCTGTGGAGAGGCCTATGTATCAAGGAATTGATGTTTCTGACCAAGAGCCAATGAGACCTGAGACCTGCCAAAAGCCACGTGAGTGAATTGGAAGTGGATCTTCCTCCAGGAGATCGACGAGATGACACCAGCCCTGGCCAACACCTGATTGCAGCTTTCTGAAATACCCTGAGCCAGAGACACACAGCTAAGCCAGGCCCAAGGCTCTGACCCACAGAATCTGCTTTTAAGCTTTTTAAAACTAAGTTTTAGGTAACTTGATACACAGCAATATTTAACTATTATAGAAGGATTGTTGTTGTTATGTGCTGTCGAGTCAGACCCAACTCATAGCGACCCCTCCTTGGGTTTCCGAGGCTGTATCACTACGGAAGTAGATTGCCCCATCTTCCTTCCGAGGAGTTGCTGGTGGGTTTGAACCACCAGCCTTCTGGTTAGCAGTCAAGTGCCTTAGCCACTATGCTACCAGAGCTCCTATAGAAGGATTAGAGGCAAAAAAAAAAAAAAAAAAAGCAGGGAGAGTAGGAGAAGACCACTCCTATTGTAGGCCAGGGTAGAGACAATGAGACCCTGAGTTGGGGCAGTGGCTCTCGAGGTGAAGCGCAGGGGACAAATCTGAGATATGTTAGGAAAAAGAACGGAAGACCTTTGGCAGTGGAGTTCGGTGTGGAAATGAGGGTGAAGGCGGAGGAGAATAACACCAGTGTTTGGTAACGTGGAGGATGGTATTTGCTCGAGTTGCCAGCACGCAGGCCACTGGGGATGAATTTAAAAAAGTAGCTCCTTGAGATTTCTGGCAACAACAAGATAGATCAACAAAACAGGCTCAAGGTTGGTCAAAGAGAAAACAACCACTGTGGTCTGGGGAGGAATATTGCAGAAAAATAATACTGAGAAAGTAAGAGCTGGAGTGATTTTTTTCCCCTGAGTTAGATTTACTTGTCAAAGTATATGCTGTATTACCCTCTTCTTCATCCAGTCATTCATTCAGCAAATATTTACTAAGTGCCTTCTCCATGCCAGGCAATGTTCCAAGTAGAAGTAAGCAAAAAGTTCTTACCTTCATGGTGCTCATATCCAGGTTGTAGAGAGAGAAACAGTAAGATTTTTAGCTTCTGGCAGTCATCCTTTCCAACATTACTTAATCTGTGGGACTTCGATGCAGAGATGATCCTTCCAACATTCTGTACTCTCATTTTTCTCCATCCACATCAACCACTCGTTCCCAAAACCATACCCTAGACTTATCATGGATCTAATTCTCTAAACACCTCCTCTTTCCACTTATCTTCTCTAGTATCCTGACTCCACCAGTCCTTCAACCTGGGATCAGAAATGTATTAATTCTACATTTTTCATTATCTTTCTCCCTGCTAATGTCCTCTTTCTCCTTTTTACCCAGGTACATTATTCAGGATATACTAGGTGGTGCTGCAATAACAAACAATCCAAAATTTTCAGTGGCTTATACTTTAAGCTTGAAAGCAATAGTTTATTTCTTGCTCATACCACTTGAACATTGTGGATTGATAGGGGGCCATGCTCATCCTAGTCCCTCAGAAACTCGGGCTGATGGAACAAGCACCACCTCAAATAATATTGGGAGCTCTGGTAGCATAGTGGCTAAAGCACTTGACTGCTAACCAGAAGGCTGGCGGTTCAAACCCACCAGCCACTCCTCGGAAGGAAGGTTGGGCAATCCTACTTCCGTAGTGATACTGCCTCGTAAACCCAAGGAGGGGTCGCTATGAGTCGGGGCCGACTCGATGGCACATAACAACAATAACAACAACAACATGCTAGAAGAAAAAGAGAACTCTGGAGGGTCTCATTGGCAATTAAATGCTTTGGCTAGAATCTATTATGATCTAATTGGCTAGAACTAGTCACATGGACATACCCAGCCTCAAGTGGACAGGGAAATGCATTTCTACCCAATGTCCAGAGTTATGTAGAAGGATGGGGTTGGAGAACTGGAATATTTGTAACCTGCACTAAAGTTTCCCACACCAGATTAAATCCAATGGTCAGTCTTTTTAAACCACTCTCCTGCCTTTACCCTTACTCCCTTGCCTCTCTTTCATTTGTTGCCTTCTCTTAGCAAACTTACAACCCTGGTTAAATACAACTCTCCACTACACCCACGCAGCTGAAAGTCCTGATCTCAGAATTTCCAACAGCCTTCCAGGGCAGGACCTTTAGTCCATACTAGATTGCAGATACCTGTCTTGCAATCTTGGGCTTTCATTTTTCAGAAATAGGGGTTAGATGTGGGCTGGGGCATTCAGGGAAGTCTTTCTTGATGTAAAGAAAAAAACATTTGTTTATTGAGATCCTATTATGTGTACAATTACTATGGACCGTCTCTCAAAGATCGGGGAGGAATTACTTCTTTGATTGCCAGAGAGAAAAGGAGACTATATAGGAGTGGAATAAGCAACATCATAATAAATGGAGAAAAGATTGAAGCTGTCAAGTATTTCATTTACTTGGTTCCAAAATCAACATCTATGGAAACAGTAGTCAGTAAATCAAATGACATATTGCATTGGGCAGATTTGCTGCAAAGGACCTCTTTAAAATGTTTAAGAGCAAAGATATCACTTTGAAGACTAAGGTGTGCCTGACCCATGGTATTTTCAGTTGCCTCATATGCAGGTGAGAACTGGACCATGAACAAGGAAGACCACAGAAGAATTGATGCATTTGAATTGTGGGTTTGGTGAAGAATATTGAATGTACCATGGACTGCTAAAAGTACAAACAAATCTGTCTTGGAAGAAGTATAGCCGGAATGCTCCTTGGAAGTGAGTATGGCCAGACTTTGTCTCTTGTACTTTGGTCATGTTGTCAGAAGGGACCAGCCCTTGAACAATGATACCATGATGGTTAAAGTAGAGGGTCAACCAAAAAGCGGAAGACCTTCAATGAGAAGGATTGACACAGTGACTGTGATGATGGGCTTAGGTATGGAAACAATTGTGAGGATGGCTTGAGACTGGGCAATGTTTTGTTCTGTTGTACGTAGAGTCACTAATACAACTAACTCAGTAGAACCTGACAACAATATCAGGTTAGGAAGGTGGTGAGAAGATGCAAAAGGTGTGCAGGTGAGAAGTAGCTTTAGTTTGGGGGGCAATAATGATGTCAATATTCAGGTTCAAGTGACCAATGATGTTTCTTTTGCCTCCTACACATCTCTTGAATTTCACTACTTGATATTTCTGCTGCTGCTGCTTAAGTCCAGGCCACCATCATCTCTTCTCTCTCAGTTAGGTTACTTTAACTGCCTCCTAACCAGTTTCCCAGACGCCACCATGAACTCCTCTTCAGTGCATTCTCTAAGTGGTCTTCTTAAAATGCACATTTGTTGATGTTATTTTCTGTCTTGAGTTTTTTCAAAGACTGCCTACTGCTTTCAAAATAAAGCTAAGAGTCCTTAGTCAGGCTTATGTGGCCCTGAGGGTCTAAATCTGTGCTGTCCAATATGGTAGTCATCAGCTTATATGACTATGAAGCACTTGAAATGTGGCTAGTCTGAAGTGAGATATTCAATAGGTGTAAAATACACACTAGATTTCAAATATGTAGTTCAAAGTAATGAATGTAAAACAACTCATCATTTTAAATGTATTTACTACAGACTGAAATGATATTTTGTACATACTGGGTTAAATAAAATGTATTATTAAAATTAATTCCACTCATTTCTTTTTACTTAATATAAGAAAATTTAAAATTATACATATGACTCACATTATACATCTATTGGACCTGTATACCTCACCATCTTCATTTCTTTCCACTGCCTTTATTTTAGCTAAAGTTTTTTTTTTTTTTTTTTTGCATTATAAGTGACAGAAACTGACTTTGAGGGTAAATGAAAATAAAAATTTGGGGAACTGATTGCCAGGGCCTTTTGAATAGAAGGAACTGTGTTGATTGACCAGGCTCAGGAAGAGCCAGGGAAGCTCTGGGATCCTCAACAGCAGAGGTTCACAGATATTAACATGATTCAGCTCCATTTCTGGGTCTTACATTCCAACTTTCAAATTCCTGAGAAGAGAGAATTGGATTAGCTCAGTTTAAATCAGATGTTTTTTACTCCTGGATCAATCCACTATGGCTAGTGGGCTTCCTGTTGTACATTTTCCATCCCTACCCTCCAACCACTATGTTTCTAAAAGCTAGCATGTGATCTCTACCTCCTAGGGGTCAGCAAACTATTTCTGCCATGGGCCAGACAGTAAATATTTTAGGCTTTATGAGCCATGGAATCCCTGTTGTAGCTATTCCACTTTGTTGTTAAGCCATGAAAGCAGCCTAAAACTATTCCTAAATGAATGGATGTGCCTGTGTTCCAATAAACTTTATTTATAAAAACAAGCAGTGGGCCATCGTTTGCCATCTCTTACACTGTACCCTCTGTTCCCTCTACCTGGAAGGTCTTTCTCCTTCCTTCCAGCAAACTCCTATTCATCCTTCAGGTCTCAGTTTAGATGCACTTCTTGGAATTTTTCCTTAACCTCCTCCCCACCTGGTTAGTTACCCCTTCTCTATGCTCCCACAGACCCCTGTACCTCATGCAAGCACTTCTAACATTCTGTTTTTATTGTCCTGTTCTACCCACTAGATTACTAGCTCTGGGTCTCATCCATTTTTATAAACCCAGCACTTGGCATGGCTGGCCCATAGGAGGTACTTGGGTACCATATTGAATGAGTGGAAGAAGTAGAGAGCAATGTGGCTGGAAGCGTAATCAGGGCATGTCCTGAGATCTTAGGGCAGTGGTGAGAATTCTGGACATTTTTTTATTACCTGCATAAGAACTAACTCCTCACCTTGTTGCCCCAGTGAATCTCAGAGCTCAATCAGCAGTTCAGGGATAGGGAAGGTTCCTGGTTGAGCAGGAGTCCAGAGTCCTGGCAGTTTTATGCAACTTCAGCCTTGTCTGTCAGGGGCCTTTGGGCTATATTCTTCTTTATAATAAGCTGAAACTTCATGATGCCAAGAAGCACAGATGATGTGAAAGTTTTAAGATATAAAAAATGGGAAATTCTAAGGACTGCACACCCTAGATAATGTGATAAGCCACACCCCAACAGTAGTGACACCAGGAGTGCTCTCATCCACCCCCTGGAGAAGGACTCCCTGCTCTCAGTCAGACTCCCTATGGAAGCCCCATCTGACTGGGGAATCCAAGGGAACAGGGTAGGCAGGGTGTGGCCAAGGGCAGCCTCTGTCCTCAGTCACTCAGGACCACAGCTACAAGAGCTTCAGAATGGCCCTTCGTTGAACTGCAGGGTTGGTGAGTAAATGTCCAACCGAGCCTGGACAAGGGCAAGAGAGGATGAGGCCACACAATGAGGTTGTGGTCTCTGCGAGGATTTATCCAGGGGCTGTTGCCTGAAGAGGGTGAGAGTTTCTTCTCTTAAGGGCCAAATATCACACTTTTGGGCAGCAGTATAGACAGGATAGGCTTTATCTTGAGCACTGTACACAAGGAAATTAAAAACAAAACAGAAATGAATCCTCCCTGTCATTGTGGTCCTTTGTTTGGCAGCCTACCTGGGTCTCCTACGGGGATGGCGGGCTAGGGCTGGTGACCCGGGACCACCGACGGCACGTCTTCCATAAGATGCAGCTGACAACCAGCAAAGTGGATGAGGAGAGCAGAGCCGGGATGGTGATCACCGCAGCCTGTAAACCACCCACATCTGGCCGAAGGGACGGAGCTGTCAGGGCAGGGCCAGTGGCCTGCTCCCATAGGGAAAGCTGTGCCCTGCCCTCAGTGGTCATGGCCCACACCCCTAGTGGTCCCAGGCCTGGGAAGGTGTGCGCAAGGGCAGGGGAAGCCTTAGAGGCAGAGGTTGGGTTCAGCTCTAAGAGACCTGGGGTAAATGGCTTAATAGCTCTGTGGAAATGGTTCTTTTCCCCAGTGTTTGGCTGATAGAAGGTACATGTTTGTGGACTGAAAGGGAGAGATGTGATCATAATAACACCAGCTACTTTATATGCCTTGTCTTACCCAACCTGGTGAGTACCTTTGCTGTTACCACTTACCAGATGGGAAAGCTGAGATGCAGAGTCTGGTGTGTCCAAGGTTAAAGGACATAAGAGGCAGAGCAAGATTTAAACCCAGGTCTGTGTGCTGCCAGAGCCTTCATGCTATCCACATATTTCCCAGCAGGCATGTCCTGAACACTTAACTGTTTGCTAGGTATACAGCCCAGCCCAGTAAGACAACACCAGGCATGTGGTAGTCCCATATGCATTCTAGCTGTCATTAGGTATTATTACTATTTTCACCCATTTGGTCCTCACAGCAACCCTGCAAGGCAGGTATTATTATCCTTATTTTCCAGATGGGAAAACTGAGGTTGCTGAGGTGAAGTGACTTGCCCAAGGTCACCCATCTGGTAACTGGCAGGGCCAAGATTCAAACCCAGGCTCATCTCCTTTACCCACATCAGTGAAGGTGCTTACATAGCAGAGAAATCCATCCTCAGTTTGTTCAGCTGAAGAAGAGGATGATGTCCTTGCAAAAGGAGTAGACATAGGGACCTTTAAAGGGCTGTCCTGTACAAGGGAAACCAGACTTGTCTGGGAGCCCAGAGGACAAAGCTAAGATCAGTGGGGATGCAAGAGGATCTGTGTAAGGAAAGACCTACTAATAATTATCGTCCAGTAGTGGAATGAACTAACAAATCTGTCCTGGAAGAAGTACAGCCGGAATGCTCCTTGGAAGCAAGAATGGCCAGACTTCATCTCATCTACTTTGGTCGTGTTGTAAGAAGGGACCATTCCCTGGAGAAGGATATCATGCTTGGTAAAGTGGAGGGTCGAATGAGAGAGGGGAAGGCCCTCAACAAGGTGGATTGACACACTGGCTGCAATAAGGCTCAGGTATAGCAAGGATCATGGAACTGGCACAGGACTGGGCAGTGGTTTGTTCTGCTGTACATAGAGTCGCTGAGTTGGAGACAACTTGATGACAGCTAACAACAACATTAAAGGAATTGGCTGCCTCACAGGTAGTGAGCCCTCTCCTACCAGACATGTTTACTCAGGGATACTGTGGTGTAGGGGTATTCTGGTTAGTTACCTAGTGCCACTCTGACAGGAATGTACCGCAAACGGGATGGTTTGAACAAAGAGAAATTTATTCTCTTACAGTTTGGGAGGCTAGAAGTCCGAGTTCAAGTGCCAGGCTCTAGGGGCTGTGTGAAAGCCCCTCAACCTTGGGCTTCAGCTCTGCCTCTTGTTACCGTGCACTGAAGCTAAAGGCATGTCTTCACTCAGACAGATACTGGCTGCTGAGGCTAACAAGCCCAAGGTCGACAAATAAAATGGCACAGTCCTGATGTTACCAAACCACACAGCAGGCCATTAATTCAAGTCCATTGAAAGTCCCAAGGTTGGCAGAGCCCGGCAGGCTGCTGAACAATAACATAGCTACATGCAGAGTCCAAGCATGCCATAAGCTACAGACCATTCCCAAAGCTGTTTCTTATATATGGGAAGCAGACCACATACCCAAAGGCAGCTACTCAGCTGCTCACAGTAGATTCCACCATGGAGATGATTACCAATCTCATCATGGGGAATACTACATCCAGCCGCCCAGCCAATCAACCAGGCCCAGCCAAGTTGACACACAACCTTCACCACCACAAGGGGATAGCAAGAATCAAATCCTACAAGTCCTGCTCGTGCTAAGAAAGCTCTGAGTTTGTGTCCCAGAGCAGCTGCCATCTTGCTGAGCCTGTCCTCCCTGAGGTTCTGTGAAATAGAGGTTCAAGATTGACTAATGCAGTTCTGAAATAGCCCCAGTGCTCGCGGAGGTCCTGCCTCCTCACTGCTTACATCCAGGTCCCCAGGGCTTCCTCCTGCCACACCTTTCCTCCACCCTTACCCTGTGTTCAGCTTCATCAGCTTTTCACCCTTCTCCCTGGTTTCCCTGCCTCTGTCTTTGCCTTGCTCCACACAAATATGACTACATCCCTCCCCTGTTTAAATTCACAGCTCCCAGTGCCCTCAGGAAGGCATGACCTGGTCCTGCTCTCCTCTCCAGCTTCATCAAACCTCATTCCACTCTGCTTGATGTGTAACTCCCAGCCACGTCACCTCATTTCCAGCATCTTGTCCCTTCACATGCTGTTTCCTCTTCTTGGAACATTTTGCCCAAGCCTTGCTCAGCCTTCAGGTCTCAGCTTCAGCTGCATCTCCTCCAGGAAACATCTCTTCTCTGAGTTCCTTTGACACCTTCTTCTCCTAGCCTAGCCCTTAGCACATGTGCTATGATTGCCTGATTACTATAAACCCTTGACTGAGGTCTGGGGTGTGTCTGTCTCTGCTAATCTCAATGCCTAGTACATAGGCACTCAATCAGGACTTGTGGGGCAGGTGATTGAACGAGAGTGTGGGGTAGGTGAGAGCATAGCAGGACTCAGGTGGAGGAGAGTGGAGAAGGGAGAACCTTTGGTCCAACCCTCCTCCACCCCACAGGTCATGTCACCACTTCTTTCTTTCTTTCTTGTTAAATTTTTATTATAATTTGGGGAAAAGTTTACAGAGTAAATTCATTTTCCATAAAGTTCACACACATTTTGGTTCAAGACATTGACTGCAGTCTCTCACAATGTAACAGCTCTCTTCCCACTTCCTCCCTGTAGTTACCTCTTCCCCATGTCCTTCCCTTCCATGCACTCCTGCTCCTGTGACCTGTCTCCCTGTGCAAATACTGCCCTTCTTTCTTACATGTTTGATCACTCCAAGGAGTGTATCTACCTGATGTAAATGTTCACCCCATATGCCTGTCTATTGTTTGGCTGGAAGCTACAGGAGTAAGTTCAGTTCCAGACCTGAAGGGTGGCTAGGGGCCATAGTCTCAGGGGTCTCACCAGACTCTATCAGAGTAGCATACCTGGTTTTTTTTTGTTTTTTCTTCATGATTTTGAGTTTTGTTCCACATTGTTCTCCTGCTCTATCCAGGATATCCTGCACCAATCCCCCTCTGAGCAGTTTTCAGTGGTTGCTAAGCACCATCTAGTTCTAGTCTCATGGTCAAATAGGATGAGGATTGCATGGTCTACCAGTCCCTTGGACTAATTGTTTCCATGTGTTTTTGGTTTTCTTCACTCTTCTTTGTTCTGGACAAGGAGAGATCCATTGTTGCCTCTAGATGCCCACTTATAAGCTTTTAAGATTCCAGTCACTTCTTACCAAAGTAAGATGTAGAACAATGTTTTTGTGTGGTATGTTATGCCAATTGAGCTTGATGTCCCCTCTGACCATGGTCCCAAGCCCACAAGTCCAACTACTCACTTCCTCAGGGTAGCTGGCTGTGGCCAAGAAGCCACCACAACCTTGCCCCTTGTCAGCTCCCAGACATTCTTATAACACATACTCATGTCACCTTTTCTTCTTCTGGAAAGTGCTCAAGTCAGCACTTCTTGCACTTTGTGTGTGTGTGACAGTTTTTAGTTGTGCCTTAGTTCATTTTAAAATGTACTTGTATTAAACATCTTATAAAGAAAGTGATTTCGCTAATGTGGGGTCTAAGTCACCCCTTTCAGGATGGTGTCTGTGTCTGTGTGTGTATGGTTGTTGTTAGGTGTCATTAAGTTGACTGGCTCATAGCGACCATATAGGACAGAGTAGAACTGCCCCATGGGGTTTCCAAGGCTGTAAATGTTTATGGAAGCAGATTGCCTCATCTTTCTCCTACGGAACAGATGGTGAGTTTCTACTGCTGACCTATTGGTTAGCAGCAGAATGCTTTAACCACTGTGTCACCAGATCTTTCTCTCTCTCTCTCTCTCTTTGTTAAAAGCAATGTTTCTTATAGTAATCTTATTGCTCAAATAGTGGTCACAAGAATGTCAGATATAATGACATATAATATGATCTAAACAAGACAGTCTGATTAAGAATTTACATAATGTGGTAAAATATATGCATATTAAGAGTGAGCAATGCATGCTAATGCATATTAAAATGTGCATATTAAAGTGAGTAATGTGGACAGCTGCATGCAGGAGAAAAGTTCCCCTTAATGATGGGAGTATATGCAGTAATACTGCTTTTTTTCCCCCATGACAGTTAATAGCTTTCATTAACAGACACAGGTATTCAACACACATCTAGACACACATGATAAATTTTGACCTGCTACATATACAGTCTAAAGTGACATAACTGATCTTTCTGGGATACTTCCATGAAAACAGTAAATAGTGAGCCACGTGCAAATAGCAGAAAGCATCAAAAGAAGATGGAAGTAATACACAGAAACACACACAACCATTTTAGGAGGGAGCATATGATCAAGAACTGATGGCATTGAAGAAAGAAGCCCAAGCTGCATTGAAGGAATTGGCCAAACACAAGGCTCCAGGAATTGATGGAGTATCCATCATTGAGAAGTTCCAAAAAAAAAAAGAAGATGCAACACTGGAAGCGCTCACTCATTTATACCAAGAAATTTGGAAGATAGCTATTTGGCCAACCAACTGGAGGAGATCTACATTTGTGTCCCTTTCAGAGAAAGGTGATCTAACAGAGTGTGGAAATTATCAAATAACATCATTAATATCACACACAAGTAAAATTTTGCTGAAGACAATTCAAAAATAATTGTAGTAGTATATTGACAGGGAACTACCAGAAATGTAACCTGGATTCAGAAGAGGACATGGAATGAGGGATATCATTGCTGATGTCCGATGTATCTTGGCTGAAAGCAAAGAGTACCAGAAAGATGTTTACTTGTGTTTTATTGACTATGCAAGTGCATTTGACTGTGGATCATAACAAAATTATAGATAACATTGAAAAGAATGGGAATTCCAGAACACTTAATTATGCCCATTCAAACACAACAGTCATTCAAACACAACAAGGGGGATACTGCATGGTATAAAATCAGGAAGGGTGTGTAGCAGGGCTGTACTCTTTCATCACAGTTATTCAACCTGTATGCTGAGGAAAGGAGCAGGAAGCATCAAGACCTTAGCTGAGCTGGGTTGAGCAAACACAGCCTTTGCCACCTTACTCTTCCACATCCATAGTTCTGGGCATTTGACTCCAGCCCAGGGACTGCTTCTGGTTCACCAGCATTCCTCTTTGAAAATTAGCCAGTGCTGGGTATGTTGGAGGAGCCCTGGTGGCACCCTGGTTAAGTACTTGGCTTCTAACCAAAAGGTCAGTGGTTTAAATCCATCAGCCACTCTGTGGGAGAAAAATGTGGCAGTCTGCTTCCATAAAGCTTACAGCCTTGGAAACCCCTGTGAGACAGTTCTATTCCATCCTGTAGGGTCACTATGAGTCAGAGTCGGCTTGACAGGAAAGGATGGAGGGTGGGGTGGGCTAGGAGAAACAAAGCCTGGATTCATCCAGCTCTGGCATGGACTTGCTGTGTGACTTTGAAGAAATCACCTCTCCTTTCTGGCCTCAATTTCCTCAACTGTAGCAAGAGGACAGTCACCCCTATACACCTCACAGAGTGGTGTGGGGACTGGAGGATAATAAACAGCAAGGGTTGGTAGTCACACGGCCCTGGGTTCAAAGCTGAGCTCTACCACTCAAGTTGGAATATCACCTGAACTCTCTGGATTTAGTGTTCTCATCTGTAAAATGACGATTAAAATTGTACCTCCTCTTCTGGCTTGTGGATGACAGCAAATAATAACTATTATGTTGATAATGCCTTAGACAAGGCCTGGTGCACAAGTGGTTTAAACAAATCATAAGAAATGCAGGACTTTGAGAGAAAGAGCATTTGAAAATGTGGGTTCTGGTTATAAAATTCCGGAGCTGGGAAGCTGCCTTGGGAGCACCATGGTT
>NW_006921859.1:3188884-3192196 GCF_000298275.1 Orycteropus afer afer | reverse complement strand
TTTGTTGTGGTCCACAGGTTTTCACTGGCCAATTTTTGCAAGCAGTTCAGTAGGCCTTTCCTCCTAGTCTGTCATAGTCTGAGAGCTCTGCTGAAACCTGTCTAGCCTGGGTGACCCTGCTGGCATTTGAAATACTGGTGGCATAGCTTCCAGCATCATAGCACCACACACAAGTCACCATAGAAGGACAAACTGACAGACGGGTGGTGGAAAAGAGAATGTGAACCCAACCACCAAAATGCTAGCAGTGGTTTTCTCTGGCTAGTGGGCTGATGGGTGATTTTTACTTTGTGTGTCTTGACTATATTTTCCAAGTTTTCTACAATGAGCATGTTACAAGGGGAATAATTTACTTAGAAAAGCAACACATCTTCAATGAACAAACCCCTTTGACCAACAACTCCATTTGCAGAAGTTTACCCCAAAGAACATATAGAAAGATGAATGATGGTAGGCAAAGGACGTTCATTTTTCTGTGAAAGAAAATTAATTTTTCTATTGAACCATCAGCAAAAACTCCTGAAAGCAGCTGTAGGAGGTAACAGCTGTTGCCTCCTAGGTGTGGGGTAAGGGGACTCTGCTTTCTACTCTTATATTTATTTGACTTTGTTTTTACAGTGAGCAGCAGTTCTTGTATACTTAAAAAAATAAATAAAAGCAAACAATCAAACAGCTTTCCTAGTCTTCACTGGTTCTCCCTGTCCAGAATCTGGCTCCAGGTGGCCAAGGAGCACTTGCCCTTGGGGCTCAGCTTCTGTATGAGCATCTTAGAGAGAAGCTACCTCTGATCTCTCCCAACGTGGAGATGGAGTCTATTCATGATCACAGCTTTGACCGTAGCTGAGCGCAGCTAGTAAACATTTTTCAAGGACTTCTCTGTATCTGGTAGGCAGGATGCTCATCATCAAGTAGCAGTGGGAAACCCAAAGTACTTCAGAGCAATGACATCTGCTGGGACAGCATTATCTTGAGTGGTACATGAGGATGAGTAAGATTTTAACAGGAAGCCAGGGGAGAGCAAGGACATTCTAGGCAGGGGAAAGAGTGTTACAAAGACAGGTGTGTTAAGGATACTAAATAGGTTCACATCACTGTTCTGGGGTGTTAACATTTTAAGCTCTGATTCTAACCTTATATGCACAGCCATTTGCTCTTTCAGAGGTGTGTCTGCCATTCACCTGCGTGGGTGAGGAGTGAGGACCTAAAGGCTGGGCCAAGAGCAGGGACTAGACTGGTTTGGTCAACAGCAGTCACTATCAGTTTCTACCAATCTGTGTCCACACAGTAAGAGCTGTAACACTGTCCATATGGAGTCATTGATATTTTTCCTTTCTTCCCACTCTCCTCAATCTTTTCCCACCTGCTTGTCATGGTTCCTGGAATCCCACTGCTGGCCCCTCTTTTGGGAGTGGTTCCTATAAATACACATAGGTCAGGGAGGGGGTGATATCTCAAACCATAAACCAGTTATCCTGAGAAGCACAGGAGGGGTAAATTTTGATGGCAGAGTGAAAGGGGTGGGCAGGGCATTCCAGGAGTGACAGAGAGAGGCCCCCAAAGATGAAGAGGGACAGTGAAGAGGGAGTGGGCACTGGTAGGCAAACGCCATGAGGCTGCCTCAAGCTAGAGCCTTAGAACCAGGAGTTGTCCAGTAGCTCAGGTCACCTATCCCTCTTGCTGAACCTATGAGGAACAGAGACATTGAAGGTGGAGATAAAGGTAGCTGCCCACGGTCACAGGTGACTCAGAGTGGGGGTCAGAGCCCATACCAACTCTAGCAAGGTCAACCTAGCCCTTGATCCATAGCCCCACATCTGTGATAGACAGACATGTCCTGATGTTTCTGGGACCTGTCAGCCCCTCTCCCATGTGGCAGGAACAGGTTCCTGGGCCCAGAGACCTTGTTCCTGCTTGATAGGGCTGGCAGCTTGCTTAGAGAGGGGCTTCACACTAGGGCGTGTGGTAGTCAGAGAGAACAGACGCAGTGGATTGGCCTACAGGCCAAGGCATGAGGGGCAAAGGCCCTTTCTCTGGAAAAAGATTCCAAAGCTCCCAATCTCTGAGGTCCCAAGCTGACTCAAGTGAGATGGGAGCAGGGAACGCCTTAGGCCATTGCTTCTGATGCCCTCACCCACCTGGGACTTCCTGAGGCTCCAGCAACTGCCTGGGCTGAGGCTTTGTCCCTGCTGTGGCCGGTGCCTCCTGCAGCTGCAGTGCTGGCTCTGGATCCTGTTGTCAGCAATGGAGGTAGCAGGCATGGGGAGGCACCAACCTGCTTTGCCCAGAGGAAGGACAGAGGGGTCAAGGGCAGTTCTCCTTCTGTTCTTGGGAAGTAGTACAGAGGAAGACACCCAGTTCTAGGTGCCTGGACTATTGGGGCCCTGGCCACTCCCCATCTCCTTGTGCTCAGGCTCCAGGTTCCCAAGGGGTGGGAGGAGCACCAGAACCCACAGGGGAAGATCGGAGATGGCACGAACAGAGCCAATGGCTGTGAGTCAGGAGATCTGGGTTTGACCTGCCTGCCTATGTGACCATAGGATGGTGTCTTTCTGTGTTTCAATGTTCTTATTTGTAAAGTGACGGGGTTGAGATCGGTGGTCTGTGACGACCAGCACGCCTGGCTGGGCTGAGATTCTACCCCAGGAAGGACTTCTTGACTCTACCACCCCTTTGTCCCGCCTTCTCCTCTCTGAGGAGCGACAGTCCCTGACTCTGACAGGCACACAGTCCCCCACTGATAGGCACGAAGTCCACCCATTCCCCCTGCCCCTCTTAGACATGGGGCCTTTCTCCTCTGAGCCCCTCCCTCTTCAGCCCTGCACTGCTCACCTCCTGTCTGCTCTTGTTCTTTTTCTTGCCCAGCTGGGCTCTCTGAGTCGGTCATTCTCTCTCCCCTGAGTCCCGAACGGGATCCAAGACACCCAGATTCTGTATACACGCATGCTGGAAGGAAGGTTGGGCAATCTACTTCTGTAGTGATACCGCCTCAGAAACCCAAGGAGGGGTCGCTATGAGTCGGATCTGACTCAACGGCGGCAAGTTTGGTTTTTGGTTTTGGTATGACCTTGAGCTAGAAACTAACCCTCCTTGGGCTTCAGGAATGGACTGGAGAATCCCCCAGGTCCCTCAGCACTCAGATTTGGTCACACTGAAGCTCGTAATTTTGGGGAGCTCACCAGGACCTGGGACTCTGTGGCTCCGTCTCCACCCTCCTGAGAAGCCCTCCCTGGTAATTACATCAGAGCAGGAAGCCCTCTAGTCACTGGTCCAAAGTGCTGACGCTTCCTCACTTCATCAAATTCCTGAGGCATG
>NW_006921859.1:3162178-3187874 GCF_000298275.1 Orycteropus afer afer | reverse complement strand
CTGCCAGGAGCCCTCATCTCTGTTGTTTTCTGTCCCTGCTGCCACCTCAGAGAGAAGGATCCAGAACTAATGGCCTTGTTAGGTGCTAAGAAGGGTGATTCCCAGCCCTGTGGAGCACTGGCTGTGGGTCCTGAGGGAAGTAATGTTTTCCCTGCTCCAACACCAAGATAATGACACCAGCCTCCTGGGCTTGTCTCCATGGTTAGATAAGGTGTAAAAGTGCTGGCACTTTTCCTGCTGACCACAGACAGGGGTCCTGCATGAGGTTCCTGCATTTCAATGAATTCCTTTCTGCCCGGGGTAAGATCCTTGCTGACCTTTCTCTCTCCGGAGGCTGGGTTGCCTTTGTCTCTCCTCTTTGTTGTGGTAGACGTGGGGTTCCTGGCACCAGCCTGCCAATCCGATATATATGTATTTTTTCATTCAGGAATTCTCTGTAAACTTACATAAATACAGCTCTTGGAGGACTGCTGACTTCTCAGAAGACCCAAATGGGTATGCAAGTTATGCCCCTATGGTTATCCCCAATCGTCATTTCTTGGGCCTGGTGCTGAGGTGGAGGGGGGAAAAGGGCAGGAAGCACTTGGGGATGGAGAAGGCAGAGTCCACTGAACTTGCTCAGCATTCATTCTAACTTCCTTCCAATGTGTCTTTTGTAGTGCTGATACTGGAAAGATAAAAATTACATTTTCCAGGTGGAGGGGCATGGCTTTGGAGGGCATGCAGGGATCTGAGAGCACAGGAGGAGCTTGGGGATAATTTAGTCTCAGAATTACACTCATCACATTTCTGTCACCCAGGGTGCTCTCCGTCAGCCATTCAGAGATCCCTCCTGCCCCATCCTTTCTCATGCTCCTCTTCTTAGAATCCCAAACAAGTCAGTGCCTGGAGTTATTCTCTTTTCTCCCCATCACCAGGCCATAGGTAAAGACCCACCTGGTGCTATAGAGAGCATCAGGTCTCACTCTCCTATTCTGCAGGTGAGGAAAGTGAGAAATGGACCCTAGGGTACAAGGTACATCAGGGAAGAGCCAAGATAGGCCCAGGACTCCTGTTTCCAAGGATGCTGCGCTGCACAACTACAGGGACACCAGTGGCTCTCCCATTTACAGCGTGCACAGCCTATGTGCCCACATGCAGGCCCTTGCCTGGCTCCTCATCAAGCTTCGACCTCATCTGTCAGAAGTGGGATGGACCTCCTTCCACAACCAGACCTGTGGACCCTCCCTGGCCTGCTGTTAGATGCTGTTGAGTCAATTCCCAACTCCTGGCCAGCCCATACAAAACGGAGTAACATGCTGCCCAATCCTGAGCCAACCGCACGATCGGGGGTAGATTAACCATTGTGAAAAACCTCCTGGCCTAGGTGGTCCTATACCTCTCACACGGCACAACTTCTTAGGGTCAGAGCCAGCCCAGAGGTTCAGAAAGCCCACCCAATTCCACGAATGATTCAACAAGGCAGCTGAAGGGAGAAGCAGGGTCTTTCTAAGTGCAGTGTACTATACAGCTTACCAACAAATCATAGGAGGTGGGTGTTATTATCCCCATTCTCCAGATGGGAAAACTGACCCTTAGGGCAAGTTTTTTTTTTTTTTTTTTTCCCTAAAGCCACAAAATAGAGGAGGCTGGACTCAAGCCCAGGTTCTTACAAGTGCCACAGGCCACTTCCTGCTCCCAAGGCTATCACGACCCTACCCCAGTCAAAGATGTGTAGTTTCCTCTGCCTGGTAAGGTCCAGGCAGGGTTGTGATGTGAGTGCGAGCTTAGAACTCAGACCTAATACAAGCTCCATTGCCTACTAGGGTGGGATCCAGGACTGTCAAATAAGTCACATCCTCTCTCTGAACCTCGTTACTCCTCCTCTGTAAAATGAGCACAATACCATCTGGTAGGATTACTTTGTGGAATAACCATGCTCTTGTATGTACACTGCCTGGACCTTTGTGTTTATCAAAATCACACAACTAACCACTGACATCCCATAACTTTAATTTAATAAAATTCCTTATAACTCACAAAATGGGTAACATTTTAAATAAAAATATTGTTGGGAGTAACCCAAAGATGTGGTAGCTATGGGGGTAGGTGAGGATTCCTCCTGCCCAGGGGAGGCCCCAGTGCACAGGAGTGGTGATGTGGGAGCTCCCTAGGGTGGTCAGCTATTCCCTTTGAGTTGATGTGGTCAGAGACTACAAAGGGCAGAATCTAGGCTCCAGAACTAGAAAGGCCAAGGCTTAGGAGGTATGTTGGCTTGGTTCTGCAGGCTCATTCCTCAGGTTCCCATCCATGAGCGAGACACAGTCACAGAACAGGACACCTTGAGGCTCTGCTGTCTCAAACCCAAAGCCTAGAGGTGAACTCCAGTCTTCCCTGGGTTCTCCACAGTTGGATGCTGTAGCAAAAACCAAGGATGAGCTTGCTTAACATCCATTCTAATTTCCTTTAGTGTAGCTTTTGTACTGCTGAGGCTGGAAAGGTAAGGACTACATTTCTCAGGTCTCCTTGCAGCTAAAGTTCTGTATCTTTCCCCAAACAGAATCTCTGGCAGAGATTTGGATTGGGAGCTGAGTTCAGTGGGAGAGTCAGGCCTCAGGACATCCGTTTGCTGGTATGGATGGTGGCAGAGGAAGCACAGTTCTGCAGCCTGTGGCCTCCTGATGCAGTAGCTTCCTGCAGCTGGGAGTCGTTTCCTGGTCACAATAATGACATGATGAGTCCAGGGGCTGGGAGTCATTCCTAGAAATTCACCAAAGAGTCCAATCCTCCAGACCTTGCAATGATTTTACAAGTCTCCAGGGCACTGGTAATAAATCCTTTGTCTGTTAAAACCAAGGGGCTTCTGTTGTCTGCAACAGAATCCTAATTGAGTCATATGCCAAGTCTCAGGAGGGGTCCCAGCGAACAGCTCCTCCCCATGCTCAAGCCTACTGCTCCCAGCAGCCTCCCCATACCCTAGCCTGGTCACAGAGGCCCAGCTGGTGAGGGCTGGCTGGACCCTTGTCAAGAGGTGCCGGGGACCTTGATCATCCAGGGATGCTTGCCCTGCAAGTGCCTTTGGGCAGATGGGATGCACGTCAGCCTCAGGGTGTGCCCTCAACCTGTCCTTAGGTCTGAGTAGGACAGTGGTAGCACAGTGACAGTCACATGTGTACCCAGCTACTGGGTGCCTTCTGCAGGTTAGCACCCCTTCACAGCATCATTTCTTACCTGCAGATCAGTGCGAAAAGGAGGAACCATGTAGCTCATGATATGGGGATGACAGAGAGGGTGGTCAAAAAGCCCTAGAACCAGCTACTGTGGGCTGGGGTCAAGGGTCAAATGGCCCATCACCAGTTTGGTCAGGGACAAATCTTAGGTCATGGAGCATATGAGGGTTCTGTGTCTCTTTCAAGCTGCCACCTGCTGGAAACACTCTGACATATCCTGAGTCCAGGGCATCTATGTAGGAGGGAGATATAAGGTGGCAGGTCCCTGCCCCTGAGAATAGGGATGAAGGTTGGGCAAGAAATGATCATAAGAGAAGGCAGGTCATATCCCTGGACCAAAGACTATGTCCCCATCAAAGTCAGAGTCACAGAACATCTCCTCTAGAGAACCTAGGACTCACTGAGTGCAACTTCCATTTTACAGACAGAGGAATGGAGGTTGGAGGGTAAACTGGCCTGAGGTGTCAGGGTGGCCAAGCCAGGCTGGAGTCCAGGCCTTCCATCTCCTGGGCAGGGTTTTTGCTGGTGGCTGTGTCCCTGAGAGGCTGTGGTCTTGCTCGGACCACACTAAATGCGGATGGTGTTGATCCGCAGAGGCTGCACATTCTTGCCATTGGCATGGCTCTGGCCAGGGCTGAAATAGGAGCAGAGCTTGCCCGGGAACTTTTCACGGAAGGTGTAGAGCCAGGACATGTCATCGGCGTTGTAGAAGATGAGCAGGCCTTGGTCATAGTCCAGGAAGACGCCCACCTTGTCAAGCTTGTCGCGGACATTGAGTCGCGTCCAGGGCTCTGTGCACGCACTGTACTGGTTGCCGTCATGCATGACGATACAGTAGAACCCACGGCTGGGCTGGATCTGGATGCTACCCTTACGGCTTGCAGCCTCATGGGCCAGCCCAATCACCCACTGGGTCTTTTCTGCCACTACCACCTCCCAGTAGTGGACACCGCTGCTGAAGGCCTCAGAGCCCAGCACTGACACCTCAACGTCAAAGCGCTTTGGTGAGTCCTGCAGTGGTTGTGGGTGCAGGTTGCCATAGGCTACGATGGTGCAATCATCAGAGAGGATCAGACGCTGGTGGGCAGTGCCTGGGTCCAGAGTCAGGGCAGCTGGCACTGTGGGGGGAAGGAGAGATAATGAGTGGAGAGAAGGACGTGGATGTAGTACGAGGTGCCTCCCTGAGGGCAGAGTTCTGGCTCTCCAAAGGCCACTGCCCCTGAACACAACTGTGTGTGACCCTGAATACAACCCCGTCCTCCAGGTGGAAGGGTGATGGCTAAGGTCCTTCCACATGTAAACCTGGCCTTGTCCACAGCCCTGTCTTCCAGCTGACCTCTCACTGCTCACCTCCCACTTAGGCCCAATGCCTTTGCTTAGGCTACTGTCTCCCATCTCCTCTCTGCTTGTTGTCCTCACTTTCATGGAGCTCAGTTCAAATGGTTCATCTTCTGGAGGACTCACTCTCTGTTTGAAACTCCTTAACTTTCCTGATATGGGGTGTAGTCATCTGTGTCCCCTCATTTGCACCAGAAGGGCCGGGACCGTGTATTGTCCCACTGGGTTCTCCCTTTTGTGCTCAGTACCTAGCAGAGTACCTGGCATTGGACAGGTACCAGAAAGTCTTGTCAAATTCAACTGACCCCATTTGTTTTGCTCTTTGGACGGGTGACACAGGCTAGGTCATCTGGTTCTGGGCTGGCTATACTGGCTCAGCAGGTCTGGCTCCAAAGTCTCATGAACCCTTGTCACTGCCTCTGTTTACTCTTATTCCCCTTGAGGGAGCTGATGACCAGCCAGAAGGAGAAAGGGAACCTACAAGTGGCTCTTGTTAGCCTGGCTGACTGTTTCTAGGCCACAGCAAGACAAGAAGAAGGTGGGGAGAAGAAATCCTGCCATCAGCTTCCTGTGGAAGGAGCTCTCTGGCTCTTTCCTTATCTGGTGGAGCAAGGCTGTGGTTGCACTTGACTGGAGAATTACCCCATACTTGAATCACTCCTGTTGGCTACATACATACATGGAAACAAAATGCCTCAATGATGGTGGCTATCTCCAACAGGAAATAACAGCCGATCCCTGTTCATACATCCCTTAGCAAAGCTGAAGGAGCTCTGGTAGCATAGTGGCTAAGACACTTGTCTGCTAACCAGACGGCTGGCGGTTCAAACCCACCAGCCACTCCTCGGAAGGAAGGTTGGGCAATCCTACTTCCAAAGTGATACTGCCTTGGAAACCCAAGGAGGGGTCGCTATGAGTTGGGTTTGACTCGACGGCACATAACAACAACAACAACAGCAAAGCTGATACATAGCAAGCTCCTTCCATAATTACTGTCAGGAGTCAGTTTAGTTTTGTACCTTATACTCCTCTTTCCTGTTCTTAGAACTTGGTGGGCTATGCAGAAACAATTAGGCCTGTCAATAAAGGGGTCAGTGGAAGCACACAATTCCCTGTCCAGGGAATAGAGGAGGGGGAACTATGAGAAGAAAGACACTAGGCTAGTGGGTGAACATTTCACCCTATAGTCTCACTGATCACAGGCAGCCTGTCCGAACCAGAAGGCTCTTGCCACTTAGAATGTGGAGGCTGGGGATTGAGGGGGCATGAGAGGTGTGTGTAGGGAAGGGCTGGGAGAGAAGAACCTAATTAAATACAGAAACAATCACCCTTATGGGGGGTACAGCAGGATGTGGGTCATACTTGGGTGTCTATATCAGAGGGTACTGATCAGAGGGGCAGAGGCGGCCCAAGACCAAGGGGCCCATGTTGTTTTGAGGAGACCAGCAATAGGCGAAACTATGGCTCAGGGAAGAAGGACCAGGGGGAGACTGGCAAGCAGGCATGTGGGTGTGGCTTCAGAAGCTTAAGCCTGTGTATGACCACGTAGGCCATTTCCAGACGCCACTGAGGAGTGAGGAGGGCACTCCAGGAGGCAGCCACATGAGCTTTCTGTGGTTCAGGGATTAAGTATGCTGAACATGAGCCTGCAGAGGAAGGCAAACCTGACCAAACTGGGAGCCCAGCTCCTGGGGGTGGCACGCCAGAACCTGAGGGACTGGATGAGGGCAGGCCCTGCCACTCCTTGGGCAGGCCTAGGAGCCCTGGTGGCGCAGTGGTTAAAGACTCAGCTGCTAACTAGGTCAGTGGTTCAACACATCAGCCTACTTCCATAAAGATTTACGGCCTTGGAAATCCTATGGGGCAGCTCTGCTCTGTCCTACAGGGTCTATATGAATCGGAATTGACTCCAAGGCAGTGCATTTTTTCCCCCCAGGTACAGGACCTACTGGGCAGTGCTGGCATTGTGGGCAAGAGCAGGGGCAGGGCCTGGTTTCTACTGGACAAGGCCCCATATCCCATGGGGTGGGGTCTGGCACTCTCATTAGATAGGGGGCGTGGCCTGCTCCTCAGGAGACTTTTACCCTCAGTGAGAGTGGGGCAGGGTCTGACATCCTGGCTGCCCTTGACCTCCAGGGCTTTCTCACCACAGACAGAGGGTCCTGTCTTCTGGGCCTCCTTCCGGCCTTACAGAGACTGGAGTTGGCAGAGGTAAATGTCCTCAGACCAGAGAGAGACACAGAAGAAGGGATGGCAGTGCCCTTCCCCCTCTAGGAAGTCAGTCTCTGTGCATGGGCACACTCAGCCTCTACGCTCAGGGAAGGTGACACATGAGATCAAAAGGCACTCGGAAAGGAACAGGAACTGGTAAGGCTTCAGGAAATGTCTTCCCGCAGCAGAGAACCCTTTCCCAGTGCAAAGCCCCAGCTGCCATCACCACTGCCAAGCAAGTTCTCGAGTCCTCGAGCAAGTTCTTGAAGCTGAGTCCTCAAGCCAACAGAGGCCTGACAGGACAGGAAATGCCATCAGCTCTTTCCACTGACTAGGCCTTCAAGAATTCGGTCCCTCAGGCCTCCTTGCACCACACAGCTTTAGCTGCAATTTGGGTATCCCCAAGCTATCTTCATACCCGCTAACTCATGCGAGCATCTTAGCAGCCTCAGGGGCACAACTAACTCAGGGGCTCTTGCCCACAATGCCAGCACTGCCCAGTTACAATAGGTCCTGTACCTGGGAAAAAAAAAAAAAAAAGCATTACCTTGGAGTCAATTCTGACTCATATAGACCCTACAGGACAGAGTAGAGCTGCCCCATGGAATTTCCAAGGCTGTAAATCTTGATGGAAGCAGGCTGGTGTGTTGAACCACTGACCTAGTTAGTGTGTCCCTGTGTATACCCATATTTCAGAAGAGGAAACTGAGGCTCCAAGAAGACTTCTCTGCTCAAGGGGTGCAAGCAGAGTTGGAACTTGAGCTGAGGTCTTTTCACACCATGTTCTTTCCAATATGTGGTCCCAGAAAGCCTGTTCAGCAACACTGAGGAACCATCTAATGAGTCAAGATAATAGTAACAAACAGGTTTCAAGTACTTACGAAGTTCCAGGATTAATATTACAACAAAATTTTTTTCTTTGTCATACCTACTATGGGAGAGAAATGCCACTGTCCCTATTTTACAGATGAGGAAACTGAGGCTTAAAGAGGGCAGTGATTTGCCCTGGGTCACACAGTCAGGCAATAAACATGTTAGGTTCAAAATGATTGGATTCAGGTAAGGAAGGGGAGAGGAGAGGGCAGCACAGGAGAGGGAGGGACTGGAGCAAGGGGAGTAGTATCTAGTGTCCTTGGGACAATGGGTTGCCTAGCTTGGCTGGGGAGGAAGTTTGTGCCTGGGAGCTGGAGACATCAGGCTGGGTAGGTAGAGAAGTTTCTAACACCAGGCTGAAGGGAAGGGTGGAACAGAGGAGGGGTAGAGAGTGGAGGCTGTCCAGCACTGGAATGACAAGTGCTAAATGGGGTTCTCAGGTGACCCAATAAGAAGCCTGAGTTGAGGGCAGGCGGGGGTGGGGTGGGGTGGGAAGGATACTGCTAGAATCTATGAGCTAGGTCCCTAGGGACACCTTCCCCTCCCTTCCGGACATAAAGGGCCTTGGTGCTGGCAGAGTAGCCTGAGTGACTTCACAGCCCCTACAGACAAAGGAAGGGGCCCAGCCAAAGAGGCTGCTGTTCTTTCAACTCCCCAGGGGCTGCTGCCCTAGGCAGGATATTCAGGGCACATACTACTGCTTCCTTAGGCTCTCTCCTGAAGCCAGCTTTCTCTGGGAACAGTGGTTCTCAACCAGTGTATTTCTGCCCCCACGGGACATCTGACAATATCTGGAGACATTTTTTATTGTCACCTCCTTGGGAAAGCCGCAATCAGAGAGAATTCCTACCAGCTTCCAGCACTGCCCCATCTGCTTTGGTGCCCACTGACTCTGCTTCCCTGGGACCTGAAGATGAACCATCTGGGCCCCTAGTACATGCTGGCCCTCCAGCCATGCAATGGATCCCACCCCAGGGTGGCAGTCAAGGCCGCCATTGCAGCAACTCTCTCTCTCTCTCCTTCATCCTCAGTTCTGCCTTCTCTACTGAGTTTTTCCCATCAGCCCACAAACAGGCTGTTATTTCTCCAATCTTAAATAAACAGCTGTTGCCACATTTTCTCTCCCACCCTTAGGCAAAACTCCCTGAAAGCACTGTCTCCACCTGTTGTCTCCACTTGCTCTCCTCCCATTCTCTCTTGGATGGGCTCCAGTTGGGCTTTTCACCCATATCACTCCACCAAAACAGCTCTTGTCAAGGTCACCAGTGTTGCTAAACCTAGAGAATGGTCAGTTCTCGATTCTCCAGCACTTGGCTTAGCAGCCTTTGACATCACTGACCACTCCTGGAAACACTTTCTTGTACTGGATTCCAAGACAGGCCCAGGCTTCCCTCCCACCTCTCTGGCTGCTCTTTCTAGGTCTTCTTGGCTGGGTCCTCCTCCCCCTCCCATTCATGACTTTTAGGAATGTCCTGGGGCTCCAAATGTTGGGGTGACTCCCCTCTTTTCTATCTACTCATACTCCCTAGATGATCTCATCCAGGAGCATTAAACACCATCCATTTGCTAATAATGATGCTGGCCCTGACCTCTCTCCTATACTCGACTTGTAATTTGAACTACCTTCTCAACACGAGCCCTCAGAAATCTAATAGTCATTACAAACCTCATAGGTTTAAAACTGAACTCTTGACCTCTCCCCCAAAACTTGTTCCTCCTCAGGCTTTCTCATCTCAGTTAATAGTAACTCCACCCTTCTAGCCACCTAGGCTAAAAACCTGGTAGCTATCTTGTCTTCTCTTGCTCTCTCACACCTGAGATCCAATCCATAAGCAAATCCTAATTGGCTCTACCTTCAAAATATGTACTAAATTTAACCACGTCTCACCACCTCCACTGCCATCACCCTGGACCAAACCACTATTATCTGCCATCTGGTTTATAGCAGTGATCTCCTAACTGGCTTCCCAGTCTCTACCCTCATCCTCCTCCAGTGTGTTCTCAATCCGGCAGGCAGAGGGATCCTTAAAACCTTAAGTCAGCACATGTCACTTCACTGTCCCCAGCCCTCCAATAGCTCCCATCTCACTCAGTGTAGAAGTCAAAGTACTCACACTGGCCTATGGGCTCTCACGGCCTTCCTCTCTTAATTATTAAGGGTGAGAAGGCTACCTTTCTGACCTCCTCACCTCTCTCCTTCACTCACTCCGCTCTGGCTACACTGGCCTCCTCTCTTTATTGTTCCCTGAACACGTCAGGCATGGTCTGTCTCAGGGCCTTTGCACCTGGTGTTTCCACTGCCGGGAACACTATTCCCTCAGATAGCCACCTGGCTCGTTCTCCTCCTTGCCTCAGTCTTGGTGAGGTCTTCTAACAGTATCCTCCATCTATCTTTATTCTGTGTGAACATCCCTCACCTCCTTCCTTACCCTTTATCATTACCCAATAAGCTATTTACTTCTCGCTCATGCCCTAGGAGGTAAGATCCATGAGAGCAGAAATTTACTTATTTATTTATTGTGATTTGGGTGAAAATCTACAGAGCAAATTCTTTTTCTACACAACAGTTCATACACATTTTGCTTCCTGACATTGACTGCAACCCCTGTAATGTAACAGTTCTCTTCCCGCTTCCTCCCTGTGGTCACCTTCCTGTGTCCTGCTTTCTGATGGCAGAGATTTTGTCTCTTCGGTCACTGCTTTATCTTTAGCACTTAGAACAGTGCCTGGCACGAGGTAGGTGCTTGAGGTATGCTGCACATACAGAATGAATGAATGAACCACCTAGGACCTCAGTCTCTTCATATGGAGAATAAGCCTACTAATGAAACTGACCTCAGGAGGTTTTTGTGACGGTGCACTGAGCTGAGTGATTGTGCAGGTGCCCAGCACAGGTCCTAGAAAATGGTAGGTACTTGGCAAGGGACGTTCTCACCCTTCTGCCTTACCCCCGTGCTGTGTTGGGAACAGAGGGCTGAGGCAGGCTGAGACATGCCCCATCTGGCTCCAGTCATGGCCATCCCCAACTCTTCCTCCGCCCTCTCAGGAAGACGCAGGCAGGGCCTTACCTGGGTGGATGTCCTGGAACAGGGACTTCCAGATGGTGTACTGCAGGGGGCCCGTGTACTTGGAAGTTGGAAAGTCTTCATATGTCAGGTTGGTCTCGTGGATCTTCCCCTTGAGCCTGGAAGGGGAGCAGGACAGCAGGCTGCACTGGGGGCTGGATCCCTGCCTCCACACCAGCCTGGGGCCCAGGGAGACACCTTCAGGGCATCTGACACAGGGTGAGGTCAGGGGGGTGAAGTCAGCCAGACAAGTTTCAAGTGCCTGTTTGTGCCACTTCCTACCTCTCTAGCTGCTAGCCTCAGTGTTTTCATCTTTAAAATGGGAACTAGCGGTTAACACTTGCGTTCTCGGGTTTTTGTGAGGATGACATGGCATAATGTAAGTAAAAGGCTTAGCACAGTGCTGGGTTCAAGGACAGCAGTGAATAGGGGATATTAGCTATCGGTATTATTCATCACCCACTAAAACACCAAATACCACTGCTGTTGATTCTGACTCATAGAACTACCCCACAGAGTTTCCACGACTATAAATCTTTACAGAAACAGACTGACGTATCTTTCTCCTAGGGAGCGGCTACTGGGTTTGAATCACCAACTTTTTGGTCAGCAGCTGAGTGCTTTAACCATCATGCCACTAAAGTTACTTAATGATCATCAATATATCAATAATTAAATATAATTATTAAGGGCAGCTGTGGAGTCAGAGAGAGTTGGGTTTTAATCCTGGCTCTACCATTTACTAGATGAGGAGTCTGGTTCAATTCACCTAGCTTCCCTGGACATCAGTGTCTACATGTGTGAAATAGGGAAGGCAGTGAGTGGCCCCTATGTTCCAGGAGGGCTGGGAACATGTAGCCATCAAGTCAAGTCCAACTCATGGCCACCTGTGGTAGTTCAGTTTGTGTGCCAACTTGGCTGGGCCTGGTTGAGTGGCTGGGCAGCTGGATGTAGTATTACCCCCCATGATGAGACTGGTGGTAATCAACTCCATGGTGGAATCTACTGTGAGCAGCTGAGGAGCTGCCTTAGGGATGTGGTCTGCTTCCTGTATATAAGGAGAAGCCTTGGGAATGGGAATGGTCTCCAGTCTATGGCATGTTTGAACCCTGCATGTAGCAGAGTCGTTATTCATCAGCCTGCCACGCTCTACTGATCTTGGGACTTATAATGGACTTGAATCAATGGCCTGCCGTGTTGTTTGGTAAACATCTGGACTGTGCCATTTTATTTGTCGACCTTGGTCTTGTTAGCCTCAGCAGCCAGTAGCTGCCTGAGTGAAGAGATGCCTCTAGCTTCAGTGGGCCGGGAGCAAGAGGCACAGCTTAAGTCCAAGGTTGAGGGGCTTTCACCCAGCCCCTAGAGCCTGGCACTTTGAACTTGGACTTAAAGCCTCCAAATTATAAAAATAAAGTCTTGTTTGTTAAGGCCATAGCATTTGTGGTATTTCCTGTCAGACCAGCACTAGGGAACCAGAACACCACCTCATGCGTGTCAGAATAGAACTGAGCTCACAGGGTTTCCAATAGCTGATTTTTCAGAAGTCCACCACCAGGACTTTTTTCCGAGGCATCTGTGAGTGGACAACTGCCAACCCTTCCTTGAGCAGCTGAGTGTGTTAACTGTTTGCACCACCCAGGGGGCTGTAAGGGCTATAATAATATAAATCCTTCACATAATAAGATGATATTAATATTTATTAGATGTCATTGTTATGTGCCATCAAGTCGGACCCAACTCATAGCGACCCCTCCTTGGGTTTCTGAGGAGGTATCACTATAGAAGTAGATTGCCCAACCTTCCTTCCGAGGAGTGGCTGGTGGGTTTGAACCGCCAGCCTTCTGGTTAGCAGCCAAGTGCCTTAGGCACTATGCTACCAGAGCTCCTATTTATTAGATATAATATAAATATTGTTATAAATAATACATGTTATTGTTCTTGTTAGGTGGCACTGAGTCAACTTCAACTCATAGCAGCTCTATGGCCAAGAGAACAAAACCCCACCCAGTCCTGCACCATCCTCACAATTGTTGCTGTGCTTGAGCCCATCATTGCAGCCACTGAGTGAATCTATGTCACTGCGGGTCTTCCCCTTTTCCTCTGGCCCTCTATTTACCAAGCATGACATCCTTCTCCAGGGACTGTTTCCTCCTCATAACATGACCAAAGTACATGAGATGAAGTCTGGTCATTCTTGCTTCTAAGGAGCATTCTGGCTATACTTCTTCCAAGACATATTTGTTTGTTCTTTTGGCCGTCCGTGGTATATTCAATATTCTTCACCAATACCATAATTCAATTGCATCAATTTTTCTGTGGTCTTCCTTTTTCAATGTCTAGGTTTCACATGCATATGAGGCTATTGAAAAGACAATGGCTTGGGCCAGGTTCACCTTAGTCTTCAAAGTGACATCTTTGTTTTTAACATTTTAAAGAGGTCTTTTGCAGCAGATTTGCCCACTGCAATATGGTGTTTGATTTCTTGACTGATGTTTCCATGGGCATTAATTGTGGATCCAAGTAAAATTATACTCTTGACAACTTCAATCTTTTCTCCATTTATCATCATGTTGTTTATTGGTCCAGTTGTGAGTATTTTTATCTTTACGTTGAGGTGTAATCTATACTGAAGGCTGCAGTCTTTGATCTTCATCTGTGCTTCAAGTCATCCTCATTTTCAGCAAGCAAGGTTGTATCATCTGCATATCACAGGTTGTTAATAAGTCTTCCCCTAATCCTGATGCCATGTTCTTCTTCATATAGTCCAGCTGCTTGGATTATTTGCTCAGCACACAGACCAAATTAAGTATGGTGAAAGAATATAACCCTGATGCATACCTTTCCCGATTTTAAACCACGTAATATTTCCTTGTTCTGCTCAAACGACTGCCTCTTGGTCTATGTACAGGTTCCTCAAGAGCACAATGAAGTGCTCTGGAATTCGCGTTCTTTGCAATATTACTCATAATTTGTTATGACCCACACAGTCAAATGCCTTTACATTAGTTCTTGATCATATGCTCCCTCCTGAAATGGCTGAATGCTGACCAATTCTTTTGGTGAAGTAACTCTGTGTAGTCCTTCCATTTGCTTTTGAGGCTGCCTACATCATTCAATATTTTGCCCATAGAATCCTCCAATATTGCACTCCGAGGCTTGAATTTTTCTCTTCAGTTCTTTCTCGAGAAAAGCCAAGCATATTCTTCCTTTTCGATTTTCTAACTCCAGGTCTTTGCACATTTTATTATAAATACTTTGTCTTCTCAAGCTGCCCTTTTGAAATCTGCTGCTCAGCTCTTTTACTTCATCATTTCCTCCATTTGCTTTAGCTACTCTCCATTCAAGAGCAAGTCTCAGAGTCTCTTCTGACATCCATTGTGGTCTTTTCTTCCTTTCCTGTCTTTTTAATGACCTTTTGCTTTCTTCACATATAATGATCTTGATCTCATCCCACAACTTGTCTGGCCTTCAGTCACTGGTGTTCCATGTGGCAAATCTATTCTTCATATGGTCTCTAAATTCAGGTGGGATATACTCAAGGTCCTGTGGACTTGTTTCCATTTTCTTTAGCTTCAACTAAACTTACATGTGAGCAAATGATGGTCTGTTCCACAGTTGGCCCCGGCCTTGTTCTGACTGTTGATACTGAGCTTCTCCATCATCTCATCCCACAAATGTAGTTGATTCGATTCTTACGTATTCTATCTGGCGAGTTCCACGTATGTAGTCACCATTTATGTTGTTGAAAAAAAGGTATTTTCAATGACTGGGTCATTGGTTTTGCAAAATTCAATCATATGATCCCCATCACCATTTCTATCACCAAAGCCATATTTTCCAACTATATAATATCTAACAGAAACAACAGATTATATTTAATATAAAATAGTTGTATAACATAAATAGCTTATTTTTAACATAAATGATTACAAATACTATCATGTATTATTATATCATATGTACAAAATAGATGTAACGTGTATAAGGCACCCTGGTTGTGCAGTGGTTAAAGCACTCCACTGCTAATCAAAAGGCTGGTAGTTTGAATCCACCAACTGCTCTGCAGAAGAAAGATATGGCAGCTTGCTTCTGTAAAGATTACAGACTTGGAAATCCTACAGGGCAGCTCTACTGTGTCCCACAGGGTTGCTATGAGTCAGAATAGACTTGGTGGCAGTGGAATATATGTATAACAATATAAATACATAAAACTTTTAGCCTAAACTCTGGCACACAGCTCATCTGTCAGTTTGTCGGACTGTGGGGGCTTGCATGTTGCTGTGAGGCTAGAGGCTATGCCACTGGTATTTCAAACACCAGCAGGGTCACCCATGGTGGCCAGGTTTCAGCAGAGCTTCCAGACTAAGACAGATTGGGAAGAAGGAAGGGGTCATCATCCACTTCTCAAAGAATTGGCCAGTGAAAATCTCATGGACAGCAGTGAAACACTGTTTGATATATTACTGGCATACAGCAGGTGCCCCACAAATGTTTGAGGAAGGTTTGAATGAATGAAGTCTGCTAACCCCCCATCTGCCTCCACTTCCACCACCCTGTAAGACTAGGGGAAGGGATGCCTGCTGAGGAAGGCCCCAGTCGGTGGGCACTTACCGCTCAGACAGTGATGCCATCCCAGCCAGGAAAGTGTGCCGGTCAGTTTCAGCCAGCCGCTCCTGCAGGATCTGTGCCCCTTCCTGCACTTTGCGCAGCTGTTGGCTATAGCGCTGGACTTTCTGCTCAATGTCGGTCAGCGTGCGGGCCGTATCTGCCTCTAGCTCCTCCAGCATGGCTTTCTGCCGCTCACGCAGCAGTCGGTGCAGCCGCTCGAAGGCCTCACCAATGGTGGTCCGCAGGCTCTTGGTGGAAGACTGTAGGGGATAGTCATCAGGGGTTAGGGCAGGCGGAGTGGGTGGGAGTAGCCCTGGGTAAGAGGAAGAAGCGGCGGGCTCTGACACAAGGGGAGGAGAGACTGGGAATGGGCACAGCTGGTGGAGGGGATGATGCATACTATACCACGGTGGTATGAAAAGGGCACGGCATAT
This sequence comes from Orycteropus afer afer, assembly GCF_000298275.1. Lineage (NCBI taxonomy): Eukaryota > Metazoa > Chordata > Mammalia > Tubulidentata > Orycteropodidae > Orycteropus > Orycteropus afer. The sequence continues at coordinate 3,172,136 of NW_006921859.1, read as the reverse complement.
GTAGGGACAGCAAATAGTTCTATGTGGTCCATTAGGAAACTAATGAGATGCTCCACATGAGACAATGAGGCTTGAATTAGAAGGCGAGCAGAGATGGAGAGAAAAGGAAGAGTCTGAAAGGTCCTTAGGAGGGAGACTCTTGGGGCCTGGTAACTAGCTGGCTGTAGGCATACGAGACAGAAAGATGTCAAGGATGATGCTCAGATTTCTGGCTTGGGGTAGGAAGGATGAGGTGAGAGGTGGGGGACAAGGAGAAGATGCTGAGTTCAGTCTAGGGTACACTGAGGTCTTTGTTTCTTAAAACTCACCCATGGGGCTCAAGGAAAGATGACAGGGGGATCACTACTGTCAAAGGGCTGTATCAACTGCACAGTGCAAGGCAACCTGGGAGGACGCTTGCCCTGCCCCACTACACCTGAGATTCCTCTGGCCTAGGAACAAGAGCTGGAGGTTAGAACCATTTTCAGGGAACGTTTGCAGGGACTTCTGTGGTTTCCTCTGCCCACACTGGCACTGCCAGGGACAGAGTGGTGACAGCCTGGAGAAGAATCCCATCTTTGGGTAACACATAGATGCCCAAGATCTCTGAGCAGTGGTAACCATAGATGCCCAAGATCTCCAAGCCTCAGTTATCTTCTCTGTAAAATGGGTAACAAAAGCTACATTGTAGGGTTATGGTGAAGATTAAATGAGGAAACGTTCATAAATCCTATAGCACCTTTGGAGTTACAGAGAAAGAACTTGGTTATTAAAAAGGGATCCATTCTAATGGGAGTGTCCCAGAAGTCATCTTTGAGAGGTGGCTTCTGAGTGGGGGCCTGAAGGATGCACAGGATGTTGGCTGGGAGAACAGGCAGAGGGAACAGCACAAGTACAGGCTACAGAGTCAGGACGACATGTCCCAAAAGTCCAGCCCAGCTGCAGCCATGTGTGGGGCCTGCCTCTGCAATTTCACTTTGTGGGATGCTGGCTGGGAGTTCACAGAGTCAGAGACCCCACTGTGTTCAGTGCCCAGGGCTCTGTGGGAGGCTCGACAAAGGCTCAATTAGGGCCTGTTCCCTCTCTATGGCACTGGCAGCCAGCAGGAAGAAGTGCTGGCAGCGGGCCAGCCTCCCTGCGCATGCCCACCCAGAGCTCCAGGCAGACAAAGAGGAGGCAGAGGAGAGGCTAGCATGCACGGCCAGGCTGCCTGTGGCTTCCCGGAGCCCCTCACCCGGGGGATTGCAGCTTCTGTGGTGGCACGTTGCTGATGAGGCAATGGGCCCTGGGCTTCCACACCATCTGAACTGCCCACCAAAGCCCCCAAATCCCATGGCCACACCCTCTGGTTCCTCCCTGATGACTCTGCAGCAGTGTGGCTAACTGGCTTCCCTCTACTAAAGGAAGAGGTTCACTTCCCACCTCTGTGGCAGCCTCTCTCTGCCTCCCATGTTCCCTGGGGCTTATCTGGCCCGCTCCTCTCACTGTCCCCTTATGTCCACCCTCATCTTCAACTCCTACTGCTTTAACATAGACACCAAAGTCTACTTCGATGGCCCTGCCTGTCTTCTGAGTGCTACATCCATCTTTCCAACTGCCTCCTCGACATGTCCCCATGGGGTTCCGCGGGGTCCCATGAGGTGCAGGGCTGAGGAAGATATCATTCCCACCCAGGAGGGACTCACAGACTGGCTGCGAAGGAATAGATTAGTGGAGAAAAGCATTGGGGGTAGAAGAAGAGAATGTTGGGGAGAAGAAACAGACCATAATATTCCCCCTCTTATCTGGACAGATGCTTCCATTTGCTCATCATTTAACAAAACAAAACAAAACAAAACACACCCATTGCCACCGAGTTGCTTTCGACTCATAGCAACCCTACAGGACAGAGTAGAATTGCCCATAGGGTTTCCAAGGCCATAATCTTCACAGAAGTTGACTGATACATTTTCTCCCACAGAGGCTGATGGGTTCAAACCGCTGACCTTTCGGTTAGCAGCCAAGCACTTAACCGCTGCATTACCAGAATCACCAGACAAGGGGAGACTGTCAGATCTCTCTAATTCCCTTGATCCACAAGTCAACTGCATGTCTTTGCCTACAAATTTGCCACCAGTGTATCCTTCGGTGCAAACTAGGTCACAGCCAGTGCTGTGTTTAGGAACTTTCCTGGTTCCTTGATGACTAGTGAAATGTTACTTAGCTTGGCATTTAAAGCCGCTCTCAATCTGATCCCAATTTACCTCCCATGAGCCACAGCATTACAATTCCTCCTGCCTAGAATGACTCCTCCAAACCCTTTATTCAACTGGCAAACTCCTACTCATCCTACAAGACCCAGATCAAAAGCTACCTCCTTTGTGGTTCCTTTTTTAACTTTTTCAGGCAGCTGGATGCATTCAGAGCATTTTGCAAACAATCTTAATATGCTGGCCCACATTTTATGCATCGTTCTGTGTGGGAAGGATGTCTTTATTAGCCCTGTACCACCCCTATGCCCATCACTGGGCCTGGCAGAAAGCTGGTAGTCAGGAACTACTTGAGAGGGGAAGGAGAGGAGGGAAGGGTCTTGTCCAAGACTGCTCTGCTGAGCTGGGTGCCGGTTCCATTTTCTTCCTAGATGGGGGGTCCAGTGTGCTAAGGACAAGGGAGGATGGGTGGGGAAAGGGGGAGACAGGGAGAGGGTAGCTCAGAAGTATAAGCTCAGAGTGGCAGTCATCCCTGGAGCCCCAAGCATGTCCCAGATGGGCACTCTCGACCTACCTGGCTTGCTGACCACAAAGCCATAGATCTTGCTGAGGGCATCTCAGGGGGACAGCACAGCATGAGGCTGGATTATGACAAACTGGATCAGACAGACCAGGATAGTATGCTTCCAATTTGTCACTTAGTAGCTTTGGGGCCTCAGGCCAGTCCCTCAACTTCTCTGTACCACCAATAAAGTAAGCAAAACAATTCCTACCCCCAAAGGTGCTTTTTTCATTCACTTATTTAATAACTATTTATTTGTGCCAGGCACTGTGCTGGGTTCTGGGGAGTTCTGCCACCGTGGAGGTAACATTCTATGGTTTTTGTGCAAACAGGAAATCGTTCCCAGTAGAGAAACGACAGTGTGCACCACGTACTCTTGTTCTTCCTAGGACAGAACCCCACCCCACACTTCCAACCCTTCAGTGCCATGGCTGGGAAAATAGCCCCCAGCCCAGCTCGTCACATCCCTGGAAACAGGAGGAGCTGGGGCCGGTTCAGAAAGACACCCTGCCAAGAATGCTTCATCCCGCCAAGACTGACCAAGGAAAACACAGAGCCTGAGGAAGGAGAACAGACGGGCCCCAAGGCTGGGCCATTGGAGGGGCAGGCGCCGCAGGAAAGCCGAGTCAGGCACCAGGTGAAATATGACCTCCAAAGCATCCATAGGCATTTCTTATATAAACATCCCAGTCCAGACAGGAAGCAGGGCTGGGGGAACTGGAGCGGGGAGGGGGGCCCAAAGACCCCCTGGAGGCAGACAGATGGACAGGAAATCGGGGGAGGAAGAGGTCAGTGGAGAAAAACAATGGGGGGGGGTGGTAGAAGAGAGAAGGGAACGCTGGGAAGAAGCAGACCATATTTCTTTCTTATCCAGATAAGAGCTTCCATTTGCTCTGTATTACCGCAGAGGTGTAGAATCACCAGACAGATAGGGAAACTGAGGCTTTGTCAAGCAATAGATTCCAAGTCCTAGGACTGCTTCTCATCTGTTGCCTGACAAGGCTCCTGTCCAGAGGCACTCAGGAATGTTCTCTGAAAAAGTGTATCTCCTGACCTTCCTGAGACCCCACAGTGGGTTGGTGGCCAAGTTGGGGCAAAGATCTGGGTCACTGATGGCCTCTCCAGGCCGCAGGGTGACCTCCGGAGGCCCAGAACATTCCCAAGGCTCTGCTCCAGATGCTGCTGGCAACAGCATCTCTGCTAAGAGAGTAGAGTAAGACTGAAATTGCCCTTTGACTTGGCAGCTGGGCCCTGATACCCATTCTTCGTCCCAGAAAGATGGGGCAAAAATCAAAGCAAGTCCTAGTCAGTTAGTGAGTTATCTGTGGGGGGAACTCAGAGGGAGCCCCTTGGAAGTGTGCTAGCATCTAAAACTTCAGAACTGGAGCCAGGGAGAGTACCCATCATACAGAGGGGAAGACTAGGGGCCCAGGAATGTATGCCATTTACAAAGTCATACAATGAGTTAGTGGCTGGATCAGAACTCACGTCCTTCCTCTCAGGTCAAGGAAAAAGGCTTTTATTTCCAAATCACTGTACTAGTGACAAGGAGCTCTGGTGGTGTAGTGCCTAAGGCATTTGACTGCTAACCAGAAGGTTGGCAGTTCAAAGCCACCAGCTGCTCTGCAGAAGATGGGCAATCTACTTCTGTAAAGATTTACTACCTCAGAAACCCAATAGGGATTGCTATGAATCAGAATTGACTTGATGGCAGTGGGTTTGGTTTTGGTAGTAGAGACGAAAGGAGCCCTAGTGATGCAGTGGTTAAGTGCTTGGCTGCTAACCAGAAGGTCAGCCATTTGAACCCACCAGGCACACCACAGGAGAAAAATACAGCAGTCTGCTCCCATATTTACAGCTTTGGAAACCCTGTGGGCCAGTTCTACTCAGTCCTGTAGGGTTGCTATGAGTAGAATCTGCTTGATGGTAATGGGTTCAGTTTTGGGTTTTTGTAGTGGAGAATGCAAGGTTTGGCTCTACTTTCCAGAGTTCCTATCTCCATGCCTTGAGGTAAAGAAGGGAACTGGTACCAGGACTGGGTCATAAGCCATCAGAAAAGCTTGAGAGAAGAGCTGTGAGCAGACATGCCCAGGGTTAGCATCTAGGGCAATGATATGCTTAATGAAGGGGTTGGAAAAAGAGACTAGGTACATACTTGAAGCCCTACAGGGGGTTGGGAGCTTCCAGAGGGTCTCTGGTCCCAACAACAATTTCCACTCAAAGCATGAAGGGAGAAAGGCCCTGCACTAACCTTGGTCTTGGAGGGTCCCACCCTTAACTCAGGCACCAACCCCAAATCCCTGTCCTCAGTTGCCTGGAGCCCCACTTACCTCCATGGAAACCCCCCTCAGCTCCCCCCATACCTCCATGTCCCACCCCTCCAATCGAAGTTTGGTTGGCGAGGCACCGCCCTCTTTTCTTCACAGATGGCCCTGCCCCCACCCCGTGGGCCCCATGCCTGCACCAGGCCAGGCTCACCTTGGTCTCTGCCACCTGGCGCTTGAGTAGCTGCAGTGCCTCTGTGTGCTCCCGCTCGCTGTCCTGAAGGGCTTGAAGCTGCTCCTTCAGCTCCCTCTGGAACACACACAAGGCCCGGATGGGGGCGCAGGCCAAAGGTGGCCCAGGCCACGAACTGGGGTGTTGGCCTCCTAAGTATCTCCAGAATCTTTCTCCATCTTTCCGTATTTCATTTTTATTTTTACAACAACCTCCTCTCAGACTATCCTAGGAGCTCTGGACTCCCTCTCCCAATCCCCCTCTGCTGCCCACCCTGATCCAGTCGTGTGGGTCCCTGCTTTGAATCCTCTGGTGGAATCAAGGCTGCACTACTGTCTGCTCACCCACTGCCATCATTCTTTCTCTAGGCACTGTTCTCGGCCCTCTGCTTGTTTTAATTCATCCCATCCTCTCAGTAATCCTGAGGCACTATTATTAGCCCTATCTTCTGATGCAAACACAGAGTACAGAGGCAGGACACTGGCCCAAAAGCATACAGCTAAGAATGTAGGGAAAAAAAGCCAGATTTGGAGCCCAGCATTCTGGTTCCAGAGCCCATGATCTTAACACCAGGGGATAAGTTTTCCACAATGATTTTTACGGGCACCCATGATGAGCAACAACAAAAATTCACGATTAACAAAATATTAAACTGAAAAAAAGCAGAATCCATATGACTGATTTTCCCTTTTGCTGCAGGTTCTAAATATGGCTCAGAACAGCACTGCTACTAGATCTTGTCTTTCTTTAAAAATTTGGTATTTTGTTCATCCTGGATGTTTTTGTATTACTTTTGATTTTAAAAACATTGCATTAAATCTGTTATCTCAATTACTGAGGTTTCTGGCACTCACTTAACTCCCGTACCTGAATCACGTGTCTCACCCTAGTCCCACCCTGTCTGCACCATCCTTCCCCTGCCCTGCAACTCCCCTCCAACTGAAGCAGCCTTCTTCCTGCTCCTCCATTATCTTGAGCTTGTTTCAGCTTTAGGACTTCGCATTGGTTCCCTCTGCTGATTCATTCCACCAGCAGACCTTCTTGGGATTCCTTTGTAGCATTAATGTTTCAACTCAGACACTGCCTCCTCAAACAGCTCTTGCCTGAGGACTGTTTCCATCTTCCTGCACCTTCTGTTGTCTGAAATAACCTTGCTCACTTATTTGACTTCTTGTGTATTGCTTGTCTTTCCTACTAGAATGAGTTTTATGAGGCAGTAATCTTGTCTGCTTTATTGCTGCTCTATCCCCAGTGCCTAGAACATACATAGTCCAGCACACAGTAGGTCTTCAACCATTATTTGTCAAATGAATGAATGAGGTGTGGAGGTAGGTGCTCCCTAGCACAGCGTTCAGCCATTTGTACTGATCAACATTGAGCCCACTGTATCATGGTTAGTTCTTCTGTCTGTCCTTCCTCCATACCCATACTAGCCCATGAATCCTCTAGGGCAGGCCCTTAATGTCCCTGCTCCATATCCCCTGCACTTGACAACAACCTGGCTCTGATAAGGGGTTTAAGGAAGTTTGCTGTTTAAATGGGTTTCCATGGAAACATTTAGTTCTGGCCAGGGCCTGGATTCTCCAGTCAGCCTAGGCTGTGAGTAATGCCAGGGAGGCTGACTTACCTGTTCACACCTTCCCTTCCCATGCTGCCCACTAGTTCATCTTCTCAGGGCAAGGATGGCCCTCCAAAAACATTTAGTCCAGCAATCTACTTCCGTAGTGATACTGCCATGGAAACCCAAGGAGGGGTTGCTATGAGTTGGATCTGACTCTATAGCAGTGAGTTTGGTCATTCAATCATTCAACAGACATTTATTGGTCAACTACTATGTTCCAGACACTGGTGAAGCACTGGGGATACAGTAGTGAACAAGATAGACCCAGTCCCTGCCTTCAGAGATCTTCCAGTCTAGTGGGGAAGAGGGACAACGAACAAAGAAAATAATAAAAGAACCAGACAATTATCAATTACGGTGTGTGCTCTAGAGATGATAAGACAGCGCCAGGGGTGGTGGTGGTGGTACAACTTTAGGTAGGTGGCCAGGGAAGGCTTCTCTGAGGTGAGAACACCTGAGATGACAGTTGAAGGATGAGGAGGAACCAGCCATGAAAATAGGGGTAAGATAGAAAAATGGGAGTTGTTTTGTGAGACTGGAAAGCTTGTGCAGACAGAATGGCTGCAACTCTGGCAGGCATTTCAGGCCATAAGGCAACCTTAAAGATGGAAGTCATGTGCAGAAGAGGGGGAAGAGGAGCAGGAGGCAGAAGGAGCCTGGGTCCCTGATGATTGTGGGCAGCCACACTGTGTTAGGCTAGGTTCTTGAGAAGCAAAACCAGTAAAGCTTAGAGAGAGAAAGAGAGAGAGAGAAATTTATCTTAGGAAAATAGCTCACACACTTATAGAAGCTGGCAAGTCTCAAGTTCTAGGATAAAACATCAAGTTGGAGGCTTTTCCTGACATACAACTGCAGGGGCTGACAAGCTCAAGGTCGGCAGGCAGTAAACCATCTGTTGACTCCAATGAATGACGAATCCAAGATCACCAGGCCGAATGGTGGATTGTTCACTCACGGACAGTTGTAGGCAGCACAATAGGATCCTGATCCATAGAAAAGTCTCTCTTTTCCCAGGATGTCCATAAATATAGTGGAAGTGGGCCACACTCCTAGGGAAACTCCCTTTCAATGGATTGGCTGCTCAAAACATATACATCTGATCTCATCATGGGAATAACCCACACCGCAACCACTTAAACCACTCAGAATTGTGGTCCAGCCAAGTTGACACACAACTCCAGCTATCACACACACCATCACTGAATTCACTGAAAGGTGGGGAAGCAAGATCCCAGAGAAAAATAAAGAAGTCCCGATATGTAGCATTTGTCAATTTCCATGGTTTAAATGCTCCCATAATAGCCAATTTCAAGCTACCAATATGAGGTCACTGAACATGGAGTTGGAAAGAGATGCACATAATCAGCTCTTAAGAGCCAGTGGCGGCTGGAGCCAACACACCACTGCCATTCCTACAGACTTAACATGAGAAACAAACATGTTGTTGTTAGGTGCCTTGCTATACCTGAGTCCATCGTTGCAGCCACTGCGTCAATCCATTTTGTCAAGGTCTTTCCCCTTTTTCACTGACCCTCCACTTTACCAAGCACGATATCCTTCTCCAGCGAATGGTGCCTTCTGACAACATGACCAAAGTAGGTGAGACAAAGTCTGGCCATTCTCACTTCCAAGGAGCACTCCAGCTGCACTTCTAGGACAGATTTGTTTGTTCTTTTGGCAGTCCATGGTACTTTCAGCATTCTTTGCCAACATCACACTCAAAACCATCAATTCTTCTTCAGTCTTCCTTATTAATGTCTAGCTTTCATATGTATATTGGCGACTGAAAGCACCATGGCTTAGGTTAGGCCCACTTTAGTCTTTAAAGAGACAACTTTGCTCTTCAGCACTTTAAAGAGGTCTTTTACAGGAGATTTGCCCAGTGCAATATATCTCCTGATTTCCTGACTGCTGCTTCCATTGATGTTGATTGTGGAACCAAGTAATAAGAAATCTTTGACAACTTCAATCTTTTCTCCATTTATCATGATGCTGCTTATTGGTCCACTTGTGAAAATTTTCATTTTCTTTATGTTGGGGTATAATCCATATTGCAGACGGTGGTCTTTAATCTTCATCAGTAAGTACTTCAAGTCATCTTCACTTTCAGCAAGCAAGGCTGTGTTGTCTGCATATCACAGGCTATTAATGAGTCGTACTCCAATCCTGATACCACGTTCTTCTTCATATTGTCCAGCTTCTTGGATTATTTGTCAGCATATAGATTGAATAAGCATGGTGAAAGGATACAAGCCTGATGCAATCCCTTCCTGATTTTAAATCCCCTGGTTCTGTTCACACAACAGCCTCCTGGTCTGTGTACAGGTTCCTCATGGGCACAATGTGTTCTGGATTTCCCATTCTCCTCAATGTCATCCATATTTTTTTATGACACACACAGTCAAATGCTTTTGCATAGTCAATAACACGAAGTAAATATCTTTCTGGTATTCTTTGGTTTCAGCCAAGACCCATCTAGCAATGATATCCCTCATTCCACGTCCTCTTCTGAACCCAGCTTGCATTTCTAGAAGTTCCCTGTCAACACACTGCTGCAACTTTTTTTGGATTATCTTCAACAAAATTTTACTTGCATGTGGTATTAATGATATTGTTTGATAATTTCCACAAAGAAAGGATCACCTTTCTCTGGAATGAGTACAAATACGGATCTCTTCCAGTCAACTGGCCAGGCAGCTGTCTTCTAAATCTCTTGGCATAGCCGAGTGAGTGCCTCCGGTATGGCATCTGTTTGTTGAAACATCTCAATGGGTAATTCCATCAATTTCTGGAGCCTTGCTTTTTTGCCAATTCCTTCAATGCAGCTTCAACTTCTTCCTTCAAGGCCGTTGTTTTTTGATCATACGCCACCTCTTGAAATAGATGAACATAGACCAATTCTTTTTGGTACTCTGTATTCCTTCCATCTTCCTTTGATGCTTCCTGCATCAGTCAATATTTTGCCCATAGAATCTTTCAGTAGTGCAACTCGAGGCTTGAATTTTTTCTTCAGTTCTTTCAGCTTGAGAAATGCTGAGTGAGTGTGTTCTTCCCTTTTGTTTTTCTAACTCCAGGTCTTTGCACATTTCACTATGATTGACTTTGTCTTCT
>NW_006921859.1:3130093-3161775 GCF_000298275.1 Orycteropus afer afer | reverse complement strand
TTCTTTAGATGGTCTCTAAATTCAGGAGGGATATAATCAAGGTTGTATTTTGGCTCTTGTGAACTTGTTTTAATTGTCTTCAGCTTCAACTTGAACTTGCATATGAACAGTTGATGGTCTGACCCACAGTCGGCTCCTAGCCTTGTTCTGGCTGAACATATTGAGCTTTTCTATCACCTCTTTCCACAGATGTAATCGATCTGATTCCTGTGTATTCCATTTGGTGATGTCCATGTGTATAGCTATCATTTATGTTGTTGAAAAAGGTATTTGCAATGAATAAGTCATTGGTCTTGCAAAATTCTATCATGTGATCTCTGGTGCCATTTCTAGCCCCATCTAATTTCAGGCATGTTAGTCAGGTTTCTATTAAAAACAGCTGAAGGTCTTTTGTAATGGAGAGACTCCTGTGCATACTGAGTCCTTGGAGCAGACAACCCTCTGTTTACTTAAAAGTACAGAATGACTGCTCCCCAGCCCTTCCTGCTGGTCAGTCTGGATCTATCCAGCTTGGACAGAGCCTGAGATGCAGATGTTTGAGGAGGGTGGCTGAGTGCTCTCATCACCCTCCCTTGGTGGTCTCCCTGGGACCGTGGAAGGCCCAGCCACCCACGCAGTTCTTCAGCATTTTTGAGAACACTGCCCTGGACGCCACGTTCCTCACATTGCTCAGGACACCCAAGGGACTCGGGTAAATTCCTCCCTGCTTTTGAGTCCAGAGAACAATGAGAATTGGCCTGCCCCTTTCTCCTGGAGCCCAGGAGCTATGAAACACTTATTCGCCCATTCCACAAACATCTACTGAGGCCTCTTGGGGCCTACGTGGTTCTGTGCCAGGGCCAGAGAGGGGGATTAGGTCCAAGCCCAAAGCCTGAGTTGTGCAGACAACAAGGACACACATTACAATGCATGCTGGAATAGTGTTGTTAGCTGACATCGAGCCAGTCTCATGGCAACGCCATTCACAATGGAATGAAATGTTGCCCAGTCCTGCACCATTCCCATGATCAGTTGTGGATCAGACTTTTGTGATTCATAGGGTTGTCAATGACTGATTTCAGTAGATTGCCAGGCCTTCCTTTCTAGTCTGTCTTAGTCTGGAAGCTCTGCTGAAACCTGTTCAGCATCATAGCCAACATGCAAGCCTCCACTGACAGACGAGTCATGGCTAAGCATAAGGTGCATGGCCTAGGAATTGAACCCAGGCCTCCTACACAGAAGGCAAAAATTCTACCTCTGAACCACCACTGCCCCCGTGGAATACTGTTAAGGCACCAAATCTACTCCTCCTCCTATGTTCCCTATCTCAGTGAAGCACATTTTCCCACTTCCATTCAAGTCAGAAATCTGGGTGTCTTCATCAAATTCTGCTCTGGAAACGGTTCTCTCCTCTCTATACCCATCGCCTCTGGTTGGTTTTTTACCTGTTCTTTCCTGGACTTTGCCTCAGGATCCTCCCAAGAGATCCATACAGCAGTTAGAATGATCTTTCTAAAAGAGCTGCATTTTAACTGTGAGGTTATCTGTCAATCCTCCCACTAGATAGTGGCCTCATGCTGGTAAGGACCGTGTCTGACAGATTTTCATACTCTCAGTACCTAGGACAGGGCCAGGCACAGTGTGGCCTTGGTAAGGGTTTGCAGAATGAACCTGCCCAGGGAAGAAGCTGGGCTGTGGTCAGAACTCACCTGTGGAAGATGTGAGGGGAGAGGGTCCAGGTAAGCAGCATTCTCCAAGTGGGCTAAGTGCAGATCCTGAGAGAAAGCTAATTTAGGAAAACAAAACCCTTGAACCCACGGAGCAGGGCATAGGAGGCAGCCTGAACTCTGTCCCCACCAAGGGACTCCTTCCAGGCCTGGGATCAGACAGACTTGGGTTAGGAGGCTGGCTTTGCCACCCACTAGCTGTGTGACCATGGGCATACTACCTAACCTCTCTGTGCCTCAGTCCTTCATCTGCAAAATGGAGATAATACCTCCCAGGAGTATTTAGCCTCATAAAGCACAGAGGCTGGCATACATACTGGGTGCTTTGGACGTGGTGTGGTCGCCATGTCCTATAGAAGGCTTCTTGGTTACTTCTCCATGTTCTCACCTTTCACTGAGTCCAGGCCCTTCCCTGCCTCCTCAGACGGACAGAACAGGAAGGGACCCCAGGGATCATCTGGCCCAACTCCCTGGATTTCCAGAACCGGAAACTGAGGTTCAAGGAAAGGACTGGCTGTTCCACTGCCACACAGCTTGACAGAAGAAAACAAACTGGAAAACTTGCTTCCAGCTGAGAGAGGTCAGGCAGAAAACAGGAACTTGTTGATGAACTCCTGAGTGATGGCGTAACCTCAAGGAAGGCCAGGAAGGCTCGGCACCAGAGAAGCCAGAGCTGGGCATGATTTTGGTTTGCGTTTCACAGATGTCATGCCATCCAATTTTAATAACAACTCCAAGAGGCTAGCATCATTATTACCCCATCTTATAGAGGGGGAAGCTGAGGTTCAGAGAGGTTTGGCAGCTTGCCGAAGGTCACACGGCTAGTAAAAGGCAGAGATGGGCTCTGAGTGAATCCACATCCCATGCTCAACACTGCTCTGCCACTCTGCCTTTCAGTCAATTCACTGCAGCAATTGATTCTGAGCACCTACTAAGTGGCAGGCTTTACACTGGCTGCTAGGAGAGCTTAGGACCCAGCCCTTCTCCTTGAGGAGTTCACAAGTAGTTGGGAGGCAGAAACAGGAGTAGGCAGAATATAAAGCAGAACAGGATAAACATGGAGAGACTTCCTAGGATGAAATCCAGCTGCCACCCCCTGGCTATGTTTATGACAATCTCCTTCCACCTCGGTTTCCAAGTCTGTAAAGTGAGGTTAATAACAGCACCTACTTTATAGGGTTGTTGTGAGGATAAGTGACTTAATTTATGATCTGATGTGATACACAGGGTGTGCTCAATCAACCTTAATTGTTGTCATCATCAAATAGTAATTATATGTGAAATAGGGACTCTGAACTGGAGGAGCTTCGAGGAGAGAGTTTATTTCTGACAGAAGAAGAATCAGGAAAGACAAAAGGACAGGGTTCCTTCAAGTCTCCAGGATAGGGCTAGGGCATTCCACACAGAGAGAACTGTTCGGGGAGAGGCACACCTGGCTTGTGCTGGAAGTGGGGCGCAGTAGCGGGTGGGTGGAACAGGTGGGCTGAGTCACAAGCCAGAAAGGCCAGTTGGGGCTAGTTGGGGCAGGGGTGGGAGGTGGAGGAGGCCTGGGACAACCGCCTTGGGGAGTTAGGCTCTCTGCAGGGCCTCATCAGAGCTGGGGGCAGGGATGGTGGAAAGGTCTGGGTAGGGACATATCTCAGGGGTAGAACCAGCAAAGTCCCGCTGGTGCAGATCTGAACACACAATTATGCAAATATGCCAGATGAGAGGCTCTGGGGCTCCCATTGGTTTGGAGAGGCCAGGATGGGGGCAGCAGCTGAGAGAGAACAGAAAGGGCTCAAATGCTCCCCTATGTCCAAGCCTCCCTTCCCACCAGGCCACCCCTTTCCCCAGCCCAGAAAGAAAGTAGCTGCCATAAATCATCATGGCTCTGTTTTCAGGGGTGCTTCTGCTCCCCTCCCCCTTCACCAAGCAGTTCTGTCCAAGGGAGACTGCATGAGCTCTGCAGTCAGAAAAACCTGGGTTTAAATCCTGGCTGTGTGACTTTGAGCAAGCCACTTCTTCCCCGCTTGGGGCCAATCTCTCAAAGCCTCGTCTATAACACAGGGATAAGAGCCACATCATGGAGTGTAAGGATGACATATGTGAAAGGCCCAGCACTGTGCTTGCCACAGAGCAGGCAGAGAGGTGCTCAAAGCTCTCTCCTTCTCTGTGTCCTGGTACTGCTCTCTGTCCCTCTCTGACCCAAGGATGCCAGCAATCCTAACACTGTAACTGAACTTGCCTCTCCTTCTTATTTTCCCTCACTCCTCACATACTGCCAAGGCCTCAGATGCTCCTGTTCCTCATGACAGACCTGAATTCTTCCATATCATTGAACCTCGAACCTCTCTGGCCTTTTCTGAACCTCCCAGTCTCTGACAACACTCTCCAGCTGCCCCTCCCGTCTCCAGGTTCTTCCCTCCAATCCAGCTTCCACTCTGCCCCAGAGTGCACTTTCCTGCAGATCTGATCATATCAGGCTCCCCTGTGCCTTCACAATCAAGTCCAAGCTCCTTGTAGGGATAAGGAGATCCAGTCAAGGCCCTTCATGAGCTGGTCCAGCCTCATTTTCCCATTCTCACCTTTCCCCACTCATCTTCCCCTCCAGCCACAACGAACCACCTGAGTATGCACTCCACTCCATGCCTGTCCCTGGTCAGACTCAGATAACCTGAGTCCAAGTTCCAGCTACAGCAAAACTTAAAGGTGTTATATCTTTAGCAGTTTCTGAGTCTCACTTTCTTTGTCTGTAAAACAGAGTAATGAGACCTACCTCATAGGGCAGCTATGAGGACTAATGAGAGAGTACCTACCAAAGTATATAGCCCAGGCCTGGCACAGTATGTACCCAGGAAGTGCTGGCTGTGGATCTTTTTATTCCCTCTGTCTGTAATGCCTTTTCTCTCCACTCCCTGGCCTGAAGCACTTGGCATATCCTTTAGGATTCAGCTCAACTGACCATTCTAGGAAGGTCTGGGGCAACCCTCAGTTACAGGAGCCTGGACACAACCTAGCAGTCCACTAGACAGAGGCCAGGCCGAGTCTGGCTGCCTCCTGGGTCCAGCACTGGGCCTGACCCTCAGTTGCAAGAGCAAGAGTGTTGACTGGATACATTATTGAATGAATCTGTGAGTCCAAGACTGAAACCACCTCCAGACCTTCCACAGCTGCCCTTAGGATTCAAGCAGACCTCAAGGTTAGTGTCTAAGCAGAGCTCAAGGTCAATGTCCAAGCAGAGCTCAAGGTCAACAAGGTAAATGATACTGCTAAAGTTGGGAGACCTGAGCTGTGCTCTGACCTTGGGCAAGTCAGTCTCCCCATCTGTAAAGTGGGAAGAGGGTTGAACCAGATGATTTCTGAGGTCCCTCCCAACTTGGATGCTACCTAAGACAGAGTGCTGATGAAGAGGGTGAGCTCAGAGCAGACATACTTGATTTGAATCCCACTTCTGCCTCCTACAGAGGCAGTGTGAGCTTGTGCAAGTTATTGAACCTCTTGGCCTCACTGTCTTCATCTGTAAAATGGTGCTGATCCTAATCCCGTTCAGGAAGTAGGGAAAGCAAGGACTATTCTGTGGGTTAAATGGCTGTATCACAGCACCTGCACATAGTAGGTGCCCAATAAACTTTGGCTATAATTTTCTAGAGTTATTATTTGTTGTTATCATTCCCTACCAGGTCCTTTTCTCTGTATAAATGTCCCAGGGCCCCCAACTTCTCCCTTCAACCTCAAGTTTACATACTGTGGCCTATGCTTAGCCAAGGTGTCCTGGCTACCATGGATACCTGTGAAGAGGAAAGTGTCAATGCCAACAGTCAGCTCTAGGTCTAACCCACAGCCAGCCTCATCCTCATTGGGGCTGCTGCTTGCCCATAAATCCTGCCTTTGCTGGAAAAAGCAATAGCAGAAGCCACTTCTCAGGGACAAAGACAGCCAGTAGCCTGCCTGTTCACAAACTAAAGTGCCTTTGTGTATGCGATCTATTTATTTATCTCTGTGTCTGTTTCTGGTTGGGCTGTCCACATTTATTACCCCATTGCCCTTAAAAAAGTCAAATCTTTATTAGGCGCTTTTCTCCCATTTACAAATCCACAGCTTTCTTCAAATAAATATATGTCATCTAGTTAATAGGCAGCAAGTCTCTCTCCATCTTTACACATAAAGTGGTGAGTCTTGTTCCGATTTCCATTTCCCACACTGGGAAAAAGGGTGCAGTGAAGGCAGAATCTGCACTCAGTTGGAAGAAGCCAGAGTTGGGGTTTGAACCTGGTTTCAGAAGCCTGATCGTTCCTCGTGTGGCGGTCTCACACCTCTGGATTACAACACCCGCTCCAGGCTGATGCACTGCTCTCCTCCTTGGCATAAAGGAAGCCTCGGGAGAGGCTTCAATGGTGACATGTGGCCTGGAGGGGGTGGCTGGGCCAGGAATGGATCCCCTCTCTGTGGGGACTAGAACCTGAGATGACATCCCAGCCACCTGCCCTCAGCGCATCAGCTGGCACAGACAGACCATGCCCTCAGCCTGCCCTGATAAAAAGGTAGGTAGGGAAGGTGAGAGACAGCTACCCAGCCCTCAGAGGCAGACTGGAGGTGATGAATGGCCCAATTAGATTGGGTTCAAATCCTGGCTCTGCTGTTTACCTGGCTCACTTAATTCCTCTGAGCCTGTTTCCTCATCTGTAAAAGGAACAAATAAGGGCACCCACTCGATACGGTGCAATGAAGATTAGGTAAAGAACTGTAAGGAAAGTACTCAGCACAGTCCCAGCCATTGGGCAAAGACTTGGAAGTCCCAAACCCCTCTGGGATGGGTGCCCTTCCCTCCCCTTTGCTCTGAAATCCAAGTGCTCAGCAGGGCACCTGACATAAGATGTGAAACCTGCTACCATGTACCGAGTGCCTCCTGTGTGCCAGGCACAGTGATATAGCATTCCTAAGCCTTACAACATCCTTCCCAACGATGTGCTATTATCCCCATTTTGTAGATGAAAATGTGAGGGCTTAGAGATGTGAGGGGACTTGTCCAAGGACACACAGGTTATAAATGATGATGCCAGGATCTGACTTCAATCTTGGGACCTAAAGGACCATGCAATTCGGCCCGTCACATCAGGAAAAGCTTCACAAAGGAGCTGATATTTGAACTGAGCCTTGAAAGATAAATAGTCCTTGTCTAGGCTGAGATTCTCAATCAGGGGTGATTCTGACTCCTAGGGACATTTGGCAATGTCTGGAGAGATTTTTGGTTGCCACAACTGCGGGACAGGAGAGTCAGTGCTATTGGCATCTAGTGAGTAGAGGCCAGGGGTGCTGCTAAACATCCTACAATGCAAAGGACCCTTTCACCAACAATGATTTGATCCAAAATGCCAATGGTGCCAAGTATGATGTAACATAAAGCAGCTTTCATTTCTTGAGTGCTTTGCATGTAGTCAGGAACTCTGGTGGTGTAATGCCTAAGGCATTTGACTACTAACCAGAAGGCTGGCAGTTCAAACCCACCAGCCACTCCTTGGAAGGAAGGCTGGGCAATCTACCTCCATAGTGATAGCGCCTCAGAAACCCAAGGAGGGGTCTCTATGAGTAAGATCCGACTCCACGGCAGTGTGTTGCATTGTGTTTTGTGTTTTCATGTAGTGGTTAAGACATTTGGTTGCTAACCAAAATATTGGTAGTTCAAACCCACTAGCTACTCTGTAGAAGAAAGATGAGGCAGTCTGCTTCCATAAAGATTTACAACTTGGAAACCCAATGGGGGTCGCTATGAGTTGGAAGGCAGTGAGTTTATTTTTTTTGCTTTTTACTATGTGCCAAGTACAGTACTAAATTCTTAAAAAATATCATCTTATTTAATCCCAACCCCATTACTCCCAAGTAATGGTCCCAAGTGCCAATGAAGAACCTGAGGCTCAGAGATGGCAAGTAACTTTCCTGAGGTCACATAGCGAGTAAATGGCAGAGCCAGGATTGGAGCTGCATGAGTACAAAGCCAGAGCTCTTAATCCTTCTGCTCTGCTGCCTCCAGGATTTATAATAAATATAAAAGCTCCAGACGTCAGGACACTCCAGGCCAAGTTCAAGCCCAGCCACCTCTGGCTTTTTGAGGCCTTGGGCAAAGTCCCCTCCTTCCTCCATTGCCGTCTTCCCATCTGTCAAGTGAGGGTTGCACCAGACAATACCCAAGGCCCTGCCAGCTTTGAGTCTGTAATTCTGCAGGGCAGAGGCCCAAGCCCAGGCTCCTGCAGCCGGGCACACAGACCTACCAGGTTCTGGGGGAGGAGAGGGTGGGAAGGGTGAGCTCAGCCTCATTCCCAGAGCATAAATAGCTAATGAGCGCTGCCTCCCAGAAGGGAGAGGCAGGTGGGAGGTGGCCCAAACCCCACCCAGGAGTCTTATCCCCTCCGGAGTGAGGCAGGTTTCCCAGCCACCTCTTTGCCAAGCTCTGTGTCTCAGAGGCCCCAAAGCAAGGCCTCCTTTTCAGACAAGAGAGGTGGGTCTGGGCATCTATCCACCCAGCTGGGCACATGAGCTCTCACAGGTAAAGAGAGAAAGGATGGGAACACGTGCTGGCCCAGCCCCTACCGTTCGCCAGGCACCTTGAATAGCAGCTTCATCTTAGGTTCTCAGGGTAGCTTCATGATAATCCTGGTAGAGGGGAATCATTGTGACACCCATTTTAGAGATATACACGTCAAGGCTTGCTAAATGAAGCAACTTGCTGAGTTACATAGACAGTGATGAAGGCAGGTTCAGGACCCAGATTTGTCTGAGCCTAGAGCCAGGGCACTAGAGGGTAAGCAGCAGTCTTGTTTTGCTTTCCCCCCAGAAGTAAAAGTGTTTCAATAACGTTTGGAGAAGACATATGTTCAATTTCTCTTGCATTCCCTAGGATATAGAACGGAGTGCCAAAAAAAATAAATAAAACCTCAAAACACAATGACCCAGATTTTCTGGTTTGCAGACAGGAGAACCAAGGCTCTGAAGGCAGAGACCTCTCCAGTTAGAAAGTCAGGCAGGGCGAGAGGGTGAATGGCAGGGGAGAGAGCTGGCCTAGGTCAGGGCTGTGCTTTCTAGACCTGGTTCTTTCACTGGCAGTACAGCTGTGGTCTGCCACATCACTTCTCCCAATCTCAGTTTCCACATCTATATAATGAAGAAATTGGGCAAATGGTTTAGACATAGTCTCTTCAAACTCTTACAACCTGTACCCAGACATGTCAAAGGTTCTCTGTTCCTCCTTGTTTACACGACTTCACAGACGAGGAGATGGGGACACCAAGGAACTCTAGGGGTATATGGTTGATGCCAGCTTTGTGCAAGCCGGGAATGGATGATGCCAGAGCCCTTGACCATCATTCACCTCTTGATGGGGCCTCCACCTTCAGGAAGCCACACTGAATGGGAATCAGTCATGGTTTCAGGATGAAAGGGGACAGGAAGGGGGCAATGGTGAACAGGGGGTCATTTCTCCTGGGGCCAACATTCATCTCCATGGGTGTCTGCTAGATGTAGAAAGACTCACAAAGATTCAAATGTAAGGCTGAGGGAACCCCCATCACACTGGGGAAAGTAATTAATTTAGCTCCTGCTTAAGTATCTTGAAGGAGCTCTGGTAGCGTAGTGCCTAAGGCACTTGACTGTTAAGTAGAAGGCTGGCAGTTCAAACCCACCAGCCACTCCTCAGAAGGAAGGTTGGGCAATCTACTCCCATAGTGATACCGCCTCGGAAACCCAAGGAGGGGTCACAATGAGTCGGGTCCGACTGGACGGCACATAACAACAACAATAAGCATCTTGAAGACCAGAGAACTCACTACCTACCATGTTGACTCATTTCATTTTCATGAAATAAATATTTAAGTCAAGAACTTTCGCTTCCACATGTCCACAGTCCAGGCCAGCTCAGGCCAGGGTGGGTTGTTCAATAAACGTTATTGGTATATACTGTGGGCCAGGCCTTATGCGAGGCTTTGAGATCATAGATATGACGAATAGGAGACTTTCTCTGTCCTTAAGGCACTGATCCTATGCTGGTATCCCAAGGGCATGGATGCAGGGCTGCTGGATTTAAATATTCTAGCTATAGGGTAGGAGCTCTGGTAGTATAGTGCCTAAGGCACTTGACTGCTCACCAGAAGGCTGGCGGTTCAAACCCACCAGCCACTCCTCGGAAGGAAGGTTGGGCAATCCTACTTCTGTAGTGATACTGCCTTGGAAACCCAAGGAGGGGTCGCTATGAGTCGGGGCCGAGGAGCTGGCTTCCAGAGGGAAGGCTTCACAGGGAGGACATTTGAGCAGGGTCTTGAGGGTTGAGTACGAGTTCTTCAGTGATAACAGAAGGGTTTAAGAGAGACAGATTACAATCCTATGCCAACTATTCCCCAGTTATTCTACATGCCCTGTTTGACTTAGTGTTCAAAGGTCCTGATGTGATGACAGAGCTAAGGAGATCATCAAAAGTCCCCGGAGACTCCTAGAGAATCACCTCACCTCTGGGCCTTATTGTCCCAATCTGAAATCTTCAAGTTCTGACCCTGCTCACAAGCTGACCCCTACTCTGATTTAAACCCCAGTGTTACACCCTTTGAACGTGATCTCAGCCTTAAAAAACAAAACAAAACCCTCATATACTTTGGCCCAGTCTGAGCACCCAGACACTCCCTCTTAGTTTCCTGACCCTAACAGACCCTTCTTTCGAGTTTAACCCGGACCCTAACTTAGACCACCCCTCTCTCAGGCTTCACCCTGACCCCTCCCAGCACAATAAGGCCCTGGTACTACTCTTGACCTCTAGGTTCCGATGGAGGCCCCACCCCATCCTGCCCCCTAGCCTGCTAGAGCTCCTCAATTTCGCGCACGGCCCCGCCACCAGTCTAGCTCTGACGGTATTCCCATCTCCATTTCTGGAGACAGAGATGTCCTCCACTCCGCCCTGAACATTATGGTGCTGCACCTGACCCCAGGTCCAGCCCCCACGACCCGACAGTGGCTCTGCCTTTGCACAGTTCTGATTAAGCCTATCTCCAACCTTGCCCCAGCCTGACCTGGTTCAGCTCTTATCTCACTTGTCTCCTCGGTCCCACCCAGCCCTGACAGCACCCCAGCCTTGGACCCGACCCCACACCAGTTCTCCCACAGACCTGAACTCCCAAGGCCCAGCCTCTAACGCCCCCCCCCCTCGCCGCAGCCCCGCCCCACCCCTGCCCCGTATTAAATTTGATAGGGCCCTGACCCTGCCGATGGCTCCGCCCCGAGTCAGTTCTGACTGGGCCCTGCCCGCAGTCCAGCCCTGACCCCGCCCCCGGGCCGGCCCCGGCCCCGCCCCCGCCACAGGGTCCCAAGGCAGCGCACCTGCAACTCCTCGAAGGCATCGTCGATGCCAGTGACCTGGTGCTGCTCGTGCAGCGCCGGCTCGTCGCAGAAGAAACAGAGCAGCGCGCGGTCCGTAAGGCAGAAGAGTTTGACCTTGTCGTGCGCCTGGCAGGGTCGCGAGGCGCGGCGCGCGTTAAGGATCGCATCCAGAGGGAAGGCGCTGTAGCGCTCCACGATGTTGGCCAGCTTGAGGCTGGGCGCGAGCGCGGGCTCGGCGAAAGTGCGCCGGCACTCGGGGCAGTCGCGGGCGCCCTGCGCCTCCTGCCGCACCCAGTGTTCGGTGATGCAGCGGCGGCAGAAGTAGTGCTCGCAGCCCAGGCTCACGGGGTCCTGGTAAATGCTCAGGCAAATGGAGCAAAGCAGCTCATCCTTGAGGCTGCACGCCATGACGCCAGAGGCTGCGGAGCGGGGGTCTCGAGAAGCAGGGGGGCGACTGAGAGAGCGCGATGTTGATGGGGGCAGCACGGAGGAATGTGTGCGGGGACGAGGCCCAGAGAGGCTAGGGTAGGAGCTACCAGAGATGGAAAGGGATGTTGTTCGGGGTAACGAGGATAAAGGGGTGCGAGGGGCAGGAGCTACCAGGGATGCGAGCCGAGGAGAGTGGTCTTGAGGTAGTGGGAAACCCACAGTGATGGGTGCTGGTGGGAGAGGGCCGTGGATGACTGAGGGGAGGGGCTCCAGGCGAGGAGGTTCTAGGGGAGGGGACAGTCCGAAGGGATGGGTGCTAGGAGAAGGGAATCCAGGAGGGGGGCGGAGGCCCTGGGGGGCTAGAAATCCCAGGATGGGGGTGGTGGGGGGAGGGGGAGAAGACCGAGGTGGGTGGTTGTGGGAGGGGGGAAAGCCAGGCCCAGTCGCACGGCAGCGGTGCCAGGCAGAGCAGAGGAGGGATACGGGTCCACTCAGTGGTCTGGTCCCGGCCCCAAGCCCGGGCCTCCAGCGGCCCCTTACCCTAGGCGGCTCAGCTGCCACCGCTCCGGTCCCAGTACAGCCTCCCAAACCGGAACCAGCAGAGCCCCAGCAGCCGGCGGCCAAAGCTCCCTCCCCGCCCCTGTGGGCGGAGCCCTCATGACTCCTCCCCCGCGGTGGGCGGGGGGAGAGGGGGCGGGCCTCCAGTCTGATGAACCACCCCCTCCGGTCTTCTCCTCTACCCATCCTTTTGCTCCCTGGGGAGCAAAACCCTTCCAACAGCATCTAAGACTCGCTTGGGTCCCAGCGGTGGGTGGGGGGCTGCTAGTGTGAGGAGAAAAAGAGTAAAGAGGAGCATCTTCCTGGATCATTGCTTTGGAAATGTGAGGAAAATAATGTTTTATATTAAAATAAACAAGGATTTGTCACGTAATCTGCACAAAATACCTTTTGCGTAAAATGTGCAGATAAAACTAGAGAAATGATTGCTTAGAGCAAGTTCAAGTCTCCGTACACTCCCAGGCCCTGGTATTCCATTTTCTTTTTGCTTTCTTCAAGGGTGCTTGGGAGAGAAGTGTGGAAAGCCCTGATCCTAGCTTATGTCTGACCCAAGGAGTCCATTCCATGCAACAAACATCGCTGGAGTGTTATGTTTGTGTGGCGGTGAGGGTGGGTACGAGGTGGAGCAGAAGGGAGAAAGGGTAACAGGAGACCTTGTCTTGCGTGCCAGATGGAGAGGGCATAGGGGATTTCTAGGCAGAGGGGCAGCATGTGCAAAAGCATAGAGGCGTGAAAGGGGAGGACACACTTGGGGGAAGTGCAAGTAGTTCTGTACTGTTGGGGGTGGGGTGGAAAGGGATTTGGAATGAGGTGGAAGGCCTGGAGGGTTACAGTTAAGAATTTCTTGAAGACATTGGACTTCTAAGCAGGGGAGTGACCTGGTCAGATTTGGGTTTCAGGAAGTCACAGAGATGCTGATTATACTACCAGCAAGGTGCAGACAGGAGTCCTTTCTGATGTGTCTGCATATGCAAAGTGCCTGATACCCAATGAAGATGTGTAGCTGAATCAGCAGAGAAGACTTGGAATGCAGCTGCAGGACTAGATACCAGTTAGAAGCTGTTGTCATAGTCCATGCAGGAAGCAAGACCTGAACTGGGACCATGACATGGATAAGGAGAGAAACCCAGGGTACTGAGAGTATAGACACTGTACAATTTAGTGATGGGTTGATGTGAAAGAAGGAAGCATTGAGGGTGGCTCTCCATTTTCTGCCTCCTCCAAAAATATCTTCTGTGAACTATTTGTTGAGGTACAATTTAAGAAACAATTCTAAGCTTTAGTCCTTTGCTGTTTACATGTTCTCTGTCACACCTAGTCCATTGTCTCCATTTTTACTAGAAACAAGTTGGTTGCTCATCCACCATCCATTCCCCAACTTTTCCATGCAATTGCAATTTTGTTCAGTTGTCCCTCTCCCCCATGTGACCAACAGAGGGCTGACCCCAGCCCAGTTCCAGGCGTAAGTCCTGTTTTGTCCAAGTCTATCTTGATGGTCTCATTCCTCTTGTCAGTGATGGTTTGGTCATGGACGTGTACTGCAGGTCTGGCTTGCAAAACTAGAGGGGGAGCCTATGGTGAAGAGAGGTAAGGGGACAGGTTCTGGAAAGGGCCTCTTCACTTTCAAAAGCAGTCTGCCCCTTTTGTGGGGTGTGAATGTGTTTGCTAGAGATGTTGTTGGAGAAGGTTCTACAGTTGTGCAGCCTGGAACAGGGCCAAATCTGGGTCTTCATTTCTATCCAGTGATCTTTATAAATAGTCCAGCTTTGTTCCCTCTCTCAGTCTCTCTCTCATCAGCCCCATAGAGATACCCCTCCTCCTTTCTCAGTGGGTGACCCTGCCTCCCACTCCGTCAAGAAAGTAGAGCCTCTCCAGGGGGTCTTCTCAACTTCTAATTCCCATCAGCCTGTCTACTTAGCTATAGAAATGCCTAAGTCCTTTGTGAAATGAGGCAGAATGTAAAATAAACAAATGGGTGAAGTGAATGCATTTATAACTTCATTTATCTTTACCTCCTTTCTTCTGGTCTCAGAGGATGAAGTGTGCCTTCTGTTCAAGACTAATTCCTCCTCCTGGGCCCTAGTCTAATCCCCTCAGGCCTCCTTGAGACCTGACTCCCTCAATTATCCCCCCTTGACTATATTTTTGTCTCCTTCCTCATCATTGGCTACTTTTCTCCAGTCTATAAACATGCTCAAGTTTCTCTTAAAACAACACTCTCTACGGCACACACACGCGCGCGCGCGCACACACACACACACACACACAATCTTTAGCTACCATCTCATTTCTTGCCTTTTTCTAGCCTAGCTTCTTGAAGGAATTTCTGCACATCCTCCCCTGCCATTCATCAGCCCACTGCCACTAGTCCCCACCACTGCATTGAACTCACTAATACTCTCCTAATTGCCAATTAAAAATAGCTTGTAGTGCACAGTTGCTGCTGCAGAAAAACAAAATAAAGAGAAAAATCAAAGAAATTTGAAATATTCATTATTCTACTAATCAGAAAGATCTATTGTTGATACTTGGTTTATATCCTTATAGACTTTTCTCACATATTAAATATGCCTACATACATACACACATACACACACATACAGGGTTGGGAGAGAGAAAGGGGGGAAGAGAGAGAGATTTTAATATAAATTAGTTCACTGTCTGAGTTAGTGTTTCCCAAAGCATGGTCCTTGAATGACATGTATCTTAGCATGGGTTTTTCTAGGAGCTGACCTTGAGATAAGGATTGGAGTGAAAATGCTGTATTTGGGAAATGCAAGTAATGCTATTAGGGAAGTGGGAAATTGATATAGGGAAAGGAAAGTAGCCCTGTAAGGGTGCACTGTTAAGTCAGCTATCAGAAAAACAGAAGTCACTCATGTCACTTCAGTGATATATTTCTTTGCCTGCTGGCCTACTGGTATGAGAAGCTCAAAATTATCAGATGGCAGTAAAACCCACTCCCTGGTTATAGTCCTTTCCCTACTTTTTGGCAACTGTAACCTCTAGTTCAATAGAGATTGAAGCTACATGGATGGAAAGCACAAATTCACCAAATATGTCATTGGGAATAAAGGTGAGAGGAGCCACATCCTTGGCTACTAGACCCATGTCAGGGATACCTGACAGGGATACAACGTATATATGATTGCCATTGGCTCAGAGTGTGTACATACATCTTAAGGATAGCATCTCAATCCTGTCTGCAAACTTATGCCTTCATGTGGCCATTCCAACATTCTCCCAACATGTTAGTTTCTGGGTAGTATAAGGTAGGACAATGGATATCATGATCGTGTGCTCATTGTTATACATCCTCCAGGGTCACGTGAGCCCTTAGACAGTGGTGCTACCCAAGACATTGTAGACAGAGAAGGTAAACCTTTACCCCGAATATATATCAATCCTGTGAGAAGAATCACAGCCCCTTCAGGGTAGTTGAGTCTAATGTAATCAACGTGTCACCTCTGTCTGGGTTATCTCCTTGAAGGATAGTACCATATCAAGAACTCAGCATCATCTTTGTTTTGACAGATTGGATATTTAGTAGTGGCATAGATCAGTAATGGTCACAGGGAGCTCATGTTGTTGGGTCCATGCTTGGCTTTCATCCTTGCCACAATGCCTTCTCAGTTCATGGGTCCATTGGGCTAGCTCTGGGATGGCTGAGGAGAAAGGTTAGCTTATTTCCACTGGATGATCACCCTATCAACCTAGCTGCTCAGTGCCCCCTCTGTGATGGGTACTCTCTGGTACACATTGACATGAGACAAAGATGTTTTGTATCTTCAACCAGAGGTTAATCCACATGCTTTTCCCTCAGATCTCTTAACTCCAGTTTTTCAATCTTGCACTTTGCAGATCCCTAATCAACCAGCCAGGAGGCTGTCGTTCAGACAGAACAAGGGGACACTACATGGTTTAAAATCAAAAAGGGAGTGCATCAGGGTTGTATCCTTTCTCCACACTTATTCAATCTATATGCTGAGCAAATAATCCGAGAAGCTGGACTATATGAAGAAAAACGTGGTATCAGGATTGGAGGAAGAATCATTAGCAACCTGAGATATGCAGATGATACAACTTTGCTTGCTGAAAGTGAGGATGACTTAAGGCACCTATTGATGAAGGTTGAAGAATACAGTCTGCAGTATGGATTACGTCTCAATATAAAGAAAACAAAATCCTCACAACTGGACCAATGAGCAGCATCACAATAAATGGAGAGAAGATTGAGGTTGTAAAAGAATTCACATTGCTTGGTTCTATAATCAATGCCAATGGAAGCAGCAGTCAGGACATTAGAGGACGTGTAGCATTGGGAAAGTCAACTGTGAAGGAACTGTATCAAGTGCTGAGGAGCAAGGATATCTCCTTGAGGACTAAGGTGCGCCTGACACAAGCCATGATATTTCCAATCGCCTGGTATGCATGTGAGAGCTGAACAATGAATAAGGAAGACCGAAGAAGAGTTGATGCTTTTGAGTTGTGGTGCTGGCGAAGAATGCTGAAAGTACCGTGGACTGCTAAAAGAACTAACAGATCTGTCCAGGAGAAAGTGCAGCCAGAATGCTCCTGGGAAGCAAGAATGCCCAGACTTCGTCTCACTTGTTTTGGTCATGTTGTAAGAAGGGACCATTCCCTGGAGAAGGATGTCATGCTTGGTAGGGTGGAGGGTCGATGAAAGAGGGGGAGGGCTGCGATGATAGGCTCAAGTATAGCAGGGATTGTGGGTCTGGCGCGGGATCAGGCAGTGTTTTGTTCTGCTGTGCATGGGGTTGCTATGAGTCGGAAATGACTCGACAGCACTTAACAACAACAACAACAAATCAACCAGCCAAGCCATTCACCACTGCCCAAGAATCCTTACCTTAGGTCACTTCTCCTTCCACACCAAGTTGATGGTTCAATGCACTGCTTGAAGTTCTGCCTCCTAAGAGAACATCCCCTTACCAGTGTTCTTCAGAACACACCAGAGTACTGCAGTAGTATGGCAAGAGTCCATTTTGTACTTGCACCAATCCATTTGTAACGAGGCCCAGTCTTATTCCCCTTCTGCCATAAGGAATCCCTCATGTGTCCATAAATGTGAGTTAAGGGAGAAGTTACAGTGCAAACAGAGGGGACAACATGGGGGACTGGGCCTGCTTGTGTAATTTATTTGCGTCCTCTAGTCCTGCTTGGGCCTGGTTCTGAATGTACCATTTCCATCCTACAGTGGATTGCTGTTGCATGTTCCTGACTTTATGACTCGGTGTACGCAACTTATATTGAACAGACATTGTTAGTTACATGGTCTGTTGATTTCTCATGGTCAGTGATTCAGCCTCTATTTGAACACAGCAGCATGCCATGTGTTGCTTTTTAGATGTTGAATGGTTATCTGCTACAGAGAGCATGTCCTTACTCTAGAACTCTGAGGTTTGCAGTGAAACTCTCCTAGTAGGGCCTGTCAAAGCCTCCATATGGTATCCTTATTACCATGAGTATTGTCACCATGGGATCTGTAGGGTCATATGGTCCGAGTGGCAGGGCTGCTTGTTGCACAGCTTGAGCCTGCTGTATAGCTCTTTCTTGCTCTGGGTCCATTCAACACTGGCAGCCTTCTGGATCATTAAATAAATGGATTGGAGTAGTATTTCCACATGAGATATCTATATAGTTGCCAAATTCTACAGAGGCCTACTAAGTGCCTCTTTCTTGGTGCTAGGAGGTGAAAGACACAATTACTTGTCTGTTGCTTTGGAAAGATACAATTGTCCTTACATGTCCCAGATCATTGAATCCCTAAAAACTTTACTGTTACGCCAGACCCCTGAATCTCTTGTCTCTTCTGTGCTCCTGTACATGTGTCTTAGGGGGCATCCAGAATACTTACCACTTCCTCTTCCGCAGGTCTGATTAACACAATATCATCAATATAAAGAACCAGTATGATGTCTGAGGAATGTCAGGCACTATATTGTGACAGAGTAGGAAAATTAACATAGCCCTGGAACAAGATCATGAATGTATACTGCTGTCTGTTCCAATGTGGTAGTTGTTTGTGTGTCAGCTTGGCTGCGCCTGGTTGAGTGGCTGGGCAGCTGGTGGTAGTTACTCCCCATGATGAGATTGGCAGTCAGCTCCATGATGGAATCTACTGTGAGCAGCTGAGTAGCTGCTTTGGGTATGTGGTCTGCTTCCCATACATAAGAAGCCGCTTTGAGAATGGTCTCTAGTTTATGGCACGTTTGAACCCTGCATGTAGCCGAGTCGTTGTTCAGCAGCCTGCTGGGCTCTGCTGATCTTGGGAATTTTAATGGACTTGAATTAATGGCCTGTCTGGTTTGGTAATATCAGGATTATGTCTTTTTATTTGTCAACATTGGGCTTGTCAGCCTCAGCAGCCAGCAGCTGAGTGATGAAAAGCCTCCAGCTTCAATGAGCTGGGAGCAGGAGACAGAGCAGAAACCCAAAGTTGAGGGGCTATCACCCAGCCCCTAGAGCCTGGCACTTTGAACTTGGACTTAAAGCCTCCAAACTATAAGAGAGTAAACTCCTGTTTGTTCAAGCCATCCCATTTGTGGTATATTCTTGTCAGAGTGGTACTAGGTAACCAGAACATCCAAGTAAATGCAAACTCCTTCTGATCTTCCTTCCTGAAAAGGGTTGGGATAAAAAGAAAAGAGAAATGCATTTGCCAGAGCAATTGCTATATACCAAGTGTGAGAGATTGTTTTGGTCTCTTTTGGTAAAATACCACATCTGGCACAGCAACTGAAATTAATGTTACCACTGAAGTAGTACACCTACCATGTTTTACTTTTTTAAAAAAAAAAAATTTGCCGTGGCAAAAGTTTATATATGAAAAGAAATTTTCTTTGTTGGTTACTTGGGAAGGGAGGAGAGGGGAGGGAATACTGGGAAAAAAAAAATCCACCCATGTCACTTTAGTTTTTTGTATTTCACTGACCATAACTTATATTTTAATAAAATGTATTTTAAAAAAATTAGCCATGGCCATTCTGGTGAATTAAAAGGGGATATGATGGGACTGCCCAATGCATTCTTTAAATCTTTGAGATCGGTGATAATCTCTGCCAATTACTGCAGAGTATTGCTTCTAATTCAGTATACTATCTTGTCCAGGGATAGATATAGTCCAGCTTCTCTGATTATTTGCTTAGCATACAGATTGAATAAGTATAGTGAAAGGATTCAACCCTGATGCAAATACTTCCATATTTTAAACCATGTATCCCCTTGATGTGGTCACACAATTGCTTCTTGATCTATGTACAGGTTCCTCATGAGCACAATTAAGTGTTTGGGAATTCCTATTTTCTGTAATGTTACCTATAATTTGTTATGATCCACACAGTTAAATGCCTTTGCATAGTCAATAAAATACAGATAAACATCTTTCTGGTATTCTTTGCTTTTAGCCAAGATCTGTCTGACATCAGCAATGATATCCCTTGCTCTACAGCTTTTTCTGAATCCAGCTTGAATTTCTGGAAGTTCCCTGTCAATACATTGCTACAACCATATTTGAATTATCTTCAGCAAAATTTTAACTTGCGTGTGATATTAATGAAGCTGGACTATATGAAGAACACAGCATCAGGATTGGAGAAAGACTCATTAACAACTTGTGATGTGCAGATGACACAATCTTGTTTGCTGAAAGTGAAGATGATTTGAAGCACTTAGTGATGAAGATTGAAGACCACAGCCTTCAGTATGGATTACATTTCAACATAAAGAAAACAAAAATCCTCACAACTGGACCAATAAGCAACATCATGATAAATGGAGAAAAGATTGAGGTTGTCAGGGATTTCATTTTACTTGAATCCATAATCAATGCCCATTGAAGCAGCAGCAGTCAAGAAATCAGAGGATGTATTGCACCGAGAAAATCTGCATAAGACCTCTTTAAAGTGTTAAGGAGCAAAAATGTCACTATGAAGACTAAGGTACACCTGACTCAAGCCATAGTATTTTCAGTCATCTCATATGCATGTGAAAGCTGGACATTGAATAAGGAAGAGGAAAGAAGAATTGATGAATTTGAATTGTGGTGTTGGTGAAGAACATTGAAAATACCATGGACTGCCAGAAGAATGAATTTCTTGGAAGAAGTACAGCCAGAATGCTCCTTAGAAGCAAGAGTTACCAGACTTCATCTCATATTCTGTGGTCATGTTGTCAGAAGAGACCAGTCCCTGGAGAATGTTATCACTCTTGGCAAAGTAGAGGGTCAGTGGAAAAGGGTAAGACTCTTAGTGAGATGGATTGATGCAGTGGCTGCAATGATGGGCAGACGCATAGCAGGGATTGTGAGAATGGTGCAGGACCAGGCAACATTTCCTTCTGTTATACATTGGATCACTATGAGTCAGAATCGACTTGATGCACCTAACAACAGCTAGGGGGTATATGTGTAACTTCAGATGTGTCCACTCAGCCTTCCGGTAGATTATGGATCTTTCTCTACAGATCACTGAACTAATATGAAGCTTCAGCCAGCTTGTTTACTCATCCCAATTAAGTATTTAGGGATGGGGAAATGATCACAGGGTTGGTCTACAGCCCCATTGAATACACTATGAGATGGGCATTGGCCAAGACTCCATTTATATGCTCCTACTTAGGAGCATATCCTCCTACATAGGGTCACTATGAGTTAGAATTGACCCGATGGCAGTGATTTTGGTTTTCTTGGTTTAACTCTAACAGAGGGTCATGGTGGCATTTTGGATCCCCTGGCATCAGTGTCAGCCCAGACCCTCTATCCAAAAACCATTAAAATATCTGGATATTCTTTGTTCTCCATTGTACGGTTTCTCTGGTAAATGACCATCGGTCCTTTTGGGAAAATCATTTCTGTATATACTTGTTGTAGTGTTGTGGGATCCTTTCCCAGAACTCAGTCTGTCTTTGAAACAATGGACTCTGGGTCTAAGAACAACCTTAAGCATAAAAAAAAAATGAGTGAAGAATAGTGATTTTCCATTGTGATGGCTCACATCAGCCATCAAATCACAAGCTTTTGATCTGTTTTGATTATATTAGTCAACAATACCTTTGTTGGTTGCCTATTGATCTTGCCCCTAGGAACTCCCAGGTCTATTAGCTGTCTCACAGATCCGTATAGGCAAGGCCCCTTGGTTGACTTTACACCTTTGCTGCCCATTGTGGTAATTCTATCCACCTGGACTCTGCTGTTCCAAAATCCTATTGTCACTATTAACATTAGGGAATCCAGTTCCATAGCAGCCTTCCCTACTGTCCACCTCACTTAGAATGGACAGTACAACTTTATTCAAAACAAAACAAAACAGACCCACGGCCATCAAGTTGATTCCAACTCATAGTGACAACCATTGGGTTTCCAAGGCTATAAATCTTTACATGAGTAAATTGCCTCATTTTCTCCCATGGAACAGCTAGTGAGTTTGAACTGCTGACCTTAGCAGCCAAATGCCTTACCCACTAGACCACCAGGGCTCCTTACCACTACCACTAAGTTGCTTGATAATGTCAATGCCCGCTTCACGAGCTCATTCCTTATTGCTTTAGTGAAGGGAGTGTCCTCTGAGAACATCCTCAGCTGGTGGGGTCTCTGGTTTTACATAGTAAATGTCTTCCAGCAGGCCCACCTCTCTGAACCTTTTGATTGCCACCTCTCGTTCTGGCAGTTCTGCCATTTCCACATTATTTATTGTAACTGTTCTTACTGCTAGTTGTTAAGCTATTGTCTTTCAGCAGCAAACCTATTCCCTATATTCTATGGCAAAAAATCACGTTTCAGCTTTGCTAGTTGCTCCTTATTATACTTTGCCAATAGGGAATGCAAGAGAGAGACTGCAAAGTGGAAGGAGGGACTTGCTTTCTATTGGCTCCCTGTTGGATTCCTGTTCTTGAAGGAAGATCTGCTTCCCATTGGCTACCTGTCAGCTCCCAGTTCCTGTGAGCATCCCTCTAGCAATGTTTCTTGACCCTGGCATCAGCAGTGTCTTCTCTTAGCAGCAGCTGAATCCAGTTTGTAGTTTTTCCCAACACTTTGCAGCCCTTGTCAGCTGGTGTCCCTTTGCAGAGGTCTCAGTTTCAATTCCTTGGAACCCCTCTTCTAAGCTTCTATGTTTTGATAATTTCACTGTCTTACTTTTTTTCACCAACTCTGAGCATGGTATCTGCTTCCTGTAATTACTACCTTTGTGATAACTTTGTTTTATTGTTGTTAGTTGCCATGGAGTCGGCTCCGACTCATGGTTATCTTATATAAAACAGAACAAAATATTGCCTGGTAATCTTCATGACCACTGATATGTCTGAGTCCATTTTGTGGTTATTGTGTCAGTTCATCTCATTGAGAGTTTTCCTTGTTTTCACTGACCAAACATGATGTCCTTTTCTAGTGACTGGTCTCTCTTGATGATGTGTCCAAGGTTAGTGAGCTGAAATTTCACCATCTTTGCTTCTAAGAAGCATAGTTGTATTTCTTCTAAGATTGATTTGTTCATCCTTCTTGCAGTTCCTTGTATATTTTATATTCTTCACCAAAACCACAATTTGATGCCTCAATTCTTCTGTCTTCCTTTTTCATTCATTGTTTAGCTTGTACTTGCATAAGGGATGATTGAAAAGCCCATGACTTGGGCCAGGTGTATCTTAGTCATTAAAGGGACATTTTTGCTTTTTAAAACTTTAGAGGTCTTTTGTAGCTGATTTGCCCAATGCAATATGTATAACATAGTACTTTCTTTTTAACTTTTCAGTTACTTAGTTAATGACTATATCTACTTAGCAATACCATACATTAGAGTTTCTCTCTTTAAGTAGTATGATTTCTCTCTCCTGACTGGACACTGATCATTATTTTCCCCCAATTTTCAAGGAGCCATCCCAGTTTCAAGTGTCTTTGCTAGTATGATAAATCCAGAGGCCCAGGAAAGTGTCTCCATATCAACAAGCTTGTTACCCAGCCCTATATTCCGTTTCCTCCTCTCCTGGTTCAGTACCCTCAGTATCCATTCCCAAGTATGTTCTCCAACTTCCTGTTGGTACATATTAACCAGGTCCTGCAGTGCTTTTAGCATAGTGCCTAAGACTCTTGACTTCTAACCAGAAGGCTGGTGGTTCAAACCCGCCACCCACTCCTCGGAAGGAAGGTTGGGCAATCTACCATCATAGTGATACCACCTCAGAAACCCAAGGAGGAGTCGCTATGAGCCAGGTCCAACTCAACGGCACATAACAACAGCAGTGCTTTTCGTAAAAATTCCTTTTATCTGAGAGAGTACTTTCTCAGTTGTGCCATGCTGAGACTTGACCCTAGCTATTATCCTAGAAGTCACAAGAGGAGATAGGAGCAGGTTTTGAAGAGAACAAGTATCATCTTGCAAGGTATCTGCCATACATGAGGCCTCTGCATGCTCTCCAGGCAAGGGGAGGGAACTTACTATCCTTTAGCAAAGGGGAGTAGAACACTTCTGCCATGATCATCATCATATCCTGAACCTGATTTTCATCCCTATCTGCCCTTCAGCTGCAGGAGATCAGGGACTTTTCAAATGCTGTCGTAGAGGTTTTCTGCCTTTTATCCCATGCCCTGAGTTAATGTTTGGCTAGTTTGAGTCTATAATTTTCTTCCTTCACCACATCAATGGTAATTAACAACAACCAACAGACTCCACTGGCTCCTTTAATTACCATTGCCTCCACATCTCTTAAGGCTGAAGAGACTGCATAAACTGGTGCATCCCCATACACCTGTATCCTATCGCAATTAATCACAAATGAGAGTATTTTAATAGGGCTTTTATGTGTCAAGGACGACCAATAATGAGGGTTTTGTGGTCATTTGGCAGACAAATGATCCAATTCTAGAATTTCATCCTAAGGTTTTGCTCCTAAGACCACCTCTAGTACAAACTGTCTTAGGTTAAGAGCCTAGAAGCAGATCCCAAGACAAGGATTTGAGTTAAAATAGTTCATCAATGAAATGTTAAACCTAAAACTATAAAGTTCCTCAAGGAAAAACTAGGGGCAAATTTAGGGGCCCTAATATATGGCATGGGAGCTCTGGTAGCGTAGTGCCTAAGGCACTTGACTGCTAACCAGAAGGCTGGTGGGTTTGAACTCCTCGGAAGGAAGATAGGGCAATCTTCTTCCGTAGTGATACTGCCTCGGAAACCCAAGGAGGGGTCGCTATGAGTCAGGTCCGACTCGACAGCACAGTCAACAACAACAACAACAACAATATATGGCATAAATAGACTATCAAGCATAACCCAAAATGCACAAACAGCAGAAGAGAAACTAGATGAATTGGACCTTCTAAAAATTAAAATTTTAGCTGCTTCCAAAAACTTCTCCAAAAGAGTCAAAAGAGAACCTACATATTGGAAAAAAATATTTGGCAATGACATATCTGATAAGGGACTTAGCTCTAGAATGTATAGAAAACTCTAATACCTCAGCAACAAAAAGACAAATAATCCCATTTAAAAATGGGCAGAAGACATGAATAGACACTTCACCAAGGAGGATATTCAGGTGACCAATAAACATATGAAGAAATGCTCACGATCATTAGCCATTGGAGAGATGCAAATCAAAACAATAATGAGATACCATCTTGCCCCAGAACTAGTAGCAAAGTTCAACAAGACAGAAAATAACAAATGCTGGCAAGGATGTGGAGAGCCTGGACTCTCTATTCTGTTGGTGGGACTGTAAAATGATACAACCACTGTGGAAATCAGTATGGCAATTCCTTAAAAAGCTGGAATTAGAAATACCATTTGACCCAGCCATTCCATTACTAAGTATATATCCTAAAGCAGTGAGAGGCAGGAAAAGAACAGATACATGCACACCCATGTTCATTGCAGCACTATTTACAATAGCCAAAAGATGGAAACAATCTAGGTGTCCATCAGCTGAGGAATGGATAACCAAACTATAGTACATACACACAATGGAATACTATGCAACCTTAAAGAATAACAAAGAATCAGCAAAACACTGCACAATGTGGAAGAACTTGGAGGACAGTATGCTGAGTGAGATAAGTCAGTCACAGAAGGACAAATATTGTATTAGTCTGTTATTGTAAAAAGTCAAGGAAAGGTTTATACATGGAAGGAAATTTTCTTGGTTGGTTACCAGGGGTGAGAGGAGAGGGGAGGGAATACTGTTAGATAGGTAGAGATAAGTATTGATTTGGATGAAGAGAAGGGCAATATACCAAATGTGAGTGATCAACATGGTGGCATTGAGGAAGTGGAGGACAGAGAGAGTTACATGGGAGGTACAGACAACAAAGATGAACCCTTTTGCACATACAGTACTGTGTTGTCAGTGAAGGCAAACATGGCTATATGGGTGGATAGATGGGTGGACAGGCTGAACTATTAGGTATGTCTATGCAGGAGGGAGTATACCCAAGACCATATGTGGGGTTGGCAGACAATGGTTCTACAAGTGTATTTGTATGTTCTGTAAGAATTCCTAGGTATAGCAGAGCTGAGAAGGGGCAAGGTTGTAGTCACTTCTTGGCCACAGCCAGCTACCCAGACAGAGTGAGTAGTTAGACCTATGGGCTTGGGACCATAGTCGCAGGGGACATCAGGCTCAATTGGTATAACATACTACATAAAAACATCGTTCCACATTTTTCCACATTCCACATCCTACTTTGGCAAGTAGCGACTGGGATTTTAAAAGCTTGCAAGTAGCCATCCAGATGCAACGATGGGTCTCTCCTCATCCAGAGCGAAGAAGAATGAAGAAAACCAAAGACACATGGAAAAAATTAGTCCAAGCAACTGGTATACCATGAGATCCTCAGCCTATATGACTATGAGACCAGAAGAAATAGATGGTGCTCGGCTACCACTGTCAACCACTCAGAGGGGGATCTCTATAGGAGATCCTGGATAGAGAGGGAGAATAATGAGGAACAAAACTCAAAATCATAAAAAAAAAAAAGGACCAGGTTTGCTGGTCTGATGGAGCCTGATGGAATCCCTGAGATTATGGCCCCAGGTCTGGAATTGAACCCACTCCTCTGGCTTCCAGCCAAACAAAAGACAGGCATATGAGCTGAACTTTTACATTAGGTAGATACACTTCTTGGAAGGATCAATTATGGGAGAACAGAAGAGTATTTGCACAGGGAGACAGCTGGGGGGTGGGCAGTGCATGGGTGGGAAGGACATAGGGAAGAGGTAACTAGGCAGAGGAAGTGGGAGAGGGGCTGTTGCATTGTGGGAAATTGTAGTCAATGTCATGAGACAAAGTGTATGTGAGCTGCTGAATGGAAAGGGAATTTGCTCTGTAAGCTTTCACACAAATCACAGTAAAAATTTAAAAACCAACCAACCAACCATACTCTGATGAACAAAACAAAACAAAACAAAAAATTGTTTATCAGTGAAATGTCAGTTATACTGATTATTCTATGGAAGTGGGAAGTGATAAAAGAAAAGAAGGCAGCCAATAAGAATACATGATTAAGCCAGCTTCTACAGTTGGTTATGAAACTTAATCCTTAGGGAAACTCTGGGAAATGGTTCAAAACACATGCCTCAGAAGTAACCCACCTGAGGGACAAGGGAGTTGGGGTATTTATACACCAATGAGTCATTGGTTAAGGGCACAGGCACAAATGCAGATGCTAGTGGTTGGCAGTTGGCAGGAAAACTGAAAGAGTTCATCACCAGCAGACTTGCACTGTAATAAATGTTAAAGAACATTATTTATTTAGGAGAATCCGTAATCTGCATTTAAATAAGTAATCAGAGGATTCAGACACAGATGCAGCTTGATGCAGCTGCTGTTAGCTCCCTGCCCTGTCTGTTGGGCCTTGCCTGCCAACATAAATAAATGAAGAGTACTGTAAATCATAACTGTGTGGGTAAATATCATGACTCTTTATTCCCTAATTATTTAAACATAAAGATAATGAACTATTTAAAGCAAGAATAATAACAATACATTGTTATTATGGCATTTATAACATAACCAAAAAACAAACCCACTGCTATGGAGTTGATTCTGACTCATAGTGACCTCCTTAGGATTTCCGAGGCTGTAAATCTTTGCAGAAGCAACCTCATCTTTCTTCTGCAGAGCAGCTGGTGGGTTCAAACTGCTGCCCTTTTGGTTAACACCCTAATGCCTTACCACAGATCCACCAGAGCTCCTTTTATAGCATAAGTAGAAGGAAACAATATAACCACAATAGCACAAAGGTCAGGCATGGGTAAGTGGAAGTATACTATTGTAAGGTTCTTATAATCTGTGTGAAGTGGTATGACATCACTTGGATGTACACTATAAGTTAAAGACATATATGATGAATCCTAAAGCAACCACTAACGTGATATAATAAATTGTTATAGCTGGTAAGCCAACTAAGGAGATAAATTGTAATCATAAAAAAATTCAACCCAAAAGAAAGCAGAAAAAAAGAGGAAAAATGGAACAAATAACAGGTGGGACAAATAGAAAACAAATAGCAGATAGTAGATTTAAACCCAACTACATCAATTATCCTATTAAATGTTGTTGTTGTTGTTATGTGGCGTCGAGTCGAACCCGACTCATAGTGACCCCTCCTTGGGTCTCCAAGGCAGTATCACTACGGAAGTAGATTGCCCCATCTTCCTTCCGAGGAGTGGCTGGTGGTTAGCAGTCAAGTGCTTTAGGCACTATGCTACCAGAGTTCCACTCTATTTAGGCTCTCCTATACTAATCCCTTTCCGTGGTTGACAGTGGTAGCTGGGCACCATCTAGTTCTTCTGGTCTTAGAGTCATGTAGGCTTAGATTCCCATGGTCCACTAGTCCCTTGGACTAATTGTTTCCATGAGTCTTTGATTTTCTCCATTCTTCTTTGCTCTGGACGAGGAGAAACCAATTGTTGCATCTTAGATGGCTGCTCACAAACTTTTAAGACCCCAGTCACTACTCACCAAAGTAGGATGTAGAACAATGTTTTCAGGTTGTATGTTATGCCAATTGAGCTTGATGTCCCCAGCAACTATGGTCCTAAGCCCACGGACCCAGCAACTCACTCCTTCAAGATATTTGGCTGTGGCTAAGAAGTTATCCTAACTCTGTCCTCTGTTATAGATACAACAATTCTTAACAAAATGCTAGAAAATTGAATGCAACAATATAAAAAGGATGGTGTATCTCGGCCAAAAGTTTAATATACCCCAGGAATGCAAGGTTAATTTAAGACTTTAAAATAAAAAAAAAAAAAATCAGTGTAATTCACCACATTAACAGACTGAAAAAGAAAAGCCATATAATCGTCTTAATATATGCAGAAAAAGCATTTCACAAAATCAAACAACCATTCCTAACAAAAACTCTGAATGTACTAGAAATAGTAGAAGAATTCCTCAACACAATAAAGGGCATCTATGAAAAACCAAAGCTAACATCATGTTGTTGTTGTTGTTATTTTCCATTGAGTCGGCCCCGACTCAAAGCGACCCCTCCTTGGGTTTCCGAGGCAGTTATCACTATGGAAGTAGGATTGCCCAACCTTCCTTCCGAGGAGTGGCTGGTGGGTTTGGACCGCCAGCCTCCTGGTTAGCAGTCAAGTGCCTTAGGCACTATGCTACCAGAGCTCCTAACATCATACTTAAAGGTAAAAAACTGAATGCTTTCCCCCTAAGATCAAAATCAGGGCAAGGATGTCAGTTCTCATTACTTTTATTCAACATTGTACAATAGGTTTTGGCCAGCACTACTGTGGTGGTAGGAGCTCTAGTAGCATAGTGCCTAAGGCACTTGACTGCTAACCAGAAGGCTGTCGGTTCAAACCCACCAGCCACTCCTCGGAAGGAAGTTGGACAGTCTACTTCCGTAGTGATACCGCCTCAGAAAACCAAGGAGGGGTCGCTATGAGTCGGGTCTGACTCGATGGCACATAACAACAACACTGTGGTGGTGTGGTGCCTAAGGCATTTAACTGATAACCAGAAGGTTGGCAGTTCAAACCCACCAGCCACTCTGCAGAAGGAAGATGGGGCAATCTACTTCTGTAAAGGTTTACTGCCTCAGAAACCCAATGGGAGTCACTATGAGTTGGAATTGACTCAATGGCAGTAATTTGGGTTTGATATATTTCATTGGAACTAATAAGTGAGTTTAGTAAGGTTTAAAGGATACTAGATTGATATGCAAGGATCTACTGTATTTCTATATACTATCAACAATCAAAGGAACTCTGGTGATGTAGTGGTTAAAGTATTTGCCTGCTAACCAAAAGGTGGGTGGTTCAAACCCACTATTTGCCTCACAGGAGAGAGATGAGGCAGCCTGCTTCCATAAAGATTTACAGCTTTGGAAACCCTATGGGGCAGTTCTACTCTGCCCTATAGGGTCACTACGAACAATCAGAAATCACAACTTAAATACATCATTTACAATAGCATAAAAATGTATGGAATACTCAGAAATAAACCAAGTAAAATATATTCAAGGCCTTTACACTGAACGTTACAAAGCTTGCTGACAGAAATTTTAAAAAATGTAAATAAAAGCTCTTAGGTAAGATTTAATATTGTTAAGATTCAGTGAGCCTCAAGTTCTTCTACAGATTCAATGGACTCTTATTGAAAATACCAACAGATTTTTTTTAAGAGTAGAAATTGACAAACTAATTAAAAATTTTATATAAAAAGACAAAAAAGGGAAGACCCTCAACAAGATGGATTGACACAGTGGGTGTGATGATGGGCTCAAGGATAGCGAAGATTGCGAGGCTGAAGTAGAGGGCTGAAGGGGACCCTTGCTGAAAACTGTAGAACTTTAACAAACAAGCCGGCACGATTAAAGTAGACACTAAACATAGGGACTAACTTGCTTTTTCCCCCTCCCTTTTGCTTTCTTTAAATGAACAGAATGTTGTTGTTGTTGTTATGTGCCATCAAGTCGAACAGAATAGCCAACCTTTTCCGGACACGATTTCTTTAGGTTTGTTATTTTCAATTATACATTCTTCTAAATTTGACCCTCTCCCATGACTGGTTTTGGCCAAGGACCATAGTCTATGAAGCAAGACGACCCTGGGAAGAAGGATGGGTAACCACAGAAAAGAACAAAGACATTCCTGACTGTCCAAGAGATCTTCAATCACTTTTCTATCACCCTATATAATCATGTTTTAAGGAGCTCTGGTAGTGTAGTGCCTAAGGCACTTGACTGCTAACCAGAAGGCTGCAGTTCAAACCCACTAGCCACTCCTTGGAAGGAAGGTTGGGCAATCTACTTCCATAGAGATACTGCCTCGGAAACCCAAGGAGGGGTTGCTATGAGTCAGGTGTGACTCCACGGCACATAACAACAACAACAATATAATATGTTTACCCCTTTGCTCTGGGAGACAGACTTTATAGAGAAACAATTCTCTTTGTTCCCTTGGATATCAATACTCAAGAAATCTTTTGCTTTCCACTTCAACCTGTTGTGGTGATTGGCCCTACTTGTGACAGGTGGTAAGAACCTCATGGTTACTGCCTCAAGGATGGCACAGGACCAGTCAATATTTCATTCTGTTGTACATACAGTAGCTATGCATTGTAACCCAGTCAACCACACCTAACAACAGCAACAAAATATAAAAATGCGAAGAGCCTGCCACAGCCAAAACAACTGAAAAAAGAAGAATGTTGTGTACTTACACTAATTAACTTCAAGACGTATAATAAAACTACAGCAATTAAGACAGTGTGGTATTGGTATCAACATTGGTATCCATGTTCTACTCATGGAACAGAGTAGAGATTCCAGAAATAGATCTGCACTTAGATGGTCAATTGATTTTTTAGAAAGACATGAAGGCAATTTAGTTGAGAAAGGATCATCTTTTCTAGAAATAGTGTTAGAACAATTATACAGAATAATATGGAATAATTGGCTATCTACAGGCAAAAAGGGAGCTCTAGTGGTGTAGTGCCTAAGGCACTTGACTGCTAACAAAAAGACTGGCAGTTCAAACCCACCAGCCACTCCTTGGAAGGAAGGTTGGGCAATCTACTTCTGTAGTGATATCGCCTCAGAAACACAAGGAGGGGTCGCTATGAGTCAGATCCAACTCGACGGAAATGAGAGAGAGAGATAGGCAAAAAGCTAAAGCTAAAATTAAAAATCAAAATAAAATTTGAGCCATAATTCAAAATGGGCCATAGACTTAAATTTAAAACGTAAAATTGTAAAACTTCTCGAAGAAAACAGGAAAAAGTCTTTGTAACCTTGGATTAGGTAAAGATTTCTTGGATACAATACTAAAACAAAAAAATTGAATACAACCTAAGAAAAAAGTTGATAAACTGGATGTCATAAAGAATAAGAATGTCTGTTCTTTTAAAGACATTGTTAAGAGAATGAAAAGACAAGCCACAGACTGGGAGAAAGTATTTGCAAACTACATATCTGATAAATATATAAAGAACTCTCAAAACTCATTAAGAAAAACACAACTTCCAAAATAGGCAAAAGATTTGCACAGACACTTCATCAGAGAAGATAGATGGATTGCAAATGTTGTTGTTAAGTGCCGTCGAGTCGTTTCCGACTCATAGCGACCCCATGCACAGCAGAACGAAACACTGCCCGATCCCGCGCCAGCCCCACAATCCCTG
>NW_006921859.1:3112518-3129203 GCF_000298275.1 Orycteropus afer afer | reverse complement strand
CCCATTCTTCTCAATGTTATCCATAATTTGTCATGATCCACACAATCAAATGCCTTTGCATAGTCAATAAAACACAAGTAAACATCTTTCTGGTATTCTTGGATTGCAAATAAGCATACTTAAAAATGCCCAACATTATTAGTCATCAATAAAGTGCAAATTAAAACCACAATCAAATGCCACTACACGCCTATTACAATGTCTAAAACCATACCAAGTGTCAGTGAGGATGTGGAACAGTTAGGCTTTCCTTACACTGCTAGTTGAATTGTCAAAGTGTATAACCATTGTGGAAAATAATCTGGCAGTGTCTTAGAAAGTTAAAAAGTGTAGTTATACACACCTACCATGTGACTGAGCCATTCTAATCCTAGGTATTGACCCAAGAGAAATTAAAGCCCATATCCTTATGATTTATACACAAGTGTTCATTTCTACTTTATTTGCCATAGCCACAAACTAGAAATAACCCAAATGTCCATCAATAAATTAATTGTGTAAAAAAAAATTGTGGTATATTCACGCAGTGCGATGATGTTGTTGTCAGGTGCCATTGAGTCAGCCCTGACTTATAGCAACCCTGCGTGCAGCAGAACGAAACACTGCCGGGCCGGGTCTTGTGCCAGTTTCACAATCCCTGCTATACCCGAGCCCATTGTTGCAGCGACTGTGTCAATCCATCTTGTTGAGGGCTTTCTCCTTTTTTGTTGACCCTCCACTTTACGAAGCATGATATCCTTCTCCAGGGAACAGTCTCTTCTGACAACATGACCAAAGTAGATGAGACAAAGTCTGGCCATTCTTGCTTCCAAGGAACATTCTGGCTGTACTTCTTCCAGGACAGATCTGTTAGTTCTTCGGACAGTCCATGGTATTTTCCATTTTCTTTACCAACACCACAACTCAAAAGCATCAACTCTTCCTTGGTTTTCCTTATTCATTGTCCAGCTTTCACATGCATATGAGGCTATTGAAAATACCATGGCGTGGGTTAGGCATACCTTAGTCTTCAAAGAGACATCTTTGCTCTTCAGCACTTTAAAGAGGTCTTTTGCAGTGGATTTGCCCAGTGCAATAAATCATCTGACTTCTTGAGTGATGCTTCCATTGATGTTGATTGTGGAACCAAGTAATATGAAATCTTTGACAGCTTCAATCTTTTCTCTGTTAATCTGATGCTGCTTATTAGTCCAGATGTGAGGATTTTTGTTTTGTGCAATGATACTCAGCAATAAAAAGAACAAACTATTGATACATGCAACAAAGCTGAATCTAAAAATAATTATGCTGAGTGAAGGAAGACAGATGAAAAAGATACATACTGAATGATTTCATTTAAACAAAATTATGTTGTTGTTGTTATGTGCCATCAAGTTGGATCTGACTCATAGCGACACTTCCTTGGGTTTCTGAGGCAGTATCACTATGGAAGTAGATTGCCCAACCTTCCTTCCGAGGAGTAGCTGGTGGGTTTGAACTGCCAGCCTTCTGGTTAGCAGTCAAGTGCCTTAGGCACTACGCCACCAGAGCTCCTATATAAAATTATAGAAAACGTGAATTGATCTATAGTAACAGAGAGCAGATCAGTGGTTTCCAGTGGGGATTATCACTGATAGTGTGGGGTGGGGAGTGGGGGAGGTATGAAGAGATTACAAGGGGTCATGTGATAATGAGGGCGTCTGACCTCCTCTGACTTCACAAGAGGAAAAGAGAATCTTTACAGTATCAATAGTCTGTTGTTGTTGTTGTTTGCTGTCGAGTCGGCCCCGACTCATAGCGACCCCTCCTTGGGTTTCCGAGGCAGTATCACTACAGAAGTAGGATTTCCCAACCTTCCTTCCGAGGAGTGACTGGTGGGTTTGAACCGCCAGCCTTCTGGTGAGCAGTCAAGTGCCTTAGGCACTATGCTACCAGCGCTCCTATCACTAGTCTAGGCCCCTTACTTTGTCGGCTAGGAAGCCCACTGTGGTATCTTACATTGGTCTCCTGGTTTGGCTGCTACCATTTCTCTGCCACTGCTTCTCACTAGGTCACACCATCTCTACTGTTATCACTCTCTCTGTGTCTCCTGGGTCTAGGAGGTTCTCAGCACAGAGACCCCAAGTCCAAAGAATGTGCTCCACTCCAGGCTCTTCTTTCTTGATGGTAATGAGGTCCCCCATTTCTGTCTCTCAGATGGTTCATTTTATACCTAGTGGGATAGCAAAAACTGACCAATCCCCTTGTTAGGGTTCCAAACACCTAATTTGCATGGTCTCACCCCCACAAGGATGTGATGTACCTTATTTGCATTATTAGTAAGCTGTACAATCCTCTTGGTAGGCCACAAATGATCACAATTTGCATAATCACACCAAATCATTAGGTAAGAGGTACAAGACCATGGCAAGAAAGGCCATGTAAAAGCAATCCATCTCACTGCAGGTCAAGAGGACACTGTGGGAGGTGATGGATATGTCCATTGTCTTGATTATGGTAATGATTTCA
Organism: Orycteropus afer afer; assembly: GCF_000298275.1. NCBI lineage: Eukaryota > Metazoa > Chordata > Mammalia > Tubulidentata > Orycteropodidae > Orycteropus > Orycteropus afer. Next base: position 3,126,716 of record NW_006921859.1, on the reverse strand, counting down.
CAAGTATATATATATATATGTCAAAACTTATCAAAATTGCTCACTTTAAATATATGCAGTTCAACTTTCACCAAAAACTAAATAAAATATTATTTTAAAAAAATATGCGCAGCTCATCATGTGTCAATTATACCTCAAAGTTATTAGGAAAAAATCTCAGACAGGAAGCATGGGAGGCAAGAAGTAATGGTGAGCAGATGTATGTTGAATCTAAATAAGTGTTAATAGTAATAATAATCATGATAATAATTACTACTTTTGGAAGTTTTTAAAACAAGATGGAATGAAAACACCAGATACTGTATTAGTTGGGAGAAGTCTAGAGATTTTACTCAACTCTGGTGGCATAGTGCTTAAGGCATTTGACTGCTAACCAGAAGGCTGGCAGTTCAAATCCAACAGCCACTCCTCGGAAGGAAGATTGAGAAATTTACTTCTGCAGAGATACCACCTCGGAAACCCAAGGAGGGGTCCCTATGAGTTGGAATCGACTTGACAGCAGGAGTTTGTTGTTTTTTTTTTTTTTTTCTACACTTTAAGTTTAAAAGAAATACAACTGAAATGCTCCTTAAAATCTAGGATGGTGAGACTTCGGACACATCAGCAGGAAAAACCAATTGTAAAAAAATAGACGTTATATTTGGTAAAGTTGATGGTTAGTGAAAATGAGGGACACCATCAGTGAAATAGACTGGCATATAGCTACAACGACATACCAATGATCAACCATACCAATAATCATCCAGATGGCACAGGATTGAGCAATGCATAAGGCAATACCTGCTGTACATAAGGTTGTCATGACTGGAAGTCAATTTGATGGCAACTAAGAACAGCAGACGATACAACTTTGCTTGCTGAAAGTGAGGATGACTTAAGGTACCTACTGATGAAGATTGAAGAATACAGCCTGCAGTATGGATTACGTCTCAATATAAAGAAAACAAAAATCCTCACAACTGGACCAATGAGCAGCATCACAATAAATGGAGAGAAGATTGAGGTTGTCAAGGAATTCACGTTGCTTGGTTCTACAATCGATGCCAACGGAAGCAGCAGTCAGGACATTAGATGACGTGTAGCATTGGGAAAGTCAACTGTGAAGGAACTGTTTCAAGTGCTGAGGAGCAAGGATATCTCCTTGAGGACTAAGGTGCCCCTGACATAAGCCATGATATTTCCAATCGCCTCGTATGCATGTGAGAGCTGGACAATGAATAAGGAAGACCGAAGAAGAGTTGATGCTTTTGAGTTGTGGTGCTGGCGAAGAATGCTGAAAGTACCATGGACTGCTAAAAGAACTAACAGATCTGTCCTGGAGGAAGTGCAGCCAGAATGCTCCTTGGAAGCAAGAATGGCCAGACTTCGTCTCACCTATTTTGGTCATGTTGTCAGAAGGGACCATTCCCTGGAGAAGGATGTCATGCTTGGTAGGGTGGAGGGTAGACGAAAGAGGGGGAGGCCTTCAATGAGATGGATTGATATGGTGGCTGTGATGATGGGCTCAAGTATAGCAGGGATTGTGGGGCTGGCGCGGGATCGGGCAGTGTTTTGTTCTGCTGTGCATGGGGTCGCTATGAGTCAGAAACGACGGCATGTAACAACAACAACAACAAGAACAAGAACAGCAACAGACTTTGAATGTGCATTGTATGTACTTACTTTCCATGCTAGCTGAGGAAACAAAGGGAAGGGATAAAATATCAATCCAAAAGAAGATATGAAATGATAGAAAAAGAAAATAGAAACACTGTGAAGCCATGGGAAGTAGAAGTAGTACAGGTAGTATAAATAATTTAATACACTCCTTTGAAAAATCTTGTGAGAATCACAGAAGATTTCCTGGAGAAAGAGACATTTATTTAAAGTGGTTTTAAAGAGCAGAAGGTGCCCACATAGAGAAGGAAGAAAGATTATAATACATTATGATAGTTTGGGTTGTATGTTAACCTGACTGGGCCATGATTCTCAGTGGTTCAGCAGATATGATGTAGTCATTCACCATGATGAGATCTGATATAATATGATCACTTCCATGATGAGATATGCTATGAGCAGGAAAGATTTCTTGAATCTTGAATTGAAAGGGAGTTTCCTCAGGGGTGTGGCCTGCTTCCAATACGTATATATGGGTCTCCTGGGAAGGTTCTCTGGCTTTCTGCTGGATCTGGATCCTCCATCTGGCACATCATCGTCTCCGGTTCTTGGACTTGGAGCAGTGGCCTGCTGTATTGTTTGCCGATTTCGGGATTGTTGCCTTTGCAGCCTGTGAACCAACAGTCTGACATTTTACCTGCTGATTTTGGATTTGTCAGCCTCCAAAGCCAGCAGCCTGCTATATTGCCTGCCAATTTTGGATTCACCAGCCCCTGCAGCTGTGTGAGTCAGGAGAAGGCTCCAGCTTGACATTTGACCCATGGAATTGGGACTTGCCAGCCTCTACAACTATATGAGCCATTTGCTTAGGACATATATCTATCTATCTATAAGTTACACTGGTTTTGTTTTTCTAGAGAATTCAGCCTAAGACATAAATAGAGTAGGTTGCATGAGCAAATGCAGAGAAAAGTAAAAGGACATAGTAGAGTCAACCCATAGGATATGACCCCAGTGCACAAGGGCAGAAGGCTGCAAATGTAGATTGGGGCAATATCATTGAATGCTTTGAATAAGGGTGGTGGGGAACCAAGCAGACATGACATGGGCAAAGTAGTGTATTAGAAGAATCTCTCTGGGGCAGTGTAGAGAATGAATTGTTGAGGCAGTACTAGAGGCAGGGAGACCAGTGATAAAGGTCAAAAGGAAGCCATGGGAGTGAAAAGAAGAGGACACCATCCACTCCCTTTGCTATTTGTCTCCTGGTCAGCATCAGTGACCGGCCTTTGGTGCAAAGATGTTCCTGAGGAACTGTGACTTCCTGGCTCAATGAAGAGATCAGAGAGAGAGAAGAGAAGAGAGAGAGAAGAGAGGAGAGAGGAGAAGAGAGAAGAGGGAGAAAGAGATTAGATGTCTAACTCTCCCAGTTTAGAGATGAGACAACTGATTTTTTTTCTCATTCTGTGAGAATTGTTCTCGCAGCAAATCAGTGGCAGTCCTGTATCTGTAGAAACATGCTGTTTAAATATCTGGCCTAATATCTGACGTAGGAGCTCTGGTGGCATAGTGGTTAAAGCATTTGGCTGCTAACCAAAAGGTTGGTAGTTCAAATCTACCAGCTACTCTGTACGAGAAGATGAAGCAGTCCGCTTCTGTAAAGATTTACAGCCTTGAAAACCCTACAGGGGCAGTTCTACTCTGTACTAAAAGGGTTGCTGTGAGTCAGAATTAACTTGCTAGCAGTGGGTTTGGTTTAGTTTTTTGATAATGTCTGACCTTCAGGTTCACCTTTTCCAGCAAGGAAAGAGCCCTGGCCTTGAGATCTGAAGGCCTGGGTTCTAGTGCTCACTATGTGGCATTGGCCAAGTCCAATCTCAAAGTGAGGGTGTTGGATCATGTCTTAGGTTGGGTTTCTCTAGAGAAGCAAAACCAGTGAAGCATATATATTCTTTTTACTTGGATCCACAATCAACACTTACGTCAAGTAACAGCAGTCAAGATATCAGACAGCATATTGCACTGGGAAAATCTGCTGCAAAAGACCTCTTTAAAGTGCTGAAGAGCAAAGATGTCACTTTGAAGTCTAAGGTTCACCTAACGCAGACCATGGTATTTTCAATCGCCTCATATGCATGTGAAAGCTGGACAACTAATAAGAAAGACTGAAGAATTGATGACTTTGAATTGTGGTATTGGTGAAGAATACTGAAAACACTGTGGACTGCCAGAAGAATGAATAAATCTATCCTGCAAGAAGTGCAGCCAGAATGCTTCTTAGAAATGAGAATGGCTAGATTTTATCTCACCTACTTTGGTCATGTTGTCAGAAAGGACCAGTTTCCAGAGAAGGATATCATGTTTGATAAAGTGGAAGGTCAGAAAAAAAGGGGAAGATGCTCAACAAGATGGATTGACACAGTGGCTGCAACAATGGGCTCAAGCATAGCAAGGATTGTGAGGATGGCGCAGGACCAGGCAGTGTTTTGTTCTGTTGCACATAGGGTCGCTATGAGTCAGCAACAACTCAATGGCACCTAACAACAACAACAATGAGAGAGAGATTTATCTCAAGGAAATGGTTCACATAGTTGTAGATACCGGCAAGTTCCAATTCTGTGGGTCAAATGTCAAGCTGGAAGCTTGACTCATGCCGCTGCAGGGGCTGACAAACCCAAGATAGGCAGGCAATACAGCAGACTGCTGGCTTTGGAGGCTGAAGAATCAGCAGTTAAAATGGTAGGCTATTGGTTCACAAGCTGGGAAGGCAACAATCCCAAAATTGGCAGGCAATACAGCAGGTCACTGGTTCAAGGCCAGATGACAACAATCAGGATGCAGGGTATGAAGCAAAAAGCCAAAGAGCTTTCTCAGAGTTTTCCATATATACTGGAAACAGGCCACACCCCCAAGGAAACTCCCTTTCAACTGATTGGCTGCTCATAGCATCGTGGAAGTGATTACATTTTATCAGATCCCATCACAGTGGGTAACTGCATCATAACTGCTAAACCTCTTAGAATCAGCCCAGCTAAGTTGACACACAGTCTTAACTATCACAGGTCAGCAGGCTCTTCTATTTCTGACCACTCAGGATTTGCTCCAGACAACTTCACTATGGGTCAGCAAATCCCACCCTGGATGTCTGTGTCCAACCTGAATGCCCAGGTCACTATTATGTCTTCCTAGTAGGGCCTATCCCCATCCCCACCACCGGAGATTCCAGATGTGGAATTTTTGTGCGTGTCCATTTCCAAATACCCTTCCAAAGAAGTCATTACCAATTTTTAATCTAATAGGTGAACATGTGGTCTCATTGCTGTTATTTTCATTTCTTTAGTTATTAGTGAAATTGATCATTACTTATTGGCCATTTGCATGTTTTCTTTTATGAAATACTGTTTATGTCCTTTGTTTATTTTTCTCTTGGGAACATTTGCTTGTTTCTTGTTGCTTTTTAAGAGCTCTTTGTATATTAGGGATTTGACCTAAGACCATCTGGTTTCTGAGAGTCCCTGGAGTTAGGCAATGTTTTTCCTGTGAAGTCAGAATCCCAGGAGCGGTTCTGCCTCTGATCAGTGGAGGGCAGCAGTGGGCAAGATTCATTTCCAGGCTGGACACAGTCCTGAACAGGAGGACTGTGCACAGGTGCACACTTCCACACCCCTACACCTCCAGATGTCCCCACTCCCACAAAGAGTCTTCCAGAGAATGTCTCAGAATAACATTTGGTCCACTGACTCTCAGGGCCCGTAACAGATTTCTCCTAGTATCTAAAGATAGCTCCGAACAGTGAAGAGAACCAGGCTCTGAAGTCAAAATCCAGCTCTGACCTCCTGGTTGTAGGTTGGCCACATCTTCATGATCTCCCTACCTCTCCATTTCTTCATCTGTGAAATGGACTCAGTAATACCTACTTCACAGGATGTGGTGAAAGTAAAATGAATTGAGGAACACTGTAGCCTGGAATGTTTTAGGTGCTCAGTGAGGGTAAGGCCTATGCTGGGGCCCACCTACATCATGGCCCAGCCTCAACCCTGACTTATTTATTTGCTGAACAGAGAGAAGTATTGACTCCTGCCGCCAGAGCTTTTTTTCCTCCTTCCCAAGGCTGTCCCTATGTTTGATCAGTTTCATGTCTAAGGAAGCTTCCCTTTGGGCTGTGTCCAGTGAGAATGCAGGAGAGGAGACCAGTAAGGATGGGGAGAACTTATGAGGACCTGACCCAGGGCGGTGGGGAAAGACTTGGGGGAGGAGGAACAGCAAAAGCGACACCCTTCCAAGTCAAGAAATGCCAGCACCTGGTGATTGGTGGGACATGCAGGCAGGGAGAGAGAGGGCTTGAGGAGGTATCCCAAGATTCTGGCCTGAGGGGTTGAATGGATGGTCAGGAGATGCTCAGAGAAGAGTGCTGCTTGCACTGTGCTAAATTCCAAGTGCTAGAGGGACTTTCAGTGCCCTCCCAGCAGTGGAAAATCTTGTCTCTGGCCTTATTTCTCCCCTCCTCTTACCTTCCCACCATATTTCCAATCCCTACAAAACCTGGGCCCATCTTTAGCCAGAGATTAAAGCTGTTCTAGACCTAATTCAGACAGACAGAGAAGATTGTCTTCTTTCTTGCTTCTTTTTCATTCCCCAGTTTTCCTGATTCCCCTTAGGCCCCAAGTTTGGGAAGAAAACAAGGGGAGCCTTTTTCCCCAGCTCAGGGCCTCCCACCCTTCCCTCATGCTGGGAGCAAGGCAGAGCCCAGGGGCCCCTGGCTTATGATGGGAAACTGGAAAAATGGGTTTCTGATGGGCATGAGTATGGCTCGGGGATGGGATGAATCACTGGAACCAGCAGTGAGGAGAGGGGAGCAGAGCAGGGGAGCAGGAGGGCTGAAGCAGCCCCTGAGGCGGTGCGCTTTTGGGGTTGGAGAGGCAGGCAGGTAAGAGGAGGTGAGGTCCTGAGACTCCACAATGTGGGGATTGGGGGTGCAGAGAGGGGGTCTCTGAGTTTCTCTTATGTCCAGCCTGGGCCCAAGGATGGGGCTTAATCTCAGAATTTCATTCATTCTTTTGTATATATTAATAATCATGGCAACAAAAGCTCCACTTACGGGTTGAGAAACTCTTTACAAACATTATTTTATTTAATCTTCAATTATCGTATTCTCAATGTCCATTTTATAGATGAGGACACTGAAGAGGCTAAGCCACACACCCTGGTCACACAGGGGAGTCAGGGCAGAACCCTCTGTTAGCCCCAAGAGACTGAGGGCTCCCCTTTTTGCCCTCTATCCTCATCCTCTCATCTAGTCATCTCTGGACTGTGTCCTGCACCCATCAGGACACTGGTCCTCAGAGCAGTCCTGGGAGAGTTGAGAGGCTAGGCCTTAAGGAGTTTGGCCTACAGTGTCGCAGGTCTGGGTTCTTCTACTGCTCAGCCAGAGCCTGAATATGTGACTTGGGTAAGTCCTTCTGCTCTCTAACCTTCAGTTTCCCCATCTATCCAACAAGATCAGTGGTTTCCTTCCTGAGGTCCCAGGTACCCAGAAGTCTTTGGAGCTATAACTGAGGGGAAGATACCCAGAGGATGATGGGTACATTCACCCACCATTAGCTTCACCCTCCTTGCTGTTTCTGTAATGTTGAAGGATTCATAGGGAGGAAAAGAATGAATTTGGTTGGTGTTCGGTGGGGAACATGGCAGAGAGCCCACCAGATCGGCAGGGTGAGGATCAGCAGGGTATTGGCAGGAGGGTGACAGGGCTCTTCAGAGTTCCGTAAAGCTGTACTTCTGTGGAGAAGGAACAGGGGAGCACATGTGTTATTGGGGGCCAGGTGTTGGCAGCAAGTCCCTATAGTAAGTGTGTTGGGGGGAAAGAAGGCCTGGGGCTCCCCTCCTCTCCAGCCTGAGGTAGCAGTAGGTGGTAGGTGTGGCTTCCGGAGCTTTATCAATCCTTCAGGAATGTTTGTGGCTTTAGCAAACCCCAGCCTCAGGCACAGGAGTGGGGTACAGGCCAAGGCGTGTCCTGACTGTGGGTGGGGGCCCCAGGGAGGGCCCCTACGAGGCAGCTTGGGCTGAGGCCAGGTTTGGGGTGGGGCTGGTTGGGGAATCTGCACAGGGAACATCGTGTATCTGAGGCCTGCTCCCTGCCCCCAGCTGGCTTTTTCTCCCTCTTATCAGAATCCTTTCCAGCTTCACCCCCTTCCTCCCCAGCCTTGCTCCAGTTTCCCAGAATGAAAACCAGGGGTTGCTATGGCCTTCATTCTGCCCTTGCTTATCAAAGCATAGATTTTAGGCAAAGTTTCCAAGTCAGCCATTTCCAAGTCTCTGAGACATTAAGTGACTTATCCAATTCCACAATGTTATTAAATTTCAGGATCATTTATCCAAGTCTCTGATTCCAAAGCCAGTTCACTTTCCGCTTAACTAAACTAGGGGTTAAGGGGGACTAGGACCTGGTCCTACCCTTAAGCAGTGTCCAGTCTGTTCCTAGAGGAATAAACAGACAATCCCCCATAATATGAGGCTTGAGGCAGTAGGATGCAGTGGGTAAGAGCACGGACGGCATGATGTCTGTCTTGAGGAGAGAAAAAGAGACAGAGGAGAGAGATATTCCTTCTGATGACAGTGTCTGGCTTCTGGATCCAGCTGTCTCTGAGGCCAGTTCTAGTCTGTCTCTCCCAATGGTGTTAGCCAATAATTTCCCATTTTTGCTTAAGCCAGTTTGACATTTAAGAAACATGTAAATGGCTTAAGAATGGAATTCTTGACATTTATCCCTCAAACTTATGCCTCTTCCATATTTCCCCATCTTATTATATGACTCCACCATCCACTTAGTTGCTCAATCCCTTTTCTCACCCTTCCCCAATATTGAAATAAGCAAGAAGCCCTGTCAATCCCACCTCCAAAATATATCTCAACTCCCACCTATTTCTCTTCATTTGCACTGACACCCTAGCTGAGGCCACCATCATCTCTCACCTGGATTATTACAAATAGTTTTATCATTGGTCTTCCTGCTTCAATCCTTTTTTCCCCATGAATATTTCTCCACATTATAGCCAGAATGATCTTTTTTAAAAAAGCATGAATCAAATCATGCACTCCTTTGCTTAAAATTCTTCAATAATTTCCCACTGCCCTTGGAATGAAATTCATATTCTTTGCCAGGGCTTCTAATATCTGACTCTTATCTATATTTTAAGGAGCTCTAGTGGCTTAGTGCCTAAGGCATTTGACTGCTAACCAGAAGCTTGGCAGTTCAAACCCACCAGCCATTCCGTAGAAGGAAGACTGGACAATCTCCTTCTGTAAAGAAACCCAAAGGGGGTCTCTATGAGTTGGAATCAACTAGATGGCAGTGAGTTTGTTTGTTTGTTTGGTTGGTTGGTTGGTCGGTCGGTTATCTATATCATAGTGTCATCTTGCCTTCTTTTTATTCAACAACCCTGCCCAGCTAATTTCTCCCATAGAGCACTTACATATGCTGTTTACTCTGTCTAGAAAAATCTACCTCTTCACATGACTGTTTCAATCTCATCGTTCACATTAGGCCTCTGGGGTCACCTCTGATATAAGCCTTCCTTGGCTATCTTAGCTAAAGCAGTATCCACTTCCAACTCCCATCCCAAATCACAGTCTATTCACTCACCCTATTCACCTTCTTAGCACTTTTCACAGTTGGTAATTTTTGTTGTTGTTGTTAGGTGCCTTCAAGTTGTCTCAACTCATAGCGACCCTATGCACAACAGAACGAAACACCACCTGGTCCTGAGCCAGCTCCATGATTCTTGTTATACTTGAGCCCATCACTGCTGCCACTGTGTCAATCCATCTCATTGAGGACCTTCCCCTTTTTCATAGGGCCTTCCCCTCTTCTGTCGACCCTCCACCTTACCAAGCATGACATCCTTCTCCAGGGAATGGTCTCTTCTGACAACATGATCAAAGTATGTGAGATGAAGTATGCCTATTCTCACCTCCAAGGAGCATTCTGGCTGCACTTCCTCCAGGACAGACCTGTTAGTTCTTTTAGCAGTCCATGGTACTTTCAGCATTCTTTGCCAACACCACAGCTCAAAGCATCAACTCTTCTTCGGCCTTCCTTATTCATTGTTCAGCTATCACATGCATATGAGGCAATTGAAAATACCACGGCTTGTGTCAGGCACACCTTAATCCTCAAGGAGACATCTTTGCTCTTTAGCACTTGAAATAGGTTCTTTGCAGCCAGTTTGCCCAGTGCTATATGTCATCTGATGTCCTGACTGCTGCTTCCATTGGCGTCGATTGTAGAACCAAGCAATGTGAAGTCTTTGACAATTTCAATCTTTTCTCCATTTATTGTCAAGTTGCTTATAGGACCAGTTGTGAGGATTTTTGTTTTCTTTATATTGAGATGTAATCCATACTGCAGACTGTATTCTTCAATCTTCATCAGTAAGTACTTCAAGTCATCCTCACTTTCAGCAAGCAAAGTTGTCAGTGTATCGCACACTGTTAATGGTTCTTCTTCCAATCCTGATGCCACGTTCTTCTTCATATAGTCCAGCTTCTTGGATTATTTGCTCAGCATACAGATTGAATAAGTATGGTGAAAGAACTTGTTTAATTGTCTTCAAGTTGAACTTGCATATGAGCAGTTGATGGTCTGTTCCACAATCAGCTCCTGGCCTTGTGTTGGGTGAAGATATTGAGCTTTTCCATCTTCTCTTGCCACAGATGTATGTAGTCAATCTGATTGCTGTGTACTCCATCTGGCAAAGTTCACGTTTATAGCTGCCGTTTGTGTTGTTGAAAAAGATATTTACAATGAATAAGTCGTTGGTCTTGCAAAATTCTATCATGGGATCTCCAGAGTGATATCTGTCACCAAGGCCAGATTTTCCAACTACCGGTGGTTCTTCTTTGTTTCCACCTTTTGCATTCCAATCACCAGTGATAATTAACACATCTTGATTGCATGTTTAGTCAATTTCAGACTGCAGAAGTTGATAAAAATCTTCAATTTCCTCATCTTTGGCTTTGGTGGTTGGTGTGTAAATTTGAATAATAGTAGTATTAACTGGTCTTCCTTGTAGATGTATGGATATTACCCTATCACTGACAGCACTGTACTTCAGGACAGATCTTGAAACATCCTTTGTGATGATGAATGCCATGCTGTGATAGTTGGAGGTGTGTGTCAACTTGGCTGGACCCCAGTTCTGTGTGATTGCTCGCGTGATGGGATCAGATGACTGTGTTCTGAGTGGCCAGTCTGCCCATGGGGAGTTTCCCTAGGGGTGTGGCCTGCTTCCAAGATAACCAGGGACATCCTGGGAAGAGACACATTCTTTGAGGGATTGGAACCCTGGTGTGCGGACTACAGACTTCCGTGAGTGAGCAGCCCACCGCTCAGCCTGGAGATCTTGGCTTCGTCTTTTGTTGGAGTCAACAACCAGTGTACTGCCTGCCAGCCTTGAATTTCTTGGCCCCCTGCGCTTACGGAAGCAAAAGCTGCCGCCAGCTCATCTCCTCCAGAGACTTGGACTTGTCGGCTTCTATACGCTTGTGAGCCATTTTCCTAAGATAAATTTCTCTCTCTTTCACTCTCTATAAATATATATATACACTTTGCTGGTTTTTGTGTTTCTCTAGAGAACCCAATCTAACACACATGCCATTCCTCTTCAAACTGTCATTCCCAGCATAGTAGATCATATGGTTGTTTGATTCAAAATGGCCAAAACTGGTTCATTTCAGCTCACTAATGTCTAAGATATCAATCTTTATGCATTTCATTTCATTTTTGACAACTTCCAATTTTCCTAGATTCAAACTTCGTACATTCCATGTTTTGATTATTAATGGATATTTGCAGCTGTTTCTCCTCAATTTGAGTCATGCCATGTCAGCACATGGAGGTCCTGAAAGATTTACTTTATCCATATCATTAAGGTTGGTTCTACTCTGATGAGGGAGCTCTTTCCCAGTCCTATTTTTAGTGCCTTCCAACCCAAGCGGCTAGTCTTCCTGCACTGTGTCAGACAATGTTTCCAAGCTATTCATAAAGTTGCCCAGTAATGTATCAGACAGTGTTTCTCTGCTATTCATAAGGCTTTCCTTGGCCAGTTTTTGAGAAGTGGATGGCCTCCTTCTTCCTAGTCTTAGTCTGTAAGCTGTGTTGAAACTTGTGCACCATGTGCAACTCTGCTGGCATCTGAAACACCAGTGGCACAGCCTCAAGCCTCACAGCAACGTACAAGCGCCACAGGATGACAAACTGACAGACAAGTTTGTCTCCCCTAGCTGTTAGAAATCTCTGTGCCCTTCCCTTACCTAATTACTACATGGAACCTGCCACTTTGTGGTCCCTGTCCACTCCCTACCTTTCCTGGCTCTAGGGGCCTTGGGGTCTAGCCTTGCCTCCCTCCTCTTTACCTAGATATCCTACCACTCCTGAGGTCTCCAGCCTCTCCTGCTCCCTCCCTTTCCTGTATCTAGGGGTCTTGGAGCTTAGCCTTGCCTCCCACCCCTTTTACCTGGATATCCTGCCACTCTGGTAATTTTTGGTGAACCAGAAACAGACTACCTGGCATAAAGACTGAAGACCAACTTGGATCAGCTAAATCCTTGATTGCATTAAGGTGATCTGCCCTTAGTGCTTATCAGAAGCAAAAGTATATTATCTCTTGAGGAAGATAACATGATTCAGAACTTCAAATTATCTGTACATTTTTTTCATCCACAATATCAAATTTTAATCAAAAGTTACCAAACATGCAAAAATACATCAATTGACCAAAAACAATGAAGAGAACATATAATAGAATCAAACCCTCAGGAGACCCAGATATTGGCATTGTCAGATTTAAATAACAGTGATTAATATGATAAAAAAAATTAACTGAAAAAATGGAAACTATAAGAAGTATAAAAAATAAATTCTAGAATTAAAAAGTATCACAATTGGAATTAAGAAATCAATAGATGGGTTTGACAGTAGATTTGACACAATGAAGAGAGAATTAGTGAACTGGAAATAAGTAAAAAGAAACTGTCCAAACTGAAGAAAGAAGAGACTGCAGATGAAAAAATATAGGAAAGACTTTAAGAGACATATAAAACACAGTGAAAATGTCTACTTTATATATAATTGGAGGCAGAGTGAAAGAAAAGCAAAAATAGAGCAGAAGCAATATTTGAAGAGATAATGCTGAGAATTTCAAAAATCAAAGAGATCACCAAACACTGAAGTCATAGGGTGTGAACCCATATAGAACAAATAGAAAGAAAATTGTATTTAGCCAAATTATAGTAAAACTTCTGAGAACCAAGGACAAAGAAAATATTGTAAGAGCAACCAAGGGGGTGGGGATATTCCTTTTCAAGTATCTACAATGACAATGACAAGTGATTTCTTAACAGAAACCATGGCAATCAGAAGACAATGGAATGAAAATAGCCTCAATTTGCTGAAATACTGCCAATATGGAATTCTATGTCCAGTACTACTATGATCTCATCTTCTTCTACTTTCCCCTTCACTCATTCAATTTGTCATATTGGCTTGCTATTCCATGTACATTGAAGACATGTTCACACCTAGGCTCTTTGCACTGGTGATTTCCTATGTTTGATCCATTTTTCCCTCAGATGTCTGTGTGGCTATTGCCCTCATCACTTTCAAATCTTTTTTCAAATGTCACCATTTCAATGAGGTCTACCTTGACCACCCTATTTAAAACGGTAACACACTTACTCCACCTGGAACTCCTGATCCCTGTTCTCCAAATTAGTTTTTCCTACACATTATCACCTTTGGACATTCTACCTAGCTTACTTATTTGTAATGTTTATTTTTGTTGTTGATCTCCCTCAAATGTAGCTGATAAGCATAAGTGATTATTTAAAATGTGTTTTAAAATAACTCCAGTTGTTTTTATCAGTAAAGTTATTCAGGATATTTAATTTGCCATTACACCAGAAACAGAAGTTCCCCCTTCATTACTTCTTTACCTTTGTTTTGAATTATTCCCTTTGTCTTTTGTTGTAAAGTAAGACTATATAAGTAATAACTGATATGTGTTTAAGTATGAATGTTTTCAGTTGCAAGTTATATGAAACTCAACAAGTAGCTTAATTGAAGAATAAGAACTTTTAATATCTACATAAAAACTCCTCCAGAGGTCAATCTTCCCCAATGTTAGCTCAATTCTGACATTAATTTGCTGTCCATTCTCACATTCTATCATACTCGCAGGCTGATTGCTGCAGTTTCACAAGAAGATATGAAAGTAACTTGCTAAACAGGGATAGCTTATTTTTCTGCACTTCTTTTTAAGGGATAACATACCCAAAGATGATGAAATTGAAGATTTTTATCAACTTCTGCAGTCTGAAATTGACAGAACATGCAGTCAGGATGTGTTAATTATCACTGGTGACTGGAACGCAAAAGTTGGAAACAAAGAAGAATCACTGGTAGTTGGAAAATTTGGCCAAGGAGACAGAAATAATGCTGGAACTCGTATGGTAGAATTTTGCAAGACCAACAACTTGTTCATTGCAAACACCTTTTTTCAACAACACAAACAGAGGCTGTACACATGGACTTCACCAGATGGAACACA
>NW_006921859.1:3088948-3107969 GCF_000298275.1 Orycteropus afer afer | reverse complement strand
TGGGGTCGCTATGAGTCGGAAACGACTCGACGGCACTTAACAACAACAACATTTTGGTCATGTTGTCAGATGGGACCATTCTTTGGAGAAGGATGTCATGTTTGGTAGGGTAGAGGGTCAACGAAAGAGGGGAGGCCTTCAACGAGATAGATTGACATGGTGGCTGCGATGATTGCCTCAAGTACAGCAGGGATCATGGAGCTGGCACGGGATCGGGCAGTGTTTCGTTCTGCTGTGCATGGAGTCTCTATGAGCTGGAAACGACTCTACGGCACCTAACAACAACATACCCATTATCTTCAGTGTTCCTTAGTAGTCCTGCCTCTGGTCTCATTAACCAGGACTGCATCACTAGGCAAGGACAATGGATTTATAAGCAACAGCAAGGATTTTTGTAATTAGCTTGGACTGATCATGATTTCTCTGCTGTGGTACGAGGGTTTCAGCCACCATGAAGCAGCTAGTTACTAGATACTTGTTACTAAGCAAGGAAATGCTTTGGGTGGGAAACCCCATAGCGTCATCCATGTTTAATTTAAAAAGTCTCTTCACATCCTTGATCTTACCAATATTCACCTGGCCAGGTGGATTTTATCATCTTTTTTTTTGTAGATGAAGCTCAGAGATGTTGCATGACTTGCTGAAGGTCACACAGCTAAGACAGGTCAAAATTCTATTTGGGGTCCCCTACCCTGGCTGCCCATTCCTGAGTGTGGCTATGGTGGTTTTAAAAATTGGCCACAATCTCGAAGAGTATGAAGGGATGAACACTGGGAGGAGGTAACTATGGGGAGGAAGTGGGAGGGGAGCTGCTGCATTGTAAATTTTGGTCAATGACATGAGACAAAGTATATGTGAACTGCTGTATGAAAAGTGAATTTACTCTGTAAATCTTCACCCAAATCCTAATTAAAAAAAAAAAAAAAATTGGCCACAAAACTTGTTCACAGCAACATCATTCATAAAAGTCAAAAGATGGAAACAATCTAAATGTTTATCAACTGATAAATGAATAAACAAAATGTGGTATATCCATACAATGGAATATTATTTGGTCATAAAAATAAATTAAGTACTGATGCACGCTACACTGTGAATGAACTTTGAAAACGTTGTTGTTAGGTGCCATTGGATTGGTTCTGACTCATAGCGACACTATGTCCAACAGAATGAAACATTGCCTGGTCCTGTGCCATCCTCACAATCATTTCTATGGTTGAACCCATTGTTGCAGCCACTGTGTCAGTCCATCTCATTGAGGGTCTTCGTCTTTTTTGGTGACCCTCTACTAAGCATGATATCCTTCTTCAGGGACTGAAGACAATATGACCAAAGTATGAGAGGCAAAGTCTTGCCATCCTTGTTTCTGAGAAGCATTCTGGCTGGACTTCATCCAAGACAAATTTGTTCATTCTTCTGGCAGTCCACAGCATATTCAATATTCTTCACCAATCCATAATCCAACGGCAGCAATTCTTCTTTGGTCTTCTTATTCATTGTCCACCTTTCACATGAGGTGACTGAAAATACTATAGCTTGAAAATGGCGCATCTTAGTGTTCAAGGTAACACCTCTGCTTTTTAACACTCCACAGAGGTCTTTGCAGCAGACTTTCCCAGTACAATATGTTGTCTGATTTCTTGACTGCTGCTTTCATGGCTGTTGACTGTGGATCCAAGAAAAATGAATTCCCTTGTAATTTTAGTCTTTTGTCCATTTATCATGATGTTGCTTATTGGCTCAGGTGTGAGGATTTTTTCTTCTTGATGTTGAAATGTAATCCATACTGAAGGCTTTAGTCTTTGATCTTCATCAGTAAGTGCTTTAAGTCATCTTCACTTTCAGCAAGCAAGGTTGTGACATCTGCATATCGCAGGTTGTTAATGAGTCTTCCTCCAATCCTGATGCTGTGTTCTTCATACAGCCCCGCTTCTCAGATTATTTGCTCAGCATACAGATGGAATAAATGTGGTGGAAGGATACAACCCGGATGCACACCTTTCCTAATTTTAAACTAGGCAGCATCCCCTTGTTCTTTTCACTAAGTGAAAGTAGCCACTCACAAAAGATCACATATTATATGATTTATTCATATGAAGTGTCTAGAAGATGCAAATTCATAGATGCAAAAGTAGATTAGTTATTGCCTAGGGCTGAGAGAGAGAGAGAGGGTGGGGCATTAGGGGAGATGATAGCTAAAGGGTACAGGTTTTATGTGGGGGATAGGAAGGGGTGATGAAAGTATTCTAAAATTGACTGTGGTGATGGTTGCACAACTCAGTGCATATACTGAAAACATTGAATTGTACACTTTAGATGGGTCAATTGTATGGTGTGTGAAATATATCTCAATAAAGCTGTAATTTTAAAAATGGCTGCAAATTATTTGAAACTCCTTCCATGAAGAGATGAGATCTATGCCACCTCCCCCTCAAATAGAATGGGCTTGTGACTGTTTCAACCAATAGAGGATGGCAAAAGGGGAAGTGATGCTATACGACTTCTGAGGCTAAGCCTTTTAGCAACATCAGTCTGACTCTGTTGGGACACGGGCTCTTGGGACATTGCCAACCACTGTGCTGAGAGTAAGAAGCCCAAGCTACATTGAAAGGTCACGTATAGGCCCTTTGATGAAACTCAACTACAGCTAAGCCTAGCCTTCAGCCATCAGAGTCTAGGAGGTGGACATGTGAGTGAAGGAGTCTGTAGATGATTCCAGTCCTCAGCCATGGGAGTCTTCCCAGCTCAGGCCTCAGACATCATGGAGCAGAGATAAGCCATTTCCACTGTGCCCTGTCCAAATCCCTGAACCCTAGAATCCATGAGCATAATAAAAATGTCGTTTTACCATGTTGGGCTGGTTTGTTATGCAGTGATAGATTACCAGAGAATTGCCTTCCTATTCCTGGCTCTCTCCCTCCTAGCTCTAGTCCATCTGACCTCTTCCCAAGTCTCCCACAGGTCCCTCAGTTGGAAGCCCTAGCAAAGAAGGTGGTGGTCAGAACTAGGGAGGGCAAAAATCTTTCTTTTTCCCTTCACCCAGTTCTTCTCTGAGGGTGTTTCCTTCCCATTATACATGGTTGAGGGTTTCATCTGTTTTAATCTCTAGAACACCTGCATTCACACCTTTTCCCCTGATTCTGGGAAACAGAAAAAGGGCTCAGGTTAGTACTGATTTGCATTTGTTTTACATCAATTTGTTGGGACCTCAGTTACCCCTTGTCTCTATCTCTTGCCCAGACCTCTCTCTTGAGCTGTGACCTCTAGACCAGACTGCCTGCCAGGGCATTCCGTGCCTCCTGGGATGTCCTACATACCTCAAACTCAGTATGTTCACAACTGAACACATTATTTTCCCTTTAAAAGCTGCTCCATCTCCATAGAAGGAAAACCATCTCTCCAGTAGCCCAACCCTGAACCCCAGCAGTTTACCTTCCCTTTCTATACTCATTAAACATTCTTATCTAGTACTCAGGCTTTAAATATTATCTGTACATTCCAACTCCTAAAGTTTTGTCTCCAGTCATCACCTCTCCTCTGAATTTCTCTCCAGTATATTTTCCTATTTGACACCTCCACATGGATGTCTCAAAGTTATCTCAGATTTAACATATCTAACACTTTGGTAGCATAGTGGCTAAGGCATTTGACTGCTAACCAGAAGGCTGGCGGTTCAAACCCACTAGCCACTTCTCGGAAGGAATGTTGGGCAATCCTACTTCCGTAGTGATACTGCCTCGGAAACCCAAGGAGGGGTCGCTATGAGTCGGGGGCGACTCGACGGCAAATAACACACACACACACACACACACACATAACACTATCTGTGGCATGATTTCTACAAATCTGATTCATAGACAGTGTTTTTGTTCTTCAGTGCTGCTGTAACAGACATACCACAAATGTATCACTTTAACAAACAGGGATTTAAGGAATTTATTCCCTTACACTTTAGGAGACTAGAAGTCCAAGTTCAAAGTGCCAGCTCTAGGGACTGGGTGAAGGCCCCTCAACCTTCAACTCTGCCTCCTATTCCAGGCCCACTAGAGCTGGAGTCTTTTTCTGACTGGTGCAGCTGCTAGCTACTGAGGCTGACAAACCCAAGATTGGCAAGTAAAATGGCACAGCTCCAAGATTAGCAAATAACATGGCAGGTCACTAGTTCAAGTCTAGAAACAGTCCCAAGATTGGTAGACAATATGGCAGGCCACTGATGACTTAGCCAAATGCAGGATGCAGATGTACCAAGAAGCTAGAGACCCTTCTCAAAGTGTCTCCTGATATACTAGAAGCAGGCCACATCCTGAAGGCAACTAATTAGCTGCTCACAGCAGATTCTACCATGGAATCGATTATACCATATTCAACCCCATCATGGGGAATAACTGCATCCAGCTGCCCAGCCACTAAAAGCCACGGCCCAGCCAAGTGGGCATACAACTTTAACTACCACAGGAAGGTAGTCTTCCCCTCCTCAGGAAACATATCAGCTCCATTTTTCCAGTTGCCTGGACCACGTATTTGGGGGTTACCCTTGGCACTTCGTCCACATCACACATCCAGTAAGTCAGAAAATGCTGCTGATTCTGTTCAATATGCATTCAGAATCCAGTCACTGCCCAGTATGACTCTACCACTCTGGAAGCCATGTCATCTCTCCCCCAGGTTATTGCAAAGGCCTCTTAACTGGTCCTCTTGCTTCCAACTTTGCATAGGTCCTTCCCCCACACAGAAGCCTGAGTGATCCTTTAAAAATGAAAGCAAGCCTCTCATTCCTCTGCTAGAAATTTTGCTGGCTTCCCATCTCAGGAGAAGAGTCAGAATTCTGACAATGGCTGACAATGTGACTGTCCCCTCACTCCCTGCCTGCCCCATCTGCTATTGCTATTTCCCTACCTTTCTGCTCTAGCCACCCTGGCTTCCTTGCTCTTCCATGAACACCCAAGATGACCTTGCTGCAGGGCTTTAGTAATGGCTATTCCCTCTAGAAGAATTGGTTTTCCTCAAGTTATCCATAGGGCTCATTCTCTTACTCCCTTCCATCACTGCTGGTTATGAATTGAATTGTGTCTCCCCAAAAAACATGTGTTGAATTCTTGGCCCTTGAACCTATAGGTATAATCCTGTTTGGAAATAGGGTCTTCTTTGTTTTGTTAATTAGATCATACCTGAATTGGGTAGGTCTTAAATTCAATCACTTCTGAATTATAAAACGAGCAGATTAGACACAGACATGCACACACAGGGAAGACTTGCCATGTGAGGATTATCTACAGGCCAAGGAACCAAGGAATGCCAAGGGTTACCAACAAGGAAGTAATCTACATGGTGAAGATCTTGAATTGGACTTTTTGCCTCCAGAACAATGAGAAAAAAGAACTTCTGTTCTTTAAAGCCACTCATTTGTGATATTTCTGTCACAGTAGCACTAGGTAACTAGGACAGTGCTCAAATATTTTTTAAAGGAGGACCCTTTCCTAACTGCCCTCCACCTACTCTGGGCACGCTCTACCCCCTCATCCAGCTTTCCTTTTCTCCATAACATCCATCAATACCTCACACAATGCGCAATAACTTTTTATTATCTGTCTTCTCCAAGTTGAATGGAAACATCATGACCCTAGGAACTTATCTGTCTTGTACACTGATACATTGTGCATCCCTGGCTCCTAGAACAGTGCCCAGCATATAGTAGGCACCTTAATAGTCATCTATTGAGTAAATAAATGAATCCCAGACAGCTCCTTCACCCACGTCCAATCAATCACAAAATCATTTCTATTCTACCTGTTTAAAATCACTTGAATACACCTTCTCTCCATATCCACCAGTCAATGGCCTAGTGCAGACCTCAATTTCTCTCTCTCTCCACTATTGCAATTGTCTACTAATCTGTGTCCCTCTCTCTAGTCCACGTCTCTCCCTCTGCTTCCCGTCTATCTTGGCTCTTGCCACAGCTTTTTAAAACATTCATTTTTAGTTATTTTTTCCTAATATAAAAAAGTAATATATACCAGTGATGGAAAATTTAGAAGATACAGATAAGTGAAAATAGAGGTGGGGAAAACTCCACCCATATTCCTTCTGTCTGGAAATAAGTCCTATTTACACATTGAAGTGTTTTCTTCCAGTCTTTTGTCTGTGCACAAATTATTATTATTTTTATGTTGTTGTTGTTAGGTGTTGTCGAGTCAACTCTGACTCATAGCAACCCTACATACAACAGAAAGAAACACTGCCTGGTCTTGTGCCATCACACAATTGTTTCTATGCTTGACCCCATTGTTGCAGCCACTATGTCAATCCATCTGATAACATCCTTCATCATGCACCCAGCCCAAGCCATGGTATTTTCAATATCCTCTTATGGATGTGAGAGCTGGACAATGAATAAGGAAGACCAAAGAAGAGTTGATGCTTTTGAGTTGTGGTGTTGGCGAAGAATGCTGAGAGTACCATGGACTGCTAATAGAACTAACAAATCTGTCCTGGAAGAAGTGCAACTAGAATGCTCCTTGGAAGCCAGAATGGCCAAACTTCGTCTCACCTACTTTGGTCATGTTGTCAGAAGGGACCATTCGCTGGAGAAGGATATCATGCTTGGTAAAGTAGAGGGTCAATGAAAAAGGGGAAGACCCTCAATGAGATGGATCGACACAGTGGCTGCAATGATGGGCTAAGGTATATTAAGGATCGTGAGAAGGGCACAGGACTGGGCAGTCTTTTGTCCTGTTGTACATAAGGTTGCTATGAGTCAGAGATGACTTGATGGCACCTAACAACAACAACAACAACAAACATCCTTCTCCAGGGATTGGTCCCTTCTGACAACACGATCAAAGTACATGAGATGAAGTCTGGCCATTTTCACTTCTGAGGAGCATTCCAGCCATACTTCTTCCAAGATAGATTTGTTAATTCTTCTGGCAGTCCATGGTATTCTTATATTCTTCATCAACACAACAATTCAAGCGTGTCAATTCTTCAGTCTTCCTTACTCATTGTCCAGTTTTCATATGCATATGAGGCATTGGAAAATACCATGGCTTGGGTCAGGCACACTTTAGTCTTCAAATTGACATTTTTGTTCTTTAACACTTTAAAGAGGTTTTTTTTTTTTTTTTTCCCCAGCAGAGTTGCCCAGTACAGCACATTGTCTTAATTCTTGACTGTTGCTTCAGTTGGTGTTGATCGTGGATCCAAGTAAAATGAAATTCCTTGCAAGTTCAATTTTTTCTCCATTTGTCATGATGTTGCTTATTGGTCCACTTGTGAGAATTTTTGTTTTCTTGATGTTGAAGTGTAATCCATACTGAAGACTGTAGTCTTTGATCTTCATCAGTAAGTGCTTCAAGTAATCTTCACTTTCAGCAAGCAAAGTTGTGTCATCTGCACATTGCAAGTTGTTAATGAATCTTCCTCCAATCCCAATGCTATGTTCTTCTTCATATAGCCCAGCTTCTCAGAGTATTTGTTCAGCCTACAGACTGAATAAGTATGGTAAAAGGACACAACCCAGATGCACATCTTTCCTGATTTTGAACCATGCAGTATCCCCTTGTTCTTTTCAAATGACTGCCTTCTGGTCTATGAACAGGTTCCTCATGAGCACAATTAAGTGTTCTGGAATTTCCACTCTTTGCAATATTATACCTAATTTGTTATGATCCACACAGTTGAATGCCTTTGCAGTCAATAAAATACAGGTAAACATCTTTCTGGTATTCTTTGATTTCAGCCACAATCCACTGAGATCAACAATAATATCTCTTGTTCTATGTCCTCTTCTGAATCCAGCTTGAATTTCTGACAATTCCCTGTCAATATACTGCTGTGATAGTTTTTGAATTATCTTCAGCAAAATTTTACTTGTTGTGATATTAATGATATTGTTCATTAATCTCCACATTCTGTTGGATCACTTTTCTTTGAAATGGGCACAAATATGGATCTCTTCCAGTGGGTTGGCCAGATAGCTGTCTTCCAAATTTCTTGGCATAAACAAGTGAACATCTGTTTGTTGAAACATCTCAATGAGTATTACATTAATTCTTGGAGACTTGTTTTTCACCAGTGTCTTCAGTGTAGGTTGGACTTCTTCCTTCAATGCCATCAGTTCCTGATCATATGCCACCTCCTAAAATGGTTGAATGTCGACCAACTCTTTCTTGTACAGTGACTCTGTGTATTTCTTCCATCTTCTTTTGATGCTTCCTGCAACATTCAGTACTTTGCCCATAGATTCCTTCAATATTGCAACTCGAGGTTTGAATTTCTTTAGTCCTTCTGGCTTGAGAAATGACAAGCATGTTCTTCCTTTCTGACTTTCTAACTCAACATCTTTTTACAATTCACTGTAATAATTTACTTTGCCTTATAGCTGTGCTTATACTAACTACAGTATAAGAAGTATAATAGCAGCACATATAGTACAGCGTTGTCAGTGATGGCACACATGGGTATATTGATAGATAGATGGGTGGACAGGCTGAACTAGTAGGTATCTCTATGAAGGGAGGAGTGTACCCAAGAAAATGTATAGGGTTGGCAGACAATGGTCCTATAAGTTTATGTGTATGAACTGAATTCCCAGGTATGTAGTAGAGCTGACAAGGGGCAAAGTTGTAGTCACTGCTTGGTCACAGCCAGCTACCAAGAGGGACCAAGTAGTTGAACCTGTGGGCTCAGGACCACAGTTGCAGGGGACATCAAGCTCAATTGTCATAACATGTACCAAAACATTGTTCCACTTCCTACTTTGGCAAGTAGCAACTGGGGTCTTAGAAGCTTGCAAGCTGCCATCTAGATGCAATGTTGGGTCTCTCTTCATCCAGAGCAAAGAAGAATGAAGAAAACCAAAATTCATGGAAACAAGTAGTCCTAGCAACTGGTACACCATCCGACCCACAGCCTATACGACTACGAGAACAGAAGAACTAGATGGTGCCTGGCTACCAATGTCAACTACTTGGAAGGGGATCTATGAAGGAAATTCTGGATAGAGAGGGAGAATAATGTGGAATAAAACTCAAAATCATTTGGAGAAAAAAAAAAAAAAGGTGGGGACCAGGTTTGCTGGTCTGATAGAGCCTGGTGGAACCACTGAGACTGTGGCCCCTAACTGCCCTTCAGGTCTGGAATTGAACCCACAATAGTCAGGTATATGAGTTGAACATTTCCTTGAGGTAGATACACTTCTTGGAGAGAACAATCATGGGAGAAAGAAGGGCTGTCACAGGGAGACAGCTCAGGGGGCAGGAGTCCATGGAGGGATGGACACAGGGAAGAGGTAACTAAGGGGAGGACACGGGAAGGGAGCGTTTGCATCGTGGTAAATTGTGGTCAGTGTCATGAGACAAAGTATATGTGAACTGCTGTATGGAAAGTGAATTTGCTCTGTAAATTTTCACCCAAATCACAATTTAAAAAAAAAAAAAGAAAGAAAGAAAAAGTATAATAGCAGCTAATGCTCCTTAGAAGTGAGGATGGTGAGATTCCTGCTCACTAACTTTGTCAATAGGAAAGACCAATTGCTAGGAAAGGACATCATGTTTGGTAAAGTAGAGGGTCAGCAAAAATAAGGGAAACTCTTAATGACATAGATTGACATAATAGCTATAACAATGGACTCAGACAGACCAATGATCTTGAAGATGGCACAGGACCAGGCAACGTTTTGTTCTGTTATACACAAAGTCACCATGATTTGGAGCCGACTTGATGGCTACTAACAACAACAATAACATTTTAAGTTAATTGTGTAAATTTAGACATTGATTTAAGTTTTCCATACCTCAGTTTCTTCACCTGTAAAATGGGAATAATATTAATACCTAACTCACCAGTAGGTTGTGAGAATTAAATATGAAAAGAGAACCTGGTAAGTGCTCAATACGTGATACCTATCAATATTATTACAGTGTTGAGAGGCACTATATGTATCATGCTCTGTTCCAAGTGCTCTACATCCATTAATTTATTTAATCTTCACAACCACCTTATGGAGTTGGTGCATTTATAACTTAACATTATAACCTAAAGAGATTTCAGTAGTTTTATAATGGGAAAGAAAAGCAAAACATGTCAAGGCTGTCTCCAGCTTCAAGGCTCTACACTTGCACTGTCTGTAGGATAGATAATATTAATAAGAATAGCTGGCATTCCCTGAACATTTAATATGCATCAGGAATGCATGTGCAAGCCTTTCTCTTCCAGTGTGGGTCTTCATCACCTAAACTGTACACAGCTAGATGGATCAATTAAGAAACACAATTTGCATCCTGTGGCTTGTGATTGGTTATACCAAGGGCAAGCTGGAAGCAGCCTGGAATCTGTGGCTGCTGTGTGGCTGCTGGCTGGGTTTTGCTTTGTTTATCCTAACAATGGTTGCTTCTCAAGGTGTGTTACTGACAGTGTTGGTGGTGACAAAAAAAGGCCAGTATTCCGGAGGAAAGTCTAGATGTACTCAAAGCCAGTTTGTTCAGGGATGTTTAGCTTTCATAGCTATATACATATTGTGGTGACAAAGTCCTTTATTACTAAAATATTGGCAAGAAAATTTACTTTGCCATTGTTTGACTGACAATCTCTAACCCAACCAAGTGCTCCGCATTTGCTCTTAAGATTAATTTCAAGAAAACAATAAAAATAACAATAGCCTTAATTAACACTTACCGAGCTTACAGTGAGTCAGGCTCTGTGTTAAGAGCTTTATATGCATATCTATCTGTTGAATCCTTGGGGAGCATTGGTGGTCCAGTGGTAGAATTCTCAATTTCCATGCAGGGGACTCATGTTCCATTCCCGGCCATGCACCTCATGCACGGCCACCACCCATCTGTCAGTGGAGGTTTGCTTTATTGCTATGATGCTGAACCGGTTTCAGCAGAGCTTGCAGACTAAGATAGACTAGGAAGAAAGGTCTGACAATCCATATCTGACAATCAGCCTGTGAAAACCCTATGAATCACAACAGTCCAATCTGCAGCTGGTCATGGGGATGGTGCAGGACTGGACAGCCTTTCATTCCCTTCATTCCCTCAAAGAATGAATAGTACTCCATCAGGCAGGAAGGAAATACTGTTCCAAGCAGAAGGTTCAGCATATGCAAAAGGCATGCCAGGGGAGCTAAAGCGAGTTCAGTCTGGCTGGAACCCAGAGTCAGGTGGGAGTGCGGGGAATGGAGAGATTTCAAGATGAAGTAAGTGAAAGAGACTTGATCCTAAAGATCATACTGTAGCAAGAAGTTTGAGCTTTATCCTGCAGATAATGGGAAGGCTAGATGTGTGGTCTTGGACAAGTCACTTAACTTGACCACACTTCAGTTTTTGATCAGTAAATTGGGAGTAATAATAACAAACTAACATTTGTTATTCCCTTGTGCATGAGATGGCAAAGAGTCAGGGGCTAACTCAGTAGCAGCTAACAACAACATTGAATCCTTATGCAAACCCCATTTACAAATGATAAAACTGAGGCATAGAGAGATAAGGTAAGGTTCAACGTCATACAGGTGTGAGGAGGCAGCCTGGCTTGAGCCAGAAGCCTCAACCATTGTACTATACTACTCAACTGTTGATAGAGTGAGGTTTCTAAGATCTGCAATTACTGAATGATGGTTGGTTTGGCTGTTGCTGTTGTTGTTGTTAAGTGCCATCGAGTCGTTTCCGACTCATAGCGACCCCATGCAGAACGAAACACTGCCCGATCCCGCGCCAGACCCACAATCCCTGCTATACTTGAGTCCATCATCGCAGCCACCGTGTCAATCCATCTCGTTGAAGGCCTCCCCCTCTTTCGTCGACCCTCCACCCTACCAAGCATGACATCCTTCTCCAGGGAATGGTCCCTCCTTACAACATGACCGAAATAGGTGAGAAGAAGTCTGGCCATTCTTGCTTCCAAGGAGCATTCTGGCTGCACTTCCTCCAGGACAGATCTGTTAGTTCTTTTAGCAGTCCATGGTACTTTCAGCATTCTTCGCCAGCACCACAACTCAAAAGCATCAACTCTTCTTCGGTCTTCCTTATTCATTGTCCAGCTCTCACATGCATACGAGGCGATTGGAAATATCATGGCTTGTGTCAGGCGCACCTTAGTCCTCAAGGAGATATCCTTGCTCCTCAGCACTTGAAACAGTTCCTTCGCAGTTGACTTTCCCAATGCTACACGTCGTCTAATGTTCTGACTGCTGCTTCCGTTGGCATTGATTGTAGAACCAAGCAATGTGAATTCTTTGACAACCTCAATCTTCTCTCCATTTATTGTGATGCTGCTCATTGGTCCAGTTGTGAGGATTTTTGTTTTCTTGATATTGAGACGTAATCCATACTGCAGACTGTATTCTTCAACCTTCATCAGTAGGTGCCTTAAGTCATCCTCACTTTCAGCAAGCAAAGTTGTATTGTCTGCATATCTCAGGTTGTTAATGATTCTTCCTCCAATCCTGATACCACGTTTTTCTTCATATACTCCTGCTTCTCGGATTATTTGCTCAGCATATAGATTGTATAAGTGTGGAGAAAGGATACAACCCTGAGGCACTCCCTTCTTGATTTTAAACCATGTAGTGTCCTCTTCTGTTCGAACGACAGCCTCCTGGTCAAGGTACAGATTCCTCATGAGTACAATCAAGTGCTTGGGAATTCCCATTCTTCTCAATGTTATCCATAATTTGTCATGATCCACACAATCAAATGCCTTTGCATAGTCAATAAAACACAAGTAAACATCTTTCTGGTATTCTTTGCCTTGAGCCAAGATCCATCTGACATGATATCCCTTGTTCCGTGTCCTCTTCTGAATCCGGCTTGAACCTCTGGAAGTTCTCTGTCAATATACTGCTGCAAACATTTCTGAATTATATTCAGTAAGATCTTACTTGCGTGCGATATTAATGATATTGCTCTATTGGTTTGGCTACTGTACCTCTTTTAATTTTCCCACCAACCCTAGGGGATGGTCACTATTATTTTTCCTATTCACAGTAAAGACAGAGACACAGAGATGTCAGCAAATTGCCTTTGCAAAGTCACACAGCTAGTAAGTGGCTCAGGCTGGGCTCAAAATGACACCTGCTAGAATCCAAAGTCCTCAACCTCCCTGCCTGGGCCAAGTCCCACTGTGATTTGTCTCATAGCAGACCTGTAAGTCCATGATTGATCACACTTGTTGTTTTGCACACACCTGTGTGGTTATGTGAGTGTCTCCTCGATGAGAGTCTAAGCTCTGTGAGGGCAGAGGACATGCCAGGTTTTGATCACTGGTGTGTCCCCACCACAAAACCTAAACCAAACTCACTGCCATTGAGTCGCTTCTGACTCATAGAGTCCCCATAGGTTTTCCAGGGCTGTAAATCTTTATGGAAGGAGAGTGCCTCATCTTTGTCCTATGGAGCAGCTGGTGACTTTGAACTACTGACTTTTGGTTAGCCCGCAAATCCTTTAACCACTGTGTCACCAGAGCTCCTTCTACCACAAAGTAAGTTCAAAACTTGTGGATTACATGAGCTAATTATGCATTCCTCCCGAAGCACTGAACTAGACCCCACGGTCACAGGAGACACACCCAGCTCTCTCAGTTCCTCTGGGGCAATTTCCAAGGCTCAGAGCCTGGAGCTTAGCCTGTCCTGACCATAGATGCCATAGAAGGATGTCAGCCCCTGAACTTACCAGGAATTTGGGCCTGAAATTGTCCTAAGTGTGTGCCCAGGTCCTTGGAGTCACAGAAATGTTATTGGCCTCCCCAAATCTACCTCTACATCTTCCATGCAGGAAAGGACTGTTTGGATCTGCCCCCATGAGGCCATGCACTCAAGGAAGAAGCCACTCTTCAGTCCTGAAGCATGAATCGTGATTGGTCTCAGACAATCATAGTGATTATATTCCCTTAGCCTGCGTGTGGTTTAGCCAAAGACTTGTGACTCAATTCTGGCCAATGAGACGTGAGGGGAAGTAATACGGAGAGGCTTCTAGTAAAGGTTTCCTTTCCTTAAAGATACATAGGAAGAAATGCCTTCTTCATTGAACATTGTCATGGCTGTGGATGATGGCAGGCACTAGTGCAGCCATCTTGTGACCATGAGGCAAGACATTGCCAACATGTGAAAGAGGCTGGCACCTATGTCTTTGAAGACATCATAGAGCCACTGAATTCCTTATTTCATTAGGGTTTGGTGGGGATTCTTTTCTGATGAAAGCCTCCTGATTACTTATACCCCAAACCTCTTGATTGGTACATCAGAAGCCTGTGCCTCCTGTGGCATTTGTCCAGTTGTTCATTTGCCCAGTTCTCTGCACTTTGGTTCCTCCTTAGGAGTAGGGGGCAATGCAGACTTAAACTAACATTTGTTATTTCCTATTACAAATGTATCACCTCCTCTCTCCCACTCGATAACTACAGGCATGCAAAGTAGGTTCTGTTACTCCCAATTTACTGAATAAAAAACTGAAGTGTGGTCAAGTTAAGTGACTTGTCCAAAGCCACACATCTAGCCTTCCCATTGTCTGTAGGATAAAGCTCAAACTTCTTACTATGGCATTCAGTGATCTTTAGGATCAAGTCTCTTTTGCCTACTTCATCTTGAAATCTTACCATTCCCCCCACGCCCCCCTCACTGTGGGTTCCAGCCAGACTGAACTCTCTTTAGCTCCCCTGGCATGCCCTTTGCATATGTTGATCCCTCTGCTTGGAACAGTATTGCCTTTCTGCCTGACTGATTACTATTCATTCTTTGGGTATTGGTTTCTCTGTCACATCCTCTCAGAAGCCTGTCTTAATCACCTGGCTGTTGTCTTTCTTTTCCTCTGTGCTCATTGTCCCACAATGCTCTGTACTTCCCTCATTCATCACTTCTCACACTTCATTATAATTCCCTGGTGTCACTTCTGTCTCCCAAAGACACTGTAAGCTTCTGGAGGTTTAACCGGGCAGAGTGGTGCAATGGTCAAGACCATGAATGCCAGTTGTACCCTTTGCTAGCTATGTAACTATAGGCAGGTCCTTTTACCTCTTTGTGCTTCACTTTCATTTCCTGTAAGATGGGGATATCTCAAACGATTGTTGTAAGGATTAAATGAGTTCTTGCCCAAGAAACTTGCATATATTCTTTACTCATATTCAACAATAGTTTATTTTCCCTCATTCATTCTATCATTGTCATTCTATCGCTATTTTTATCCATACATATATCTATATCTTTACACACATATCCACATGAATCTAGATCTATGTGTATATACACCACACAATGTCTATCACATAGTAAGCACTCAATAAACGTTGTCTATTTTTATATCTATACTCAATAGCTCTTAACACCCACCAGATACCAGTAAGAATTTGTTGAACAAATGAATGGAGCGGCAAAACTCAGATTACCTGGAACACAACCCCTTGGGCACTGATGTGGCCCAAAGTCAAACACTATTAACAGCATGAGTTCTTAAATCAGACAAACTTGGGCTCTAGCTGTGTGACCTAAGAGCAAGTTACTTCACCTCCCTGTGCCTCCATTTCCTCATCTAGTACTTCATGAAAGGTTGTTATGTCTATGAAAGATTCACCTGGCACAGAGCCCAGTATATAGTAGAAGCTCGAATACCTTCCTTACATTTCCTTCCCTCCATGTCATAATTTTTTGCCAACGGCTGCATCAGAAGAAAGAATGTTAGGAAATTGGCTTCAGTCCACTTAAAATCTCAAAGGATAAAGTAGTCTTTGTGAATTAGAGACACCCCTCCCCACCCTGTGCCGTCCAGACCCCCGACCATACAGGGCCCTTTGAACTTGCTCAGCTTTGGCAGGAAATGGACCCCCCACAGCAGAGAGATCGGAAAGAGCAGGCCCTCCCCACTCATTTCCTGCTGAGCAGAGGCCTCAGAAGGAGCTCTGGGGAGGGGAAGCCGTCATGAGCGAGTGCTGCGGACCTGGATGCTCAACGGCTCCCTGTGCAAACTTGACCAAAACCTGTGACCCTCAGGGCTCCATTGGCCCCATCTGTCCAATGGAGTTGGGCTCCACGACCTTTGAGGTGGTATCTTCCGGGACAGGCATTCTGGGAGGCAGGAAGTGGGACTCCGACTGCCAGGGAGATCAAAGCGTGGTTTCCCAGGGAGACCTCACAGCTGCCTGCCCTGTGGAGCGGTTCCAGCTTCCTGCTCTGCACCGAGCCCGCTGTGCGGCCCTGAGAATGGCTGAGGTCTCAGTAAAGGTCACTCGGCTTCTTCAGTATCCCCAGTCCTCAATCATAGTTTTGAGATACTTGACTCTATTTTCCTCTATTAGCCACCTGCGAGGGAGGTTGTGCCTTCTTTAACTTTAATTCATAGAAGATACCAGCTTGCACCTTAGGACACAGAAGAGCTTCCCATTTAACCCTTTGGAAAGGTCCAGGACTCTGCATGATTGATAGATCCTGTCTACATTCCTTGTCTGACCTTTGAGACCTCATGACACCTGCTTTCAACACTGTATTTGTTTCCTACGACTGCAGTAACCAAGTATCACAGCCCTTAAAGCAACAGAAACGTATTCTCCCAGTTTTGGGGTCCAAAATCAAGGTGTTAGCAGGGACATGCTCCCTCTGAAGGCTCTCAGGCAGAATCCTTCCTTTCCTCTCTGGCTTCTGGCGACTCCTGACATTCCTTGCCTTGTGGACTACAATCTCTGCATCTGTCTTCACATGGCTTTGTCTCTCCTTTGTGCCTGTATGTTTTCTTATAAGGACACTTGTCACTAGATTTAAGGAGTTTGAGTGGTGTAGTAGCTAAAGCATAGGGCTGCCAATCAAAAGGTCAGTGGTTCACATCCACCAGCTGCTCTGCAATCTGCTTCCATAAAGATTTACAGCCTTGGAAATCCTAAGGAGGTTGCTATGAGTCAGAATCATCTTGATGACAGTGGGTTGGGTCACTAGATTTAAGGCCCACCCTAATCCAGTATGACCTTCTCTTAACTAATTATATCTGCAAAGACACTATTTCCAATTAAGGTATATTTTGAGGTTCTGGTGAATGTGAATTTTGGGGGACAGTATTCAACCAACTACATATCCTATTAGCTAGCCTGGCCTCCCATCCTCAGATTGCTGCTGGTGGTCTTTCTTTGCTATGGTCAATCCCATCTCTATACCTTTCCAGGTGTTATCCCTGCCTCACCTCACCCCATCCCCCAGGTACTCACAGCGAGACAGGATTGGTGTTTTTTTAGGTCATCCTACTTCCACCTTGCAAAAGTCTCTGAGCGAGGCATTATTGCCATCTTCATTCTCCAGGTGAGGAAATAGAGGCTCAAAAAGATGAGGTGTTCTATGAAAGGTCTCCCAGCAGGCTCAAGTCTGATTCCATCTAGAATCTGGCTTCCTCTCTCACATCCAGTGCCCCATTCATGCTCCCTCTTTGTTGGTATCATTCGTCAGAAACCTTGGGTTTGCACAGCACAGAATCCAAGTTGAAGAAACATAAATCAAAAGGAAATTTACTGATTTATTAGGCATTAGGGTAGATTTAGTGTGAGATTCAGGAGCCAGATTGTGAGGGTGCAAATGCGGGCTGTGTCACTTCCTAACTGTGTAACCCGAGCAAGTGAAGTCACCTCTTGGTCTTTCGATTTCCCTACCTGTTGTCATGGTTGCTATTAGTTGTCATTGACTCATGGTGTCCCCCCATGTACAGCAGAATGAAATATTGGCCAGCCTGGTACCATCCTCATGATCGTTGGTAAGCCTGAGTCCATTGTTGCAGCCACTCTGTATTTTGAGTGTCTTCCAACCTAGAGGGCTCACCTTCCAGCACTGTAACAGACAATATTCTGTTGGGATCCACAGGCTTTTCAATGGCTAGTTTTTGGAAGTAGATTACCAGGACTTTCTTCCTAGTACAGACAGCTTAATCTGAAAGCTCCACTGAAACCTGTCCACCATGAGTGACCCTGCTGATATTTGGAATACTAGTAGCACAGCTTCCAGCATCACAAACCACCACAGTAAGACAAACAGATGGGTGGTGGTCCTTATCTATAGAATGTAATTTGTAATAATCTCCTTGATTGGCTTGTTGGGAAGGTTCAATGAATTAAGGCAATGACTGCAACCCATAGTAAAAAAAGATATTTTATATCATGACCCAGTGCACACATAAATATAAAACAAAGGTTCATGAAACAACATTTGGCCTTTTTATGTATGAGGAATACACCTAACAAGATAGGTTGACACAGTGGCGACAAAAATGGGCTCAAACATAGCAGTGACTGTGAGGATGGCGCAGGACTGAGCAGTGCCTCATTCTGTTGTACATATAGTCACTGGGTCAGAGCCAATTTAACAACACCTAACAACATATGTGATATACTCTGATATGTTCTATTCTATTCTGTTCTAGTTTAGCCTATTTTGTGTATTGAAAAAAAAAATGCTGGTACCAACTCCTTAAACTGACTTCATGATCCTGTCCCACCCCCATGGTTTTGAGTCTGAATATTGTCCATGTCTATTAAGAGCTTAGCAAAACATCTGTCACATAATAAACGTCTAAGGCACTTGACTGCTAACCAGAAGGCTGGCGGTTCAAACCCACCAGTCACTCCTCGGAAGGAAGATGGGGCAATCTACTTTCGTAGTGACACTGCCTTGGAAACCCAAGGAGGGGTCACTATGAGTTGGGTCCAACTCGATGGCACATAACAACAACAACAACAATTATTATTACTATTGTTGTTACTAAGACCAACTGACCCAGTAATCTCACTCTCAGGCATTTACTCAAATGAGATGAAAACATATGTCCCCACAAAAACTTGCCTATAAATATTTATTCATAGGGCTTTCACTGGCCAATTCTTTGAGAAGTGGATGGCCCCTTCCTTCTTGCAAAGGAGAAGAATCACCAGTAGTTGGAAAATATGGCCTTGGAGATAGAAAAAATGCTAGAGATCACATGATAGAATTTTGCAAGACCAATGAGTTATTCATTGCAAATACCTTTTTTCAACAACACAAACAATGGCTATACATGTGGACTTC
>NW_006921859.1:3077471-3086139 GCF_000298275.1 Orycteropus afer afer | reverse complement strand
TTTCTTATAGCAATCATATTATTTGGGCCATTTATTATAGCAACTAGCATTGCCCACCCTGATTAATACAGAATTACCATTTCATCCGTATTTTACAGATAAGGAAACTGAGGCACCAAAACGTTAAATGATATACATCTGGTCACAAAGCTAGCAGGTGATGAAACCAGGATTTGAGAACAAGGCAGCCTCATTGCAATCCCACACTTTATTGAGTTTTATCCATTATTCTATGCTTTGGGGCAGAGATCAGCAAACTTCAGCCTGCCAGAGGCCAAATGTAGCCACATCTGTTCATTTAGTTTTGTATTTGGCTGCTGTTCTGGTTCCCTAGTGCTGCTTTGACAAGGATATACCACAAATGGGATGGCTTGAACAAACAAGAGTTTATTCTTACAATTTGGAGGCTTTAGGTCCAAGTTCAAAC
Organism: Orycteropus afer afer; assembly: GCF_000298275.1. Lineage (NCBI taxonomy): Eukaryota > Metazoa > Chordata > Mammalia > Tubulidentata > Orycteropodidae > Orycteropus > Orycteropus afer. Next base: position 3,085,712 of record NW_006921859.1, on the reverse strand, counting down.
TGCCAAGCTCCAGGGGCTGGGTGAAAGCCTCTCAGCCTTGGGCTTCAGCTCTGCCTCCAGCTCCCGGCCCACTGAAGCTAGAGGCTTTTCTTCACTCAGACAGCTGCTGGCTGCTGAGGCTGCCAAGCCCAAGGTTGACAAGGAAAAAGGCGCAGTCCCAATGTTACCAAAGCAAACGGCAGGCCATTAATTCAAATCCATTGTGAGTTCCCAGGTCGGCAGAGCATGGCATGCTGCTGAACAACACGGCTACATGCAGGGTCCCAGCGTGCCATAAGCTACAAACCATTCCCCAAGGCTTCTTATATACAGGAAGCAGACCACATTCCCTAAGGCAGCTACTCAGCTGCTCATGGTAGATTCCACCATGGAGTTGATTACCAGTCTCATCATGAAGAAAACTACATCCAGTTGCCCAGCCACTCAACCAAACCCAGCCAAGTTGACACACAAACTGAACTACCACAGCTGCTGTGGTGAAATGAGTTCCTTTTATAGTCATTTGCCTTGGTTCTCTGGAAAAACAGCTTGAGAGATTTTCCCCTTAAGCCCTGAGAAGTTACCTTTGCCTAGTTTCCCACCCCAGAGGGTTTGTTACTTTTGTCCAGATCAATTGACATTTCCTGAGTAAACTGTAAACAACCTGGTTTTGATACTTTTTGTTTGGTCCTGGGCTGCAGCCTGCCCTGTGATTGGTATGTCCTTTGGAGAGTTGTTAAATAGAATATAAAATAGATTGAAGTCGTCCTGGCCTACTGTGCAGATGAAGTGTCTGTGGCCTACCTAGAGGGGACTGGAGAGGTTCATCAGCTCATGGCCATGCCAGGAGTGCCATGCCTTGAAATTGACAAGGCGTTGTGTACTTAAGCAGCCAGCCCCATAGAGATTTTGTCAGACAGAAAGAAGCAAGAGAAGGAGCAGAAAGAAAGTAGAGTGAATAAAGTAGAGAGAAAGAGGAGGCAAGGAACCTCCTAATCGAGTTGTAACACTGGTCAAGGGCTGTAACACTGAAGAGGGCCAGATGCCCAAAAGGGACCCAGTACCAGCACTGGTGGCAACAGGCCTGAAAGGGGCCTAGTGGTAATGCAGTGTTTCCTTAAAGAGCGCACAGTATTCACTAGGAGTTCTGCAATGTTTCTCCCAGTGAGATAAGAGAAATAAAATGTAGCTTTTGAGAAATAACAAATAGGAAGTTTGCTGACCCTGAAACAGCTTGAATGTTGGTGAAAGGGGACATTAGCATAGTAAAAATCATTCCCTGGGTGGAGATTTAACCTTGTAATGAGACATGTGAAGGACCGCCATCTTTGTATCCTTTACTGCACATGCTTAACCTCCAATCATATGAAATTGTATGTATAACATGACTCTAATGTAATCCCCACCCTACAAAAGAAACTCGGAAAGCACCTAGAGGCAGACAGAATCTGAGGGAATTCCCCTCTCTGTCTTAGCTCACACACCAACTCAATAAAAGCATCTTTTGCTCTTCACCTTGCTGTGTCTTTATTGGCTTAAGTCACTCTGGGCAACAGATCCAGTACTTGGTGCATATTAGTGGCAGAGCTGGCAGTGACAGATGGCAGGGCCAAGAGGAAACCCGTCCTGAGGGGACTAATTGGTGCTGAGAGTAGCATCCTGCACTGAAGAAGGGAGACAGCTTACGTGCTTCCTGATTCTTATTCCTGAGTTATAGTCTGTTCATCCTGATCTCAAGTTATACCGTGTATGACCACTTAATTGTAAATACAGTCTTTTTTTTTTTTAATTGTGATTTGGGTGAAAATTTACAGAGCAAATTCACTTTCCATACAGCATACACTTTGTCTCATGACATTGACCACAATTTACCACAATGCAACAGCTCCCCTCCCACTTCCTCCCGATAGTTACCTCTTCCCTGTGTCCATCCCTCCATGCACTCCTGCCCCCTGAGCTGTCTCCCTGTGCATAAGCAGCCCTTCTTTCTCCCATGATTGTTCTCTCCAAGGAGTGTATCTACCTCAGGTAAATGTTCATATAAGTACAGTCTTGAGTTTTGTAAGATGTTGTAGTGAATTGCTGAACCCAAATGGAGGAGAGAAGAGTACTGAGGAGAGGGACAGTGACTGGTGTCAAAGATGGAGTGGTACAGCAGCTGGAGAATGTAGAAATCTGGGATCTATTTGGCCTTTGTCTCATAGGAATTGGCTTTGTCCTGATTCTTATATTTGAAGTTATTTGTACAACTGTTTCATCTTCAGGGCAGAGTTTAGCAGAGAATTGATAGTTATGATAGAAACCATATGCCCTCCCCCAACCCAAAAATGTTTACTATCTAGCCCTTGGTAGAAAAATTTGCTGATCTCCATTCTAAATTTAAAAATAAAATCCCATGTAAAGTCAATTTGAATCATTTGCCCTTCTCTGAGTCAATCATTATAGTTATGGAGAGTAAGGGGCTGTGACTGGCCAAGCTTTGGTCAGGTGCTGTCAGCTAAGCAACGCAATCAGAAAGGTCATATCAAAAAAGATATATAGTCAGAGCAATTGGAGGACTGGTTCTCTAAGAGATGTTCTAAGAGATGTGTTGATGGGGTTATAGGGAATAGAGACATGGCATATTAGCACTGGTAACATCCCAATGAATTTTTGTCTTATTATACAAACAAGAGTAATTACACCACTGGATAGAATAATGCCTGCAAACTTACTCTGGTAAGGAGTTGCAGACAAAGATAAACGTAGATACCAGATTTTCTCTCTCCTGGTTCAATATTTTTGGCAAAACCTCACACATGGGAACATTTCCTCTGAGGTACCCTAGGTCATTCTTCTGGCATTCGTATACACATTGGTACATGTATACATATTGCTATACACCAGAAAGTAAGGAATGCTCAAGAAAATAATGGAAAACTGGTCCAAGAGGCTAACACGATGTGATAGTCAGAGCTGTGTGTCAACTTGGCTGGACCACAATTCTGTGTGGTTTAAGCTGTTGTGATATGGTTATTCCCATGATGGAATCAGATGATTATGTTTTGAGCAGCCAATCTGTTGAAAGGGAGTCTCCCTAGGGGTGTGGCCTGCTTCCAGTATATCTATGGCCATCCTGAGAAAAGAGACACTCTTCTGTGGATCGAGATTCTGTTGTGCTGCCTACAACTGTCCATAAGCGAACAATCCACCATTCGGCCTGGAGATCTTGGATTCATCATTCGTTGGAGTCAACAGCCGGTATACTGCCTGCCAACCTTGAGCTCCTCAGCCCCTGCAGCTGCAAGAGTCGGGAAAAGCCTCCAGCTTGATGCTTGATACAAGAACTTTGGACTTGCCAGCTTCTATAAGTGTGTGAGCCATTTTCATAAGATAAATTTCTCTCTTTCTCTCTCTAAGTTTTACTGTTTTTTTTTCTCTAGAGAACCCAGTCTAACACACATGAAGAGGCCCTCACTGGCCAAATCAGGGGCAATTTGAAAATGAAAATAAACAATGATAGTAATGGATTATAACTCATTGAACTGACAAGTCTATACAGATACAAATAAATAAATGTATCATATAGTGTATATATCATATCATATATATGGTGAAGGACTGGATAATGCTTTGTTCTGTTACATATAAGGAGCCAACTCAACAGCAACTAACAACATATTACATGTATTATATATATATGATTATACACATATTGTTGTTATTGTTAGGTGCCATTGAGTTGGCTGTGACTCATAGTGACCCTATTACGTATAATAGAACAAAACACTGCCCAGTCCTGCACCATCCTTACAATCTTTACTTTGCTTGAGTTCATAATTGTAGCTGCTGTGTCAGTCCATCTTGTTGATGGACACATACATGCTAAATTAATATTTTAATTACAGGTAGTTCTGATTTATGATATATTTGAGTTAGGATGAACCATGCTTAAACCATCCGCTGTTATTTTTTGTTTATCTTAAAGGAGCTCTGGTAGCATAGTGACTACAGCACTTTACTGCTAACCAGAAGGCTGGCAGTTCAAACCCACTCCTTGGAAAGAAGGTTGGGCAATCTATTTCCGTAGTGATACTGCCTCGGAAACCCAAGGAGGGGTCGCTATGAGTCAGGTCTGACTCGACAGCATATAACAACAATAATTGTTAGTAAAATGTACTACATACTATGATGCAGTGTTTAATTTGCTGATGTTATCATTCTCAGATGTTCACCTGAAGATATTCAAAGATCAGACTTACAAAGATACTGATAATAAAAGGCAATGGTAATTAAAACTTAAAAAAAAAAAGAAGAATTCACTTAAATCGGAGCCGTCTTATGATGGAGTCAAATGGAAACCTGTCATAAGTCAAGGACTACCTATACTTATCTTTTAATAAACATTGTATCTAATGTGGAAGTGCATTTGGAGAACTCCGAGTTATACAGTTGGACCTAGCATATGTGAACATCACAAAATTTGTGTATGTGTGTGTTTTGAGAGTAAGTCCATTATGGTTCTAAACAGTTCGAGGTAACTTTGGTGCAGTGTACATCTCCAGCCCCTATGGTATTACATTTTCCTGTACTTAAATAAACAGACTTAAAATAAACAATGATAGCAGAGTGACAGTCAAGAAACAACTGAACTTGAATTAGTTTGGTTCTGACATTCTTTGTGACTACCTAGAGTTTCTCCATGTGTGACATTTTTTGGAACGTTGGAAAAAATGTATTCATTCTTTTCAGTCTCACTTCATTGGTGGACAGTGCTGTAGAATGAAGGTGTGACAGTGGAAAGGCTTTCCCAGACAGAATGAGTGTGCGACCTCAAGCTGTGCATGCAGCAGAGAAAGCTTTTGAAAAGTTAACCTCCCTCTGAAATGCGGTGGATTCAAAGGGGCATCGCCTCAGATGTTGCTCTCTGCTGCATGGGATTATTTGTTCTCGAGTTGCCTTTTTTTCAGTTGTGAAATTTCAGAAGATTGCCAGGTCTTTCTTTCAAAGTGACTCTGGGTGGACTTGAACCTTCAACCTCAGAGTTAGTAGCTGAACACGTTAACCATTTGTACCATTCAGTGATCTTCTAGGTGTGAAATCTTAGGTGAAGTCAGTCAAACAAAAAGCAACAGGACTCCACCTTGGTCACTGTGGAGTCAAACATCAGCTTTATGATTCTTGAAGGTGGGCACGCAGAAATTATGGAGTTCATTCACTCTGCAACAACAAAATGTAAGGAAATGGACATTTACATAGAAAAAGTAATCAGATTTTGGAGAAGCATGCCAGGAGAGACACAGCAGAAGATGCTGGTCTTACACTGCCAGAAGAAATATAAGGGTGATGTCTGAATGCCTCGATCGTTTTCACTAAGAACTGCACAGTCATTCTGAGACAATGGATCCAATAATGTCAGTGTTTGCTATTGTTCAACCATTTTGTCTGGTTTGCAAAAGATAAAACACTTTGGAAGTTTTTTTTTTGTTTTGTTTTGTTTTTTAACCAATTGTAATAGAAATATGTGACAAATTTTCTAGTGAAGATATTTTAATGGGAATTTTTAAAATGTGGAGATATTTGAATCAATAGTAACCCCAAGGAAACAAAGCTATGAGCATTGCAATTTCTGGGGTTTGTTGTGAAATGGGATTTTTATGAATCTCTTCCAAATTTGCCTTTCTGTTTAAGAATTTTTCTACTTGTATATCTGTTGATTCATGTAAAAGGAATTTTCCTAATTTAATATTAATAAGAACTGTTCTTTGATAAACTATGAAAGAAAGATAGGTTTACATATCTAGCTATACTTTCTATTGAACATATGAAAAAGTTCATTTTTTACAAAATCATGAGAAATTTATAGAAGTTAAGGTGCAAAAACAGAAACTGTAAGATTATTATGCATTTTGTGAGATAGACCAGTATGTGGGTACACATTTTTGCTTTCTTTCAAATACTTCATTAAAAAAAAAAAAAAAAACAAACTCACTGCTATGGATTCACTTTCTGACTCACAACAACCCCTCCTTGGGTTTCTGCAGTGGTATCACTACGGAAGTAGATCTCCCATTCTTCCTTCTGAGAAGTGGCTGGTGGGTTTGAACCTCCAGCCTTCTGGTTAGCAGTCAGATGCCTTAGGCTCCTAAAACTACATTAATGTAATTAAAATCACTAAGCATTAATTTTTTTCCTTTTTGTACTATAATATTTATTTTCTTTAAAATATTTTATTTTCTTATATTTCAATGGCTTGTCTATGTTTCTTTTCTGGCCATTATTATCATTCATATTTCATGATCATTTCTGAAAATAATTGTGTCATGTAAAAAAGAATGTTAAAAAATAAAAGAAAAGTTGTCCCAAGAGTCAAATGTGTCAGGTAAGCTGCTGAGAAGCGTACAAAACCTTATGTCAATGGTTTTCCTGTCAGAAATGTGTAATCCAAATTTGATCATGAGGAAACATCAGATAAACCCAACTTGAAAGACATTCTACAAATAAGTGGCCCATACTCTTCGAAAATGTCAAGGTCAATAAAGATATAGAAAGACTCAGGGACTATTCCAGATTAAAGAAGATGAAAAGGACATGACAACTAAATGCAATGAGTCCTCAACTGAGAAAAAATAGTTATAAAGGACGTTATTGGAACAATTGACAAATTTGAATAGGGACTGTGGATTAGATGATAGAATTACATCAATGCTAAATTTCCTGATTTATTTTTCATTGTGAAAAATATATAATAATATTCACCAATCCAGCATTTTCATGTGTGTAATTAAATGACTTATCAATTATATTAATCATGCTGTGCAACCATTAACCAATAATTATTATTTTCCATTACCATAAACAGAAACTCACTGCTTCCCAATGATTCCTCTTCTCCCCTTCCTCCCACCTCTGTTAACCATAATAAAACTTTGGTGTCTATTCAATGGCTTATTCATATAAGGCAGATCATACCCTATTTGTCCTTTTGTGATTGACATTTCACTCAGCACAATGTTTTCAAGGTTTATCCACGTTGTAGCATGCATCAGGACTTCATTCTCTTCATGGCTAAGCAATATTTTATTGCATGTATGTACTGCATTTCTGTATCTATTCATCTGGTGATGGACATTTAGGTTCTTTTCATCTTTTTGCTGTTGTGAATAGTGCTGCTGTGAGATGTGGAATCACCTTGCAGAAAGTGGCTTGGCCTTTGTTCTTGATTCTTTCCAGCCATACCAACACCTGAAGCTAATAAATGCAGGCTGACCAGACCAAGAAGGACCACCTGGGATCCTTGATGCTAAGACTCAGGAGTCAAGATGTAATAATCTATCATGGCCACATAGTGAGGCCCATAAGAGCCCTGGGCCCGAAGGTTCAGATAAGCTTCCTGGTTGGTGACCATGCATGTGACAGGATAACATACCCCTCTTTGGTGTACGGCAGCTCTGCTCTATAACCCCTCCTAGACAATACCCTATGTGTCTCTTCAATTGTATCCTTTTTGGTTGTAATAAACTTGCAGTCAAGAGTATGATATATCTTTGTGAGATTCTGTGAGTTGTTCCAGCCAATTAATGAACCCACAGAGGCAGTGATAGCTTGCAAGTGCTGGTGTTTGCTTATTTGGTTGTCTGAAAGAAATTGTCCTTCTAACATGTGATTTCTAATGTGTGGTTTCTAACATAGCTCTGGGTGGTCAGGGTCTGAATGGGCAGCTGACTGAAAGATGCTGTCTGTGTAACTTGTTAGCTCTGACCCAGCTGTAAGTGGCTGCGGTCAGAGAGAGGGTGTGCTGCATGAGTGGCTAGTAATGAGGATGGAGAACTGGGAAGGTGTGGACTGGCTTCATTTCCATACTTTAGGATTGGATTTGTGATGATTGTTAACATGCAGTTAGCAACTGAAGTGGGATTTGTCCGCTGTGCCCCTTGTTTAGTGCAACTGCAATGATAAATTTGAGGATTATATTCTTGTTATTTCAGAGAATATTATACTTGGTCAGGAAATATATCCCGAAATATTTAGTGGAAAGGGGGTACAATGTCTCTTTATGAATGTGTGTGCATGTATATACATACTGATCTAGATCTAGATATACATACATATGTGAAAATCTAGATTTATGTATAGAAAAGAGAGAGATAGAAGGATAATAATAGAATTAATAAGGCAAAATGTAACCAGTGGATGAATACAGGTAAAGAATATGTGCAAGCATCTTGTGCTGCTCTTGTAACTTTTCTGAGTTTGAAAAATTTGTCAATAATAATTATAATA